>NC_134891.1:17515697-17613197 GCF_041734735.1 Babylonia areolata
GGAGGTGGACCGGGAGGACGGCGCCACGGCTCACTCTGAAGACACCGTCATGGACTCTGACTGCCCCCGGGACGCTAAACTGGCATGTGAAGGGGAGGAGGAGGAAGGGGGAG
Source organism: Babylonia areolata (assembly GCF_041734735.1). Lineage (NCBI taxonomy): Eukaryota > Metazoa > Mollusca > Gastropoda > Neogastropoda > Buccinidae > Babylonia > Babylonia areolata. The sequence goes on from NC_134891.1 coordinate 17,515,811, forward strand.
GAGGAGGGAGAGGAGACAGGCAGCAGCCGTTGTTCAGCCCCCACTCCACCACCTCCCGCACGCCCTCGGACGAGGACAAGGGCAGCGAGGAGGGGGAGCCGGTGTCGTTCAAACTGCCGCTGGGCGTGAACCTGACCAAACCCAGCACGGACCTGTCGGAGATGCACCCTCTGATCAAGCAGTACTACCTGGCCTCTCTGCAGGCCGCTCAAGGCCTCCTCCCTTCCTCCTTACCTGCCCCCTTACCCCCCGCCAACTTGACCAACTCTGCGGAAGAAAAAGCAGCGGCAGTACCAGCAGCCATCGCCGAAGCCAAGGACGTCGGTGACAAAGAAGACGGCAGTTTCCGGGACGAGGACTCCAAGGATTCTCAGTGCCAGGACGACGAGGACACGGACCACTACAGCTACTCCACCCCCAACAGGGACCCTCCGGAGTCCGGCGATGACAGCGAGGAGAATAGGAGATGCGGCATCTGCAAGCAGGAGTTTTCACGGGACAGGGACCTGGTCAGCCACGCCTGTGTCCACCAGAAGTTCAGGCCTGACTGTTGCCGCTTCTGTGGGGAGCAGTTCCTCAGCCAGTCAGAGCGCCTGGACCACCAGCGGTGCCACAGCGTGGAGCACGCCTTCGGTTGCGTGGTGTGCGGCCTGCACTTCCTGACCAAGTTCGCCATCCGCCAACACGTGCGGCGGAAGCACTGCTCCGAGGTCGCCGAGGACACGGCCTGCCGTTTCTGTCAGCTGACCGTCGACAGCGTGTACGACCTGCGCGCTCACTTCTACTCGCACCGACACCGCCTGTCCGTGTCGGAGAAACGGTCACTCCGCTACCTGCCCAGCCCGCCGCCCACCGGCGCGGAGTCTGCCGGGGAAGAGGAAGCCTCTCAGGACCTCCCGCCGCCCAGCATCGACAGCAAAACGTCTCAGGACTCGCCGGAAGAGCTGAATCTGGAACCCTTGCCTGGTCTGGGACCCACGGCCCCGAACTCGGTGGCGGCGCCCGTCGTCGACGAGGGCAGCAGCAGCCCTTCCAAGATGAACGGCGGGGCAGAGAGCGGGGGCTCCAGAGAGAAGGAGTGGTGCCGCATCTGTCAGAAGGAGTTCCCCAAGTCCTACATGCGCTACCACGAGAAGGAGCACGCCAACCAGAAGCCCTACGAGTGCCCCCTGTGCAAGAAGCGGTTCGGCTACAAGAACAACATGAAGTCGCACATGAAGCTGCACGCGGGCATCAAGCCCCACCAGTGCCACATCTGCCTGGCCAAGTTCACGCGTGGCTCCACGCTCCGCCGGCACGCCCGCCGGCACGGCTACATTGGCGGCGACAACATGTGGGAACTGATGAAGAAGCCCGGGATGCACGTGCGGGGGCGGACCAGGGACATGCTGCTGGGACAGCACGCCTCCACCCCTGACCCCGCCTCCCTGATGGCGAAGACACCCACCACGCCCACCTCCCCGCCTCTGGCAGGGGCACGGGCCATGAAGGCGGACCCTGCTCTGATGGCCAGCATGGGCAAAACTCCCGACCTCGGGGCGGCCTCGGGGAAGGGCTACGACGTTCCGGGGTACACCCCGCCCACCCCTGTGCCCCACAACCTGTTTGACGCCTACAGGAACCTGCCCCCGTCCATGCTCCAGTCCTACATGACGCCTCAGCAGTACCTGGGCTTCAGCCGCTTTACCCCAGGCCCCAACCTGACCCCGGCTTTGGCACAGGAGCCGCAGACCCAGTCGGACGCTTTGGATTTCTCCATGCCTGGAAGGAAACGAAAGAGGACCGACTCCTCACCTTCCAGCACGCCGGTGTCCCAGGGCCCCACTTTCCCCGCGTCGTCGTCGTCCGCGTCATCTCGGCTGTCTTCTGCGGGGGGGCAGCCCTGCCCGCCAGTGTCCAGCCCATTAGGGGGGGAGGAGCCCGGCCGCTCACACAGCCATGGAGGGGACAGCAGAGGAGGAGGGGGAGTGGGTGACAGCAGGACAGGGGGAGAGAAAGGGGAGAGGACGGGCCGGAGCAGCGTGGTCCAGCAGCACCAGTACCACCCCAAGCACAGGGCAAGTCTGTGTGAGACGGTGGAGCGGCTGATGGAGAGCCGCACCAACAGAGCGGCCGCCAGTAAGCCCCCCCACCACCACCACCCCTCCACCCCCCGCTCCTCGCTGCCCGACCTGACGTCATCACGGAACAACGCCTCGCCCCGCGGAGCGCTTTTCCCCCACGACCGCGACATGCCTCATCAGGACCGCGACGCATCCTTCAGGGCTGAGGGCGTGCCGGACTCTGACCCTCCGGAAGCGGCTCTGGCGTCGTCATCCTCCTCCTCCAAGAGGCTGGTGGGTCAGGACTTCAGCAGCCAGGTGACGCTGTGCTGCCCCGATGAGGGTTCTCGGGGCTCCTCCCCACTCCATGGGGGCCGGGACCAGCTGCTGCAGCAGGAGACAGTGGGTAGCTTGGTGAAGGCCGGGAGGCTGTTCCGCTGCACGCACTGTGACTGCTACTTCACCGACTGCGCCATGTTCCGCCTGCACCAAAAGATGCACCCCCCAGACCACCCCTTCCTCTGCTTCATCTGCCACTGTGACTGCAAGGACCCCACCACCTTCACCGGCCACATGCTGTCCCACCTCAGGTAGTCAGAGGGTGGCGGGGCTGGCCCGTGTCCACTCTGAAGTGATGGGGGCTGACTGGTGTCCACTCTGAAGTGATGGGGGCTGACCGGTGTCCACTCTGAAATGATGGGGGCTGACCGGTGTCCACTCTGAAGGGATGGATGGGGGCTGACCGGTGTCCACTCTGAAGTGATGGGGCTGTCCTGTGTCCACTCTGAAGTGATGGATGGGGGCTGGCCGGTGTCCACTCTGAAGTGATGGGGGCTGGCCGGTGTCCACTCTGAAGTGATGGTAGCTGGCCCGTGTCCACTCTGAAGGGATGGGGGCTGGCCGGTGTCCACTCTGAAGGGATGGATGGGGGCTGGCCGGTGTCCACTCTGAAGTGATGGGGGCTGGCCGGTGTCCACTCTGAAGTGATGGTAGCTGGCCCGTGTCCACTCTGAAGGGATGGGGGCTGGCCGGTGTCCACTCTGAAGGGATGGATGGGGGCTGGCCGGTGTCCACTCTGAAGTGATGGGGGCTGGCCGGTGTCCACTCTGAAGCGGAACTTGCTGGGGTACTACAGTGTGCAGTGCCCGTCTCCAGCTCTGCTGGCACCTGTTTGGCGATGACATTATGCAGTATCCGTCGCTTTGCTTGTTACGCTTATGACCAGGTGTCTCAGTCACTAGCTGTTATTATCGTGATTATTGGTTAGTATTATCACTGTTGCTTATTAATTCACCAGCAGCTCGCTGTTGATCTTTTGAGACGAGTAAGCTGCAGAAAAAGTATGGTGAGAGGTTAGAAGTTTTGCTCAAAACGTTTTGCTCACAGGTTAAGATTTCAGGATTGAACAGTGTTGTGGGCTCAGTCAATCTGACGAAGACGTCACCACAGATATATTTTAAGATTTTTCTTTTCGGGGCCGAGGCTGGGTGGGCTGGGTTATTGAGATCATATCAAATAGGGTGGGACTCGGTTTTTACAGTCCAGTCGTTTTTGTGCAATGAAAACCTACTAGGCAAACCTTTGGGGTTTTTTTTTTTTTTTTTTTTTTTTTTTTTGCTTGTTTGTTTGTGTTTTTTTTTCTAATTTCTTTTTATTATTGAAGATGCAGGTGCAAGATTATGAATGTGATGAAGAGAGAATGGCTACAGTATGGTGACCAGGTCTTTTGACTTTGTGGCAGTCTGTAATTTGGGTAATTATAACTGAATCGCCCGCTAAAGGGAACCAATTGAAACAAGCAGATAATTGTAAAACGGAAAACAAATAATTGTGAATAGAATTGGTTAATGATTTTTTTTTAATGCAGTTGTGTCCTGCATGACTTCTTCATGACTACCAATTGTTTTTTAAAGGAAAATCTTAGTGATCTAAAATTCTTGGTTAATACGTGGCTTATACGTTTAGAAAAAAAAATGGGACGTTTCTTGTAGAAATCATTATTTTCAGTATACGTTTTGTGTTGGTAGTTTGTGTTTAAGCCCCATGGAAAACGGTCAACATGTTTTAATCAGAATATTACAGATTTTGGGGGGTTTTTAGACATGCAAGTCAAACTCGAGTGAGCTTTTTCTTTGTTTGGGGCTGATGTTTTTTAACATATGGGGGAAAATGATGTTAGAAATTACTTAGCACACCCCTATTTTGTAGAAAGACTGCAGGCAGTTTCAAATTGCTCTGTGGTGGGGGTCAGTCAGTCTGCGATCTGCGGTGAGAGTGTATGTCCGTCTGCCTTGTCGATGCTGTTCGTGCCAGCTGTGTGGAACACTACGGGTTGGATCTTGTTACTTTCCTTGGTGCATGTATACATGTCACAAAGAGTTGTGAAACGTTTCATCAGCAGTCATGCTGCCTGCACAAAGCTGTTGACTTCATTATCTTATTACCTCAGGGTCATGGGTAACTGCAGGGAAAAACGATTTTTTTAACAACTATCTGCCTCATATATACCTTGTGCGTTTTTTGTTTTCTTTTTTTTTTTCTTTTTTTTCTTTTTTTTTCCACGATAAAACTTTGAACATAAACTGCGCGTCAGCGAAGTGCCCCTCATTAAGGAAGGCCATTCATTGCCATCACAGCTTTCACAACGTGTGTGTTTCGCTCTTTGCTTTCGCTTCTCGCAAACAGACGACAGTTCAGACTCTCGAGAAGTCCGGAGAACGACGCGACGTCATCAAGGACCGATGACGTGTCAGGGAAAGATGGTGACGAATGACAGACAGACAGGGACCATGCTGGGAGCTCGGAGGACATTTCCCTCCCCCCCTGCACCCAGCAACAGGAATACCACCACAATCACTATCCCCGCCCCTCCCCCAGCACCCCTCACGTGGAGTTTTTAACTCAGATATATGTGGAGAACGCTGGACTTTTTAAAATTTTATTTTTTATAGATTTTTTTTTTTAAATGAAAACTAGCAAAATGAAAAAGAAAAATGGACGGAGAGAGAGAGGAGAAAGAATGATGGAGGGAAGGGAGGCATGACAAAGCGTGTTGTCTGGTGGTGGCTGAGCAACACGTTGATCAGTCAGTGAAGCCCCTTCAGCGAACAGGGGCGTGTGAAAACGAAAGGAGGGCGGAAAGGTGCGTCATTATCCACTTCCGGTGTCACTGTGTGATCATGGTAGTGGTCTGGTGCCGTCTTCTGGACTGTAAAACGTTTGTATAACGCCCTCTTTCACCCCTTCAGGTTTTAACTTTTTCTTCTTCTTCTTTTTTTTTCAAATGCTAACCATATCCCGTGTTGGTGCAAGGACCTTGGAAGTGTTTTGTCGTGTGATGAACAGTGCATGGGTTTGTTATCAATCAAAGCACGACAAGTTTGCTCTGATCAGGCCCCATCACAGCGACGTGTTCAGAAAGGCAGCCCGGTAATGTCCACATTGACCGGGGGTTCATTTTGTCAAATGCATTGTACTTTTGATTTTTTCTTCTCTCTTTTTTCTTTTCCTTTTTTTCATGTATATTATTTTCTTTCTTGTTTGTATGTGAATTGATGATGTATCATTTTGTATCCAACCTTTCAGGAAGGGATCTTCTGTAACCCTTTCTCTCCCTCTTTTCAGTGAGCGAGCGACGGCGTAGAGATTTACCAGAGACGTGTGTGTAGGTGTAGGTGTTTGCTCGCGCGCGCGCCTGTGTCTGTGTGTGTGTGTGTGTGTGCGCGCGCGCGCGAATGATTGGACGAAAGTTTATAAATATGTTCTCCCCTCTCTCAGGTTATTGTTTTAACAAGTCACAAGTGTTGATTTGTTTGTTTACAGACTGTGCGAAGAAGCCATTACCTTTGCGAAACTGTCATTGTCTCTGTTGGGTGTTTACCGCGCCATTCCTTCCTCTTGTGTGTGTTTTTTTGCCCAGCGTGTACTCAGTTGAGTGCTCTGAAAAACCGGACGGATTGTTTGTTTGGAGAGAGTGTGGTGGGGGTAAGGTCTGGGGGGCCGAAGGGGGTTGGGAGGGGGTAGGGGGATCGAAAGGAACTCCGTGACTCTGCGGCTTGCAGTGTCATGCCCGCAGGGACGGACGGTGTAGAAAGAACTTTCTGTGAGCCTTGTCACCGAGAGTGTCTGTCCAGTGGTGTCTTGACAGCCCATGGCGCGAACCGGGTACTGTTTAGCCGTGTGACACTGTGTCGTGTGGGTTGTTCCGGGTACTCGTTGACTTGCTGTTCAAGGAAACACTTCTGGGAGGAGGGGGGGGGGGAGGGAGAAGAAGGGAAAAGGATCCCGCTCAAAGTGTCGGTGACAAGAAGAGAGCGTGAGTGTGAAGATTCGCCTTGAAGGGAGTATAGGAAGACTGATGTTGGCACATAACTTTTTTTTTTTTTTTTAATGTTATTTAATGTATGGGAATGTTGTTGCAATGGCTTTCCTCCTTTCTTTTTTTTTCTTATTTTTATATAGGATGATTGGGCATGGATACATAAATGGGAAAGTAAAGCCATGTTGCTTAAATTGGGAGGGGGTGGGGAGAGAGCATTGGGGCAAACGTTTTGTCTGTGTGTGTGTGTGTCTGGAGGATAGGAGGGAGTTTATATATATCTATACATGAAAAAAATGTTTATCATACTTTCTGTGATTGGGTTGCTGCGTTCTCAGGTGGACCACTCTGTCCAGTGTTTCAGTGTATTATGTATGCATGCATTGTATTACACACTTATATACCTGTGTGTATCTTGTGAATACCTCAAGGACCACTGCCAGCTGCCTCAGGCCTTCATGCGCAATCGCTCACATCTTGGTTTTCCCGGCGTGTTGGAATTGTTGCCACAAGTAGACAAGAGTTGAGTCCCTTGCTGCTTTGGTCTCAGTTTGTAATGATGTGATTGTGATTTCTCTATCAGCGTCTGGTACTTTGTCCGTTTGTAATGATGTGATTGTGATTTCTCTATCAGCGTCTGGTACTTTGTCCGTTTGTAATGATGTGATTGTGATTTCTCTATCAGCATCTGGTACTTTGTCCGTTTTCGGTCCGGAATTTTGGATGCGGTTTTGGAAAGTTCTGTTTTTGTGGAGTGGTTTGAATTGAGTGTGAACAGTGAACGGTTCATTTTCCCAAAGTCGTCTTCGCTGGCGCGCATCTTTACAGGCATACGTATGGCATTTCAATATTTTAGAACACTTTTTAAACGCAATGCTTTAAAAAAATAAATAAATAAATAAAAAGGGAGGTGGGGGCGGAATCAATATTCCGAAAAATAAGAAAGCCACTTAGGGTCACTTCTTGTACAACTTGGAGACCGCAACCAAAAAATGTAGCAGGAGATTCATGAACCTTAACCAAGTTACTTCAGCATAAACCTAACTCCACCCCCACGACTGACTTTTTGTGTGTTTTTTTCCTCCTGGAAAACAGTATCTCGTTTCATGACAAGGGAATGTGATTTTTTACACACACACACACACACACACACACACAGTCACTTGAATTATAAATCATTAGCACAATTAAAACTTAGACATAATTATTATTTTATCCATACTCTTGCACAATCTTCGGCAGTGATGGGACCAGTTAGTAGTGCTGTGGTACAAAGAAAGAAATAATAAATAAATGAATGAAACTTTTTTTTTTAGATGTAAGTCTTGAGCATAATTAAAATTAAAGATACATTATTCGTATCGAGACTTTGTACGTACAATCTTTGACAATGACGATAACAGTTTGATTCAGTGAATTCATGCATTTCATGGTTGTTTTTTCTTCTCTCTCTCTCTCTCTCTCTCTCTCTCTCTCTCTCTCTTTTCTTTTCTTTTTCCTTTCTTCTTCTTCTTGTTTTTTTTTTGTGGGTTTTTTTTTTTTGGATAATGTGTTATAGTGGAGCGCGTTTGAAACAAAGTTTATCAGAGGCATACGGGTTCTACCGAAACAGTTTTGACGTTTGAATTTTTGTATATAAATCTTCAGGTTATGGTCAGCAGTGATTTATTCTGGTACAATGTATGGTTTTTTTCCCTTCTTTTTAAAAACTTCATGATGCTATATGTCGTTTTTTTTGTTAATTTCTCAAGGTTTTAAAAATAAAACCGTGAAACTTATGATGTCTCAGGATTAATGCGATTTTTCTCTTTCGAATATTATGTAATGATGGTTTGTACATGTATGTGTATGTCAAGACAGAAAACAGTTCTTTTTTTTTCTATCTTCTTCTTCATATTATTATTATTTGTATGTGTGTGCGCGTGCGTGTGTGTGTGTGGGTGTGTGTGTTTGCGCACGTGTGTGTGTGTGTGTGTGCGCGCGCGCGCGCACGCGTGGATGCGTACTGGATCCTTTTCCACATACTGTGCCGAAATACGTGTGGCTTGCTCAGGTTTCCCGTGGAACTTCCCGTTGTGAAAAAGAAAACGCAAATCTACCTCAGGGTGATGGCACCCGAGTTGGGTATGCCTTTGTTGTGTGTGGAGACAGCTAGGGTACTTAAATCGTTTTGCAATCAAACCTGTCGACTTGTTGAAAGAAACTGATCATGGTTAATGCACCGCGTGAGCAGTTTTTGGCATATATATATATATATACACACACACACGTTATGTTGTCTTTCCGTCTTTCGTTTTTTTTTCATGAGCGAGTCAGGAAGAGTGTGTTTCAAAGTATGAATACTTATTCTGTCTGTATCTTTCACTTATTGTAAAGAAATCATGTTTTGTTTTGTTTTTGGTTTGGGTGTTGTTTTTTGTTAAAGAACACCAGCATGTTGAAAATCAGTTATTATTTTTAATAGAACTTTATTATTAGTGGGGAGTAAGCGGGAAACCTATCCATTGATCTCTTCCTCATCGAAGATTTAAAACAAAAATATTAATTTATTCATTTATTCATCCATGGCACATGGACACACATACCAACACACGACAATAGCTGAATTATCGTAGCAGGCATGCATTTGCATAAATCTTTTCTTCTTCTTCTTCTTTAACTTTCTGAAGCCCGCTTCGTGTCAAAAGACAGCAACTGACATGGAAAGCCAGAACTTGTGAGAATCTTCTCATTGATCCAACAGGAGACATACTTCGTTCCTACAGGGTCCGTAGGAAGTGAGCCACCGGTGCTGCCGAATATAACGTGCAGACCTCAATGTAGCCTTCTGTGTATGTATGCTGTCTGCGATTTCTTCTTCTTCTTCCTCTTCCTCTTCCTCTTCTTCTTCCTCTTCTTCTTCTTCTTCTTCTTCCTCCTCTTTCTCTTCTTCTTCTTCCTCTTCCTCTTCTTTCTCCTCTAATTCTTCCTCATCTTCCTCTTCTTCTTTATGGTAGGAGTTCACTTGGAGGTTGCGTGACAGTAATGTTTTTTGTTGTTATATTGTTGTTGTTTGTTTTTGTTTTTTGTTGTTTTTTGTTTTGTTTTTTTTTCTTTGTTTTTTTTAGATTATTATATTCGTTTTTGTTTTTGGTTGATGACGATTTGTCTGAAGCCGTTGGGAAATATGTCACGCGCGCGTGTGTGTGTGTGTGTTTTCATTCGTCAGTTTAAGATTGTGTGTGTGTGTGCGCGCGCGCGTGCGTGAATGTGTGTGATGGCATCGCTTTTTTTTTCTCCTTTTGTGTGTGTGTGTGGGGGGGGGGGGTTGTCAAAAATTGCGTCTGTTTAATTTACATTGTTGATAAATCTTTCGCTCAGTGTATAATTCCGGTGGACACCACGTGAGCACTATCGTAACATTCTGATGCCTCAGATATATAAACAAACAGACAAACAAACAGAATGAAAGTATAAATGAGACTTTTAAAATCACAGTCACAGATCGCTTCACTTGAAATGAAATGCTACGCAGTCAAATTACGCACAGTAAGTCATTTGAATTCTTCCTCGAGGAGAGAGGACCAGTTGTATGCCTGATAGTTCTGCAGTTTCGTTCACCGTTGATGACAGGCGCAATAGCCGAATGGTTAAAACGTTGGACTTTCAATCTGAGGGTCCGGGGTTCGAATCATGGTGACGGCGCCTGGTGGGTAAAGGGTGGAGATTTTTACCATCTCCCAGGTCAGCATGTGTGCAGACCAGCCAGTGCCTGAACCCCCTTCGTGTGTATACGCAATCAGAAGATCAAGTACGCGCGTTAAAGATCCTGTTAGCCATGTCAACGTTCGGTGGGTTATGGAAACAAGAACATATCCAGCATGCACATCCCCGAAAGCGGAGTATGGCTGCCTTCATGGCGGGTTAAAAACGGTCAAACACGTAAAAGCCCACTCGCGTATATACGAGTGAACGTGGGAGTTGAAGCCCACAAACGCAGAAGAAGAAGTTCACTGTTGATATTGTCAGATAGTGAGGAAATATCAGAGTCCCCGCCCCCACACCTCACCCCACCCTCCTAAAAATGAAAAAAGAAAAAAGAAAGAGTGTATAGATAAATACAGAGATAGATAATTAGATAAGTACTTAGATAGACCTATAGATAAAATTGAACAGAATGATGGTTTGATTTGATTTGATATGGATACTTATATAGCGCCTATCCATGGTCGGGGACCAAGCTCTAAGCGCTTTACAAATTCTAGGTCATTTGCACAACAGGCTGCCTACGTGGATAGAGCCGACTGACTGCTGCCATTTAGCGCTCATCATTCGTTTCCTGTGTCATTCAGTGAGATTTCTGGCGCTCACAAGTACACACTCAGACATGTAATACTTTACGTGTATGACCGTTTTGTTTATTTACCCCGCCATGTAGACAGCCTTGGTCTGTGTTCGGGGGTGTGCATGCTGGGTATGCCCTTGTTTCCACACTGAACGCTGACATGGACTACAGGATCTTTAACGTGCGTATTTGATCTTCTGCGTGCGTGTACACACGAAGGGGGTTCAGGCACTAGCAGGTCTGCACATATGTTGATCTGGGAGATCGGGAAAATCTCCACCCTTTACCCACCAGGCGACGTCACCGAGGTTCGAACCCGGGATCTTCCGACTGAAAGTCCAACGCTTTAACCACTCGGCTTTTGCTAGTGGTCATTTTATTGGTCATATATATAAACTGGTGTTGAAACGATGTGTTGGCATAGTTCAGGTTTTTGTCATTTATAAACTGGTGTTGGAACGATGTATTTATGACAATTGAAAGTTTAGTCATCTGTAAACTGGTGTTGAAAAGATGTGCTTACATAGTTACAAAGTAGCAAGTTGGATCTTGTGTAATCTGGTGTTGCAAAGATGTGATTATGGCAAAAGATGTGCATACAGTTGATGGTTTGATCATTTGTAAACGGGTGGATACTTGGTGCATTAAAAACGAGAAAAAAAACCCAAACTTTCCGTTACTATAAAAAAATTTTTATAGAACTGTTGGAAGGCCATGTGTTCAGTTCTTGGATAGACCGTTACGCTGTTGACATAATTCTGTGTACTGGCTGTGTCTTTGGAATCAGAATGTGATGTGATACGAAGTTGTGTGTGTGTGTGTGTGTGTGTGTGTGTGTGTTCTGCCTCCGCGCGCACCCCTCCCTCCCCCACCTATTTATTATGTGGATGATAAGATATACCTTGGAACTTTAATTTTTTTTAATCCAATGCCTTACCACCTTCTTCTTCTTCTTCTTCTTCATCATCTTCTTCAGGGTCATTGAAACTGTGAGATTTAAAACATCTCGGGGCAATATATTCTCTGGACTTAAAATATTGTATGTAATTTCTTTCTTTTTTTTCAGTTAAAAGCTTCTGATTATTTTGTTTCACGACTTTGTACTGGTACGTATTCATACAGATATGTATGTTATACACATCTTGTAGTTCTGTCAGGATCAGGATCCAAACTTTCTTCTCTTTTTTTTTAACTTCTTTTTTTCTTTTTCTTTTTCCCCTTGAAAATAATTTCTCCTCATTTTGGATTTGGGCCGTTTTTCCGTCTCTTCTCCTTTATTCAACCCCCCCACTCCCCACCCCCACCCCCTCCTCTCTCTCTCTTTTGTCCTTCTTATAGCTACTTTCTTCTTCTTCTTCTTCTTTCTTCAAGCGAGCAGGCGTGGTCAATGATAATTATGCAATGAAACAAGTAACTTACGCGGTTCATGCAGAGAACTGTCAACGCACGGCGAAATTTATTACGTTCGGTGTTCGAACTGTTTGACGTGCGGTTAAAGCTCCTCTGTTGTTTGTTTTCCCTTGTTTTCCGTGAGGGGTTGAGGGAGGGCGAGAGAGGGGAGGGGTTTTGTGCGTGCGACGGTGGACTCTTGGTGTTACCAGAAACCATGTATATATGGAGCCTTTGGTGTTACAATGTTACAGGGCTGCCGTGTGTGTGTGTGTAACGGTGGCGGCTTGATTGACACGGGTACAACATGGTTTGGTTACAAAACTCAGGACTCTTGTGCACTTTTTTTTTTTTTTTTTTGATTGATGGATGAGGAGTCTGCATCTCCTCTGCCTGCCTACCTCTGTGTGTGTCTGTGTCTGTGTCTGTGTGTGTCTCTGTATAACCCGATTTCTTTTCACAGGGCAAGACGCGATAAGTGCTGTATGCTTATGTGTTGCTGTGTTTTTCAATGCAAAAAATGTAAGAAAAAAAAGAGAGATTTTCTGTGGTCGATTTTGTGCTGTCAACTGCATTGAATTAAAAAGTTTATAATCATATGGTATCTATTCCACCTTAACTGTTTTTACTTCTGTTTTTGTTTTCTCTCTCTCTCTCTCTCTCTCTCTCTCTCTCTCTCTCTCTCTCTCTGTGTCATCATCATCATCATCATCATCATCATCGTCGTATGGAGCTTGTACACAGTACAAACATTATGATACAAAAATCTTGAGCGAGTGTGGCTTGCACAGAGTGCGGTGTAATATACAGAGTGGAAACGGAATGTGTACATGTGGGGCATCTTTGTGAATCTGTCAATTTTGGTTGATTTTTTTTCTTCTTCTTCTCGTTTTGGTTCTGTTTTAATCATTCAGAACGGAAAGTTTATCTCAGGAATGACAACTCAGGTGAAAAACTTTGTATCATGTAATTTGTATGTGTTTATGTATATCTGCGTATATTTTTTCTTCATTGTTATCAGTCAATATAATTTTTTTTTTCGGGATGTGTGTGTGTGTGTGTGTGTGTGTGTTTCATCGCGCGTGTATACATGTGCGTATTGGACATTAGGATTGTATGAGCAGTTTCATGTCCAGAATGTGTGTTTATTATATCAATTGACGATTTGTTCAGCAGTGGTGGTGATGATGATTATTAAGACCTTGATGATAATTGTTGTTGTTTTTTTAAGGAAATGATCATACTGTGGAACTGTGGTTCTTGTATGGTTTTGTGACGTTCATGTGGTTATGGTGTGAGTGTGTTTGTGAGTGAGTGTGAGTGTGTGTGTGTGAGTTTTTTTTTTTTTCGATTTTATAATACGCTTGCTTGCTTGGTAGTATGCATATCAGTTTGATGTCTTCCGGTTTGTGCCTTGGCTTTGTAGCAGATGGTGTTACTGTTTGGTTTCCTAATGGTAAAGTTCAGACATGTCCCTGTGTTTCCTAATAGTAAAGTTCAGACATATCCCTGTGTTTCCTAATAGTAAAGTTTAGACATGTCCCTGTGTTTCCTGATGGTAAAGTTTAGACATGTCCCTGTGTTTCCTAATAGTAAAGTTTAGACATGTCCATGTGTTTCCTGGTGGTAAAGTTTAGACATGTCCCTGTGTTTCCTGGTGGTAAAGTTTAGACATGTCCCTGTGTTTCCTGATGGTGAAATTTAGACATGTCCCTGTGTTTCCTGATGGTAAAGTTCAGACATGTCCCTGTGTTTCCTGATGGTAAAGTTTAGACATGTCCCTGTGTTTCCTGATGGTAAAGTTTAGACATGTCCCTGTGTTTCCTGATGGTAAAGTTTAGACATGTCCCTATGTTTCCTGGTGGTAAAATTTCGACATGTCCCTGTGTTTCCTGGTGGTAAAGTTTAGACATGTCCCTGTGTTTCCTGATGGTGAAATTTAGACATGTCCCTGTGTTTCCTGATGGTAAAGTTCAGACATGTCCCTGTGTTTCCTGATGGTAAAGTTTAGACATGTCCCTGTGTTTCCTGATGGTAAAGTTTAGACATGTCCCTATGTTTCCTAATGGTAAAGTTTAGACATGTCCCTATGTTTCCTGATGGTAAAGTTTAGACATGTCCCTATGTTTCCTGATGGTAAAGTTTAGACATGTCCCTCTTGTCTCGTGATGGTGAAGTTTAGACATGTCTATGTTTCCTGATGGTAAAGTTTAGACATGTCTATGTTTCCTGATGGTAAAGTTTAGACATGTCCCTATGTTTCCTGATGGTAAAGTTCAGACATGTCCCTGTGTTTCCTGATGGTAAAGTTCAGACATGTCCCTGTGTTTCCTGATGGTGAAATTTAGACATGTCCCTCTTGTCTCGTGATGGTGAGATTTTGACGCATGCCCCTCTGTCTCCCGATGTATTCGTTGAATCTGTAAACTTCCCTCCCCACCCCACCCTTCTGTTTTTTGCCACCCCTCGTAATGGCTTCACCCCCCCCCCCCCCCCCCCCAATCCCCTCCCCCGCCCCGCCGCCTCTTCCCACTGTTTCGTCTGTGGGTGTCGGGGGATTTTTGCCATGGGAATTTTAGTGTTATATGGAGGCTTAACGGTGATTTTTTTTTTTTTTTCCTAATCATCGAACTTGCTTTGACTTTGATTTCTTGCATATATTTTTGTGTGTGTGTTTATATGTTGTATACTATCTTTTCCTGTTCTGATCGTTTCACAGATTCACCCCACTCTTTACAGATTTCTTTAACTGAAGTAACAAAATCTGTCTGATTCTGATCTACCTCTGATAATATGGCATGGAGGAGAAGGTGGAGGGTGGGGGTGGGGTTTCGGGGGATGGCGGGGGAGGAGGGGTATAACGCCATCCCAAGAAGGGAGGGGGGTGGATGAGGGAGTGGGGAACGTGAGATTGGAGTGGGGTGAGGGGGGGGGGAGGGCGCGGGGGAGGTTGAATCTAAATTGGCGCCACAAGAACGACAGCACATTAAGATGTGCAGCGAAAATTGCTAGTTGTTATGTTGTAGTATCTGTATTTTCGAACTCGCAACATTTGGACTGGGAATGTTTCCTGCACTAAAAAAAAAAAAAAAGAAAGAAAAAAAAAGAAAATGGCAACAACAAAAAAAGAAGAAGAAATAATAATAATTATGATTATAAAGTAAAGTTCGTACAACATAACGGTGGAGAGAAAGAAAAAAAAAAGTTTAGGCAACAACTTAACAACCCTTCCATTATTTGAAAACAAACGTTGCAAAGATTAAAAAAAAGGGAAAATATGTAAAATAGTCGCCCCCCAAAAACTGCAGATCGGGAGCCATTAGAACACTTTCTGAGAGAGTCAGTTGTATGCCTGATGTGACTGCAGTTAAGTCCCCTGTGGACCCTTCGGATATAATTGCCGTTGGCAGTGAACTGTCATCCCCTGTGACAAGTGATTCAGAGACAGCATCAGTAATAAGAAATACCAGCTAGCGGTGAAGAGACGGGCAAATGAAAGTATTTGGTATTTTACAGTTCTGAGCAGATTTGTTTTGATGACGATGTTTTGGGATTGTGTGTAGATATTTTGTAGATATACCACAGCGTGTCAAAGAGGACCCTATACAACGGAAATACACCAAAGGAGATGTTCTGGTCTTTTTGCTTCTTTTTTTTTTCCTTTCTCTCATTCTTCCTTCTTTCTCTTTAACCCCTTTCAGTCTTACTTCTCGTCAACTCATCTCTGTCTTTCTCTCATTAACCTGTCTTCCGTCCTCTCTCTCTCCCTCACTCTCTCTCTCTCTCTCTCTCTCTCTGTCTGTCTCTCTCTTCCCCCCCCCCCTCCCCCATTTTCCCCCTCTTTCTCTCCCCTTCTCTCTTTTTTCCCATATCTCTTTGTGTAATTATTTCTCATTTGTTTGATTTTTGTCACGCGATGAATACAGCGTGTTTGTGTATGAAATGATTTTATGAAATGTAATGCTTTCGATATTGTTTGCACCTAATTATCTCTGCACCTGGTTGGACACTGTGTTTCCTTTGTGTAGGTCTCTGTCCTCTCTCTCGATTCCAGATGGCTTAGAGTGTGCTACGTTGTGATGGCTTCTTTCCGTACCTTTTTTTTTTTCTTTTTCCAACCAGATTTCAGTTTTGATATTTTGGACATATTTCTATCCGTAGGTTTTCTCAAATAACCAGAATAATCTCTCTCTCTCTCTCTCTCTCTCTCTCTCTCTCTCTCTCAAATGATTGTCGATGTCACTGTTGTGGAGTGAACCCCTTTTGCTAAATGGGTCTGTAAAATTTCCGCAGTCTTTTTTCGTTTTTTGTTGTTGTTGTTATTTGGGGGGGAATCTTTTGGCAAAATACGAACTTTGGACAGCCCCGTTGGCAGTGTTGGCTCTCTGTCTGATTTGTAATGATTACTAACCCTCCGCCACCCAGGAAAAGGACACACATCTTGTGTGTAAAACAGGGCGTTGATTTTCGCCAGATTAGTTCATGATCGGCTGTTTCCTGTTGGTCTATGACCTGTCTTGACGCATCTGTTGGTTTTTGTTTTCTGTTTTTGTCTCGAAGTTGGTTTGCTAGTTGTTTTTTTTTTTTTGGTTTTTTGTACATCTTCCAGATGTTTGAGCTGCGTTTTTCTTAATTTTTTTTTTGGGGGGGAGGGGTGTGTGGGTTTTTTTGTAGCAGAATTGCAGTTGCCATATATAAGGGTCCTGAGGGTCACCCTACGCAGACATTCCATAAATGTAGCTGTGTTCTTCTGCAAAAACACGCATGTTGTCGTTTTTGCTGTAGTGCCGTTGTTCGAAGAACTCGTTTCTGGTTCTTCATATTGGAGCAGATGTAGCAATGACAGAAATGGGATTTTTTTATATAAAAAAAAAGAAGAAATCTGTGCCATTTTCTCTTTATGCCCCACCCCCCACCCCTTCCATTAAAAAAAAATCAACCTTTGATGATGGTATTGTTTCGTGGTTTGCTGTTGCGTGGTGAATTTTCATCCGGGTGTTAGTTGGGTGCAGATGTGTTTGCGTCAGGGTCTTTACAAACAGAGGCAACCGTGTTTGTTTGGTTTTTTGTTTGGTTGGTTGGTTGTTGTTTGTTTGGTGGTTGTTGTTTTGTTTTCCTTAACATGGACTGATTAGGTTGATGCGTCTGCACTTTGTCTCTTTCATTCTGCTCCCCACTCGTGGTTTCCACCGGGGCAGAGAGACGCCATTGTGTGTGCTGCTGTTTGCTGTAGATTGTTGTCTTCTTTTCCCCCGGAGGGCTGAGATTGTTGATGGAGAGCTCTTGTTTTCTGTGACTTTCAGGTGTGGAGTTGCTGTTGATTCATTGTCATTTTAGATTTTTTTTTTTTTCTTAGAAACACCATGCGCATGCCAAATTGTTCTGTTTGGAGCCAATAGTCTCGAGTCAGTTCAAAATATTCCGCTTCCGGAGGAAGGTGGCAGAATGGTTAAGACGCTCAGCTGCCAATACAGAGAGTCCGTGAGGGTGTGGGTTCGAATCCCGCTCTCGCCCTTTCTCCTAAGTTTGACTGGAAAATCAAACTGAGCGTCTAGTCTTTCGGATGAGACGATAAACCGAGGTCCCGTGTGCAGCACGCACTTGGCGCACTGAAAAAGAACCCATGGCAACGAGAGTGTTGTCCTCTGGCGAAATTACGTAAAATGAAATCCACTTTCATAGGTACACAAATATGTAAGCATGCACTCAAGGCCTGACTAAGCGCGTTGGGTTATGCTGCTGGTCAGGCATCTGCTCAACAGATGTGGTGTAGCGTGTATGGATTTGTCCGAACGCAGTGACGCCTCCTTGAGAAAGTGAAACTGAAACCGCTTGCGTTGTCGGAGGAGACCAAGCGGATTCGGGGAACAAGACTTGGCGTTTTGAAATTGGACCTCTGGAGAAGAACTAGCAACAAACACACATGCCGTGTGGTTTTATTTCAGACCTTTCTTTAACGATGACGACTTGCTTTAAACATTTTTTTAATATCAAGAAACAAGGTGCAATACAGCGTTCAATTAAGAAGACTTTTGAGTAACAACAAGCATGAGCTTATATCGTGACGACTTGATTGCACATTGCCTGCATCATTTTCAGAGTGAGGCTGTCTGGTTTGTGCTGCGACTTTTTGTTTTCTTTCTTGTTAACTTTAATCTTGGGATAATTAGAAGGAAACCCCAACAATCTAGATTTGACTTTCTTCCCCCCCCCTCGCCCCCCCACCCCAGTATTTCGATTCGATAATAACCTTCACCAGAAAGCTGCAGTGGAAAAGGTCCTATAATGTTGAATTTCCTTTCATCGTTTGCATACCAGCACCAGGACTCCATATGCTCTGTCTTTTGGCTTTGATCAGTGCTTTTTTTTTCTTCTTCTTCTTTTTTTTTTTACACCCTCGTTTAGTTGTGTAAGCTTTCTCGTTTCTGCTGCATAGAATGATGTTCCACGGTGTGAGGGAGTGCGGTGTGGTGATGCTGCTCAGGGCTTCTCCTCCCAGCTGTGGTGGGGTGTTTTCATGAAGAGACGTGGCTGCCTCCATCCAGTACTTGATCTGACTTCGGATCGGTATGTAGTGGGTCACTGGGAACTTTTTCATCCAAGTTTGAGAACGACCGAAAATACGACGGGAGATGGTGGTGACGACATGGAGGGGAGGGGTGGCGGCGGGGGGGTGGCATGCAGAATGACAGTGTTGAGGGACGGGGGTGGGTGGGGGGGTGACTTTATGGTCCTGCCATGTCTGTGGCTTTGTACAGACTTTCCCCCAAATGCTGGTCGCCCTTTTTTTTTACTTGCCAAGCGTGGCTTTGAGAGGCTTTAATGACGGGACAGACTGGACCTGCCTTCAGGCTGGTGAATGGGAAAGGGGGGGGGGGGGGGAGATAGCGAGGGCCAGGCTATTTTATGACCACAACAGCCGATCAGAGCAAGTGACACCCCAACCCACCCCCTCCTCCGCCCACCACATTCACCGCGACCGTGCCGCACGTGCACAGGCTGTGAATATTAATGAGATCGCGGGCAATAGAGTTAATGACAGCGATCATACACAAAGGAATTTTCTGCATGAAAACCGCCGTTTTAACTTGGGGAGGAAAGGGTGGGGGAGGTGACGCTGTCCTGCCCTGCTGCTTCTCTCTGCCGTTTTAACTTGGGGAGGAAAGGGTGGGGGAGGTGACGCTGTCCTGCCCTGCTGCTTGTCTTACGTCCCGTCAGAGCTTTGTGCACCTGTCAGAAAGGCTGACAGTGCTGAGTAAAGGGGCTGCACCCTGCCGTACAGCACACACACACACACACACACACACGCCTTTCCCTGGGGTCAGATCCAATCTGCAGCTTTCAAGGCGAATAGTCTGGAAAAGTGCCCTGCAGCTTTGAAGCGATCACCGTGAAACATGACACCGCCTGTCCAACACCACTCTCACCCCCACCCCCCCACCTCCCACTCCACCTTCACATCTCCGCCGCCGGAGATTTTGCAGCAGATTTTTTTTTCTGAGCACGTTGATCTCATAGGTCTTCTGTCATGTTGCAGTTATGATACACAATTCAAAGCGATGCCTCACAGTGCGACTCGATACAACGCGATGCATTCAACAGTACAACACGTCGTTTGACCAACATGACTTTTAGTGGTCACATTCAGGTTCTTAGGGAAAGAACAAGAAAATGGAAGATTGAGAGAGAGCGTGTCTTTAATTCATGTCTTTCCTTTCAAACCGCACACCTCGTGTGTGATCATTTCGTGTGTGATCATTTCTGGTTCTCTCTCTCTCTCTCTGCCTTTGTTTTTACAAAGAGCAAAAGCTACTGTACTTTTTTTTTCTTCTTTTGTTCATCTCTTCGTCGGGTTCATTGTTTTTCCATTGTGTGTTGAGAAGTAGACGGCTGCACGTGTTTCCTTGCACTACCAGTTGTGTGCAGTATATCGTTGGCTGGTTGGAGGTGGTGGATGGAAATGATGAAGGTGATGGAAAGGAATCGGGTTTAGTCGTAAGGAGTGTTGTCTTGAAAAAAAAAAATGATAATGATAGTTATATATATTGTCTTTTCTTTCCACGAGAGAGGCGGACCAGATTTCAAAATGCTTTCCAGTCTGGTTCTGCAGCTTTGTGGAATTGCGATTTTTTTTTTTTTTTTTTTTTTTTTTTTTTTTTTAGATATGTATTTTTTCCCCATTTTCACATCTGCTCAACGTGTAACTTCCTTATCGTTTAAACTTTGTTCTCCTTCCGTATTTCATTAACCCTTTATTGTTTACTTCGGTAGTACTTGGTGGTTGGTAAGGGGTTACAGTTGCGACGACGCGTAATCAGTGCCCCCCCCCCCCCCCCCCCCCCCCCCCCCCCCCCCCCCGTGCCCCCCTCCCGACCTCAGTAACATGTACTCTGTTTTGCTAATATTCAATAACATATCTCTTTGATCTTAATTTTCAATTAACATGGTATGTAGCCTTCGCTTTATGCTTATATTTTGTGGTTATTCGTAACGGCATTAATACTTTTTCGTTTGTTTCTCATCAGAGTGCCAGGAGTGCGCCGGAATTACATGCGGTTAGAAATGGGATTTCATTTCATATTTCACCCGGTTGTTTTGTTTTTCCTCTTCTTTTTTGTTCTTTTTTCTTTTTTACCATGCACTTTTACCTGCTCAGCTTTTTGTTATGCGCTGCAATACTGCTGTGTGTAGGGAGTGTCTGTGGATAATATGTGCATCTGAGTTTTGTGTATGTGTGTGTATGTATGTGTGTCTGTACTTTACTTGTGAGCGACCACATGATGTGTACACTGTGCGTGTTTGTATTTGAGGGTTGTCTGTATATATATATTTTTCGTTTTGTTTTTTTGTGGGTGTTTACTTTTTTTTCTTTCTTTTTTTTTCTTTTTTTATCTGTGCATACTTTGCTGGTCTGTGCGTACTCTGTGTCTTTCTTTTTAGTGCCGAGTATGCCAGATGGATGCGAGGATGTTTGTGTTTAAAAAAAAAAAAAGATGAAGAAGAAAAAAACACAAAAGCAACAAACAATATCTACCTCATTTTTTGTATTTTTTCCGCGTTTGACTCTATTGTAATGGTATTATTAAAAGGTAGCTGATGTAAGTGATATGTTTCCATTATTGTGTAAGGTCTGGAGTATTTCTTAAATTCTGAGGGGTTTTTTTGTTGTTGTTTTTCTTTGCAATTATTCGTTGTATTCGTTGGTTTCCTTGTTCACGACAGAATCTGTCTTTAATTTAGTATCATGTATTTCACGCCTCGACCGCCCCCCACCCCACCCCCCACATCCCTCTCCCCCTCCCCCTTTCCACACCCCGCACAATGCCACCTCTCCCTCCCTCGCCCCCTGATTGCAGTTAACCTTTTATCTCCCAAATGTCCACAGTACATCCTCGCTTGATTCTCTCCCTTCACTCCAAGCTGTCCCCACCAATATCTTTAACGCAAGTTTGTCTCTTCTTGTCCCCCCCCCCCCCCCCCCCCCCCCCCCCACACACACGCACCTTTTCACAAATCACACACACCACCCTTCACCCCTTCCGTTTCTCTCTCCCTCTCTCTCTCTCTCTCTCACACACACACACCGTAAAATCTCTCTCTCTGTCTCCTCTTTTTCTCTTTCTCATTGTTTCCCCTGAAATCAACTCTTTTGTTGCTTTTTTTCAACAGATAGTCAACGCGTAGCCGACATGATCTGTCCAAATATTGCAACGAAAGGAGGATTTTTTTTTTTCTTTTTTTTTTTTTTAAGACAAATAGACAAATGTTTCAGCTCAGACCTGATCTCTTCGGTTGATGAAATGAAAGCTTTGTCCATTTCCGCTGGTGAAAACGTTGCAGTTGATCAGAGTCAGATCCATTTCTCGAATCCCTCCCCACACCCCCTATTTTTTCCACCTTGACCCCTTCATTTATTTTTATTATTATTATTAAAACAAACGCTGGACAGATGGTGTCTCAAACCCGTTGAATACTTACCAATCGAACGGAAGCTGTTCTGTCGCGGGTGACTGCCTACTTCAGTGTACTGCAGCAGCAGTAGTAGCAGTGATAGTTGTAGTGTTTTTACCTGGCGTCATGGGCGTTGCTCCGTGGGTCAGTAACCTGGACGTGTAGGAAAGTACACTGCTGTCTCCACCCCCGCCCACACCCCCTCCACACGCCACCCCCATTCCTCGCCCCCTGTCTTATCTCTTGGCCGCTCTTAGTTTCATGTCATCTTCTTTTTACCTCGTTTGAAAAAAACACACCAAAAGTGTGGTTGATTTGGAGGGGGAGGGGGGGGTTGTTGGTTGTTTTTTTTTTCAGTTTCAAACTGAACCTTCACGTGTCTAACTGCACAATAAAACCCAACTCTTTACCGAGCTAATCTGTCTCAATCGTTTCAACGACGAGCATAATTATTATCAGCTGACTCATATTTGTGTCCCCCCCCCTACCCCCACCTCCCGCACCTCCCCACCCCACCCATCACCACCAGCCACCCTCCCTCCACCGCATTCCCTTTTCCTTTCCCATCCACTCCGTTTGCCCCCCTACCCCTCTCTCTCTCTCTGCAACATCCACCTCATAATTATCACCCCTCTTCCCGACTAACTGAATCAGTCCCCTGTCACACACACACACACACACACACACACACACACACACACACACACAGAGTTTCTTTCATCCCCCACCTCACCCCCTTTCCCAGTTCAAAGCCATATATATATATATATATATATATATATATATATATATATGTGTATATATATAAACATGACAAGCAGCTGATTGTCAGCGTCTCTGAAAAAAAGAGGCTAGGCTTTCTTTTAAACCCTTTCTTTTCGCCCGTTTTTTTTTTTGTGTGTGGTTGTTTTTTTTAAACACTGATAGCCGATGTTAGGGGTACTTACTTAAGAAATAAAAAAAGAAAGAAAGAAAAGTTGTTTAATTTAGACGGATTGTATAGTTTTGCTGACATTTATAGTCGGAAAATTATTTTAAAGTTCCAAGATGTTCAATTTTATATATATATATATATATAAAATAAAGAGAAAAAAAAAGAAGAAAAGAGGGATGTGTTTTGTGCGCGAGGTTCTCTCTGCCTCTCTCCTCTGTCTCTGTGTGTGTGTGTGTGTGTGTGTGTGTGTGTGTGTGTGCGCGCGCTTGCCTGTCTGTCTGTCTGTCTACCAATCTCTCTTCTCAAAATGTCATCGCGTAAACATGATCCACATATGCAGCACAGTTCACAGTAATGCCGCATCTAGTATATACACACTTCCTCACTCACCCACGCACCCCCCTCCTACACACAGACACGAGAATGCGCACACATACACACTCAATCTTCACGTCCCCACGCATGGGCATATTCAATTCACACACACACACACACACACACACACACATTCTAAATTAAAACTAAATAAAAATATTATCAGTTTACAAAAAAATTAAAAAATCAAACTTCACCGTATTGACATTCATGTTCCAGTTGTAAGGGCAGGTAACACACCTATCCTAAGTTCTATGAATTTACTTCAGAGTTATGTTTTCTTCCCTCCCAGCACAAAGTACATTGCACAGACCGTACTTTAATCTTTAATGGAGGTGATCGGTGTTTACATGCATCGGTCTGTTTCGACTGACACAATTTTTCGGACATTCTAAAACAAAATCAAATTCACTCCCACCAGTTCTCATATTACATTCCTTGCACACACACACACACACACACACACACACACACACACACATTGCCCTATAAGCGTGGTCCCATGTCCTCGTTTTAGCTTTAAAGAATGTATCAGACCTACTGAAACTTGATTCCAAGGTATATCAATGTGAATTATTTGATAACCATAAATTGTTTCTAAAACAAATTTAAAAGACCTTATGTTCATTGATTAGAATTCTAGAAATAAAGATTTCAATTTTGGCTTTTTAATACAGTGACTTGAAGTTTCCATTCAACACAGTACTGTAACAAGGCATCTGATGCTTTCCACAAACCTGGCTTTGTATCAAAAGAATCGTCATGATGTCATCTGTACACAAGAGAATTAACACACGTCAACATGCTGAGAAACTATTTTCACCACCATAAATAGATAGACAGATATAGATATATGTAGATGAAATTATATAGATCTTTTTTTCCTTTTTAAATTTTTTTTTTTTAGTGTAACCAAACTGAAATGAGATACTTCAGGAAGATGTTTGGCATCCACTACAACCACACAAATCATGAACAGACGAAGAGGTACTCAGTAAGATCCAAAAAACGTTCACAGAACCTAATGATGACCTCCTCATAGTTGTCATCATTCGGAAAATGACAGTCCAATGGACGCGTTTCCCACTCAACAGGACTTTGCAAAAGACCATCTTGCAAGGGCCAGTCAGAGCAAGCCACAGGCGAGGAAGTCATGGAAAGAGATGGGAAGACTATTATTTCAAGAACGGACAGGGATGAAGGATTCTTGACAGAATCCCAACGGGCGGTGGAGGACACAGGTGGGGGAGAGTGGTGGTGTACCCCCAACGGCATCAACAGAAGCCATGGGGCAGGTAACAGGTGCTCGACATTTTGGTCCATTGCTGCTCTTGTGAACAGGAGAGCACGCGAAAAGGGACTGAAAAGATGGGGAGGACAACAGGAAGAGACAGGGAACAGAGAACATAGAGCGTTTGGGGGGTGAGGGTGGGGGGACACTGGGAGAGAATTAAGGGGGACACACACACACACGCGCGCGCACGCACACACACACACACACACTATCAGTATTAGTAAAAAAACAAAATTATCAATATTTACAATTGAACGTATTGCTGTTGTTATGGCTCTGAATCACGTTCTTGGTCTTCCAGTTTGCCTTCTGCAAGTCTTAAATTTGCGTCGATTCCAAATCCGTACTATCAAACTGCTTTAACTAAACTCATCAAATTGTGAGAAGTCCAGAATTATAATAGAAATCACTGCGTCAGATCATTTGTGCTGGATTCCTTCTCACCTTGGCCTTCTCTGTGTAAAAAGGGTGTTCTGTGAGTGTGTTGGTTCCATTCTGATAGAAGAGAGAGGGGAGTTATGCAGGGGGGATATGGGATCAACTAATGATGCACTCACTCACTCTCTCCTCACATCAATAGCAGGGCCACATGGAGTGGTTTTTATAGAGTGTTTACTTTACAACACACACACTAAGCAGTTCACCCTACTTAGCAAAAGCAACACACACTAAGGCAGCACACAATGCCTCCTTCAAGTACTTCCTACAAGCAGCACACAGTAAAAAGTTCACCCTACACCTAAAGCAGCACCTATAAGCAGCACACAGCCCAACAGGGATTTCCTTGCTCCTCACATCACTGTTCAGTCAGTCAGCCTGTGTCAGTCAGTTTTTCTGGGAGACAGCTAAGAACTGGCTTTGCTGACTGGTTTTATCCCTTCTCCCAACATACTTGTGCATACTAATACAAGCTACAACACTCACTCCCCCAACAAGTTGAATTGAAATAACCAATCTTTGCTTGTCCAAGTGACGCAATGTAAATGACTGACAGATTCACTGCTTAATCCCAATTCGTCCAATTCAACAGATTGATCTGATTCGCTCACTTCAACCCACTTGTCTACAACATTCTGTTATGACAAGTTCACCCGTTTACGTCACAAAGAGACTGGGGAGACAGGACAATACAACTCTCGGCATGTTAGCCGGCTTGATCAAAGTTCGCATAAGCATAAATTTTCCCTAGTTTACGTTTCGAAGTCCATCTACGTCAGCTGCGTTCGTGGAAGGGGAGATGGGGAACGACTTGAAAGACAGGCCGCCACATGGGATCTTCTGCTCAGCACGGGGATTGCGGCAGACGTCACATAACCGTACGTGTTTCAACGACTGGGGTGGGTGATGCCGTGTCTCGCACCAAAGGCGCCGACTAGGGAGTAGGGGTGAGGAGGGAGGGTGGCGCGGGTGTCGGCACAACCTCAAAGACTGGACTTTGTCTGGAGCAGGAAGGGAGATAAGAAGGAGGGGTGGGGGGGAGGGGTGAAGGGATTTGGGGGGTGGGGGGGGGGGTAAGGGGACAGAGTGTGGGTGGTGGGGGTGACACTGCTGGCACACTATAACATCTATAATAAATGGACTGACAAGCCATGATTCTAACGACTCAATGAACCTCATACAGAAAATTGAAAGTGGAATGGGAAGCCTAGAGTGGCTTGAGGCAATGCACAACTTTCAGATTCAAAAACTTACATGGTCATACTGCCTACATCAAGAAAAATCGGAAATCCTCAGAAAAATCAAAGAATACCAAAAAGAACAGGTTCAAGGCCATCACACCATCGATCGCCTCAAAGAAATAAAGGTAGAGAGAGGGAGCGGCCGTAAGTCTAGCATGCAAGGTAGAGCACGATGCTTTGCAAATCAAAGGAATATTGGCATCATTTCCAAACCAACATTGTGCAAATTTCATCAAAACGGAACAGAGTCTCTGTGGGCTTTTCCAAAGTACAATAGACTGAGCAACACGCTAGACGCCATCAGACGCCATCTGCTCCTTGCATCAGAGATCCCCCTCTTGCGGCCAATCTGTGTGTGTGTGTGTGTGTGTGTGTCTGTGTGTTTGTGTGCGTGCGCGAGTGTGTAAGTGTACACATGTGTCAGGAGAGTTCTGTGCACGTGCGTGCGTGCGTGTGTGTGTGTGTGTCGAAAATGACGTATGAGTGTATGCATGTCTGTACTGTAGGAGCAACGGAATATTGGAACGTGTGGGTATGCATATATAGATTTATATATATATGTGTGTGTGTGGGGGGGGGGGGGGGGGAGGGGAGGGGGGGGGGGGGATATGGGCGTATGTGTGTGTGCTTGTATAAATGTGTGTGTGCCGTGGAAGCTGCGATACGTAGCCCAAGAATTAATGTGTGGACGGGGGGGAGGGGGGGGGAGCGCGGGGTAATTTGGAGATGGTGTGTGTGTGTGTGTGTGTGTGTACCGGGGCTTGTGTACGTTTATGTGTATTTGTGCTTTCATATCTGTGAAACTGCATGTTTGTTTTATATCTGTTATGCACGCGCGCGCTGGCGTGTGTGTGTGTGTGTGTGTGAATATGTGTCTACATTTATTTGCTTGTTTTTATCATCATTATTGTTTGTTTTTGTTTTTTGTTGTTGTTGGGTTTGTTTTCTTTTGTTGTTGTTGTTTTTGTTTTTTTTATTTGTTTGTTTGTTATTATTATCATTTTCATTATCTTTTTTTCTCAAGGCCTGACTAAGCGTGCTGGTTAAGCTGTTAGGCATCTGCTTGGCAGATGTGGTGTAGCGTATATGGATTTGTTCGAACGCAGTGACGCCTCATTGACCTACTGACACTGATGCTGATACTGACAGGGCTGCAAGAAAAGGTGCAAAACAGTGGGCCAGATAACTATGTGCAAGAGGGTTACCGACTGACAGAACAAGCATCGTCACTGAGCAAAGTCAGACAAATATCAAATAATAACAGGCAAAAATGGCAATCATATGGACTTTTCAATTATAGTATAATTTATATTAAACAACCATAACTCACAAAATATCAAATACACACAGTAATAAATCAGATTAATGAGACAGAATCATGCATTTTCGAACAGGATGAAGCTGAACGCTTTTATAACGAACTTAAGATAAAGACTGAATTTAAATGTGGGTATATATATATCTATGGAGAATTTCTGGCAAGCACGTAATGTTTGTATGCCAGAGTCTAAAACTGCTTTTACCAAAGTTCTCGAAGAGTTCTTGTGAATGTATTTTTCATAATTTCAAGATGTTATTTCTTATTGCAGAAGATTTGCTGCATGGTCCAATATGACATTTTGTTATTATGTGTTATATCGGGTGTCCCCCCAAAAAAAGTGAACCGCTTTTTTACAAGTATTTTCTCAGTGATAGAGAAACCGTATTCATTGAAAATTTTCACACAGTATGGTATCATCCAGTCTGCAAAATATCTATAAGTTCGGACGCAAATTATGCGAGTATTGTCAAAAACTCCAAAATCAGAGCTGTGCAATGTGACCTTCATCATGTTCATGCCAGTTGCCAGGTGTTGGCATCTGTCAATCAGTGTCAGTCTAAAAATAGCCTGTCTGGGTGTCGAGTCGATTTTTTTTTTTTTTTTTTTTTTTTTTTTTTCGTCTGTATCCAAAAACAGTTCTGTCCAAAGTTTCAGTTTAGAAGGATCAACCATGCCTTGCAAGCGATTTACAAGTGAGCAAGTCTTCTGTGCAAAGAATGGCGAAAGAATTTTACGTGCTACTGAGGCTTTGTGCTCGCTCATGTGCCGTTCAACTTCAATTGTCAAGTTCTCCGATGCATCCGAGATAGCTGGCAGGACCGCATCACGAACCAAGAAGTCAAGATGTCTTTAAAAAAAAAAAAAAAAATCGAAGAAATTTAATCCTTTTGCGTCTTTTGGGGTGTGGAGTACACAATAACAATACATACTCATTGAATCACAACTTCAGTCCAACGATGTCTCCGAAACACGCAAAAACTCACACCCACGCAAGCACACACATACGCGCTAATGAAGATTTGCAACAAAACAAATCAAACTTAAACATACTGACAACAGTAGCCATATTACATTCCTTGCAAATTCTGTTTTCTTTGTTTTCGCCTTCTCTTCTTCCTATTTCGATCCGCAGTCTATGGTTACTGCAACGAAACTTTATCAGAGGATATATGTAAGTATCTGGAAGTTGCGATTTTCTCCATGACTCAATGTACATATCTTTTAGACTTTGCGTGATATTTCGACAAAAGAAATCCTAACTACGGAATGTATGTGAAAACCAAACACAGTCATAACCGCTATTAATCAAAATATTCTTGATGAAGTTTAGCCACTTTGATGGGAAATCTTTATATGAAAATAATCTGTATAAAGTAAAATATGCTTTACATGATAATTTATCAGTTGCATCGTCAATTAATCCTGACCAAAAACGCACTATTCTACACTTTACAAGAAATGAAATGGGGAATATACCCGTTTCACCAAGTAGCATATTTGACACTGTGTTTCGGTGTAGATGAAAAAGTGTTTTCATAAACTTCATTTGCAATTTTTCTAACACATTAAGATTCTCATATCCCCTTATTTCACATCCATATAACATAACTGGTATAACCATTTTCTGATACATGTTTAAAACAACGTGTAAGGATAGTTCCTGCTTTCTTGCAGTTTGTAACAACGAAAACATTGCCATAATGTGCATGGTCATATGCTCTCTTTTTAGCTAGAAAGAATGTTCCAGTCCTGCTGAATTATATTCCAAGGTACGTAAATGATTTGACAACGTCTATTGTTTCTAAACCGAATTTAACAGACCTTGTGTGTTCTGTTAAGAATTGAAGATTACATTTTAGTTTTTGAGACACTGACTTCAAGTTTCCATTCAACACAATACTGTAATAAGGCATTTAATGCTTTCTGCAAACCCTGCTTCGAATCTGATAAAAGAATCGTGTCATCTGCATACAAGAGAACTAATAAACGTATATATGCCGAAGAACTGTTTTCACCATCAAACGCATTATGTTTTTAGTGTGAATTGTAACAGGATGGCAACCGCATGTTAGCAAAAACGTCCCCAAATCATTCAAATATAAAGAAAAAAGCAATGTGGAGAGATTTTCTCCCTGACGTACTCCTCTAAAACTTCCGAAGAATTCGGATCTGTTATCACCAAGGCCCAGCTTGGATGGTCTGGTCATGTCATCCACATGGAAAGGTACACAACTCCCCAGCAGCTCTTCCGTGATGAACTAGCGCTTGGCGTTTGCAATCAGGGACGCTCAAAGAAGAAATACTTCTTCTTCTTCTTCTGCGTTCGTGGGCTGCAACTCCCACGTTCACTCGTATGCACACGAGTGGGCTTTTACGTGTATGACCGTTTTTACCCCGCCATGTAGGCAGCCATACTCCGTTTTCGGGGGGGGTGCATGCTGGGTATGTTCTTGTTTCCATAAACCACCGAACGCTGACATGGATTACAGGATCTTTAACGTGCGTATTTGATCTTCTGCTTGCATATACACACGAAGGGGGTTCAGGCACTAGCTGGTCTGCACATATGTTGACCTGGGAGATCGTAAAAATCTCCACCCTTTACCCACCAGGTGCCGTCACCGTGATTCAAACCCGGGACCCTCAGACTGACAGTCCAACGCTTTAACCACTCGGCTAAAAGAAGAAATACAAAATAACAAGCTCAAGTGGACAAACTTTCCTTAATGGCAGCTTGAGACTCCTGCCGCTGACAAAAGTTGTAAGCGTGCCCTGTAAATAAATGCAGTGGGGGCTTTCGAAGGAGACCACCACCAGCACGTTGCAGCTGTTAGAGATCGGCGAAAAAGGCCTTCCTTACCTGCTGGCGTTCCATGCCAACCTGCAACATTTGCCCGTATTCGGACTTCTGGCTTCGAAGCTACCTGCATATCCACAGGTGATGGCACAACGCATCGTCATGGTCGGTTCCTGAGAAACCTTGAGTCACCATCCCCAATCCCTCTACTGAAGGTGATGGTTATAGGACATGGACAGAAAACGCTGGTGGTGAGTAACGTAATACTTGTCAATCTAAATGTCACCCAGAAAATTACACAAACAATCAGTGAAAAGATTTTTAGTAAAGGTGCTCGATGTGTATCGGTAAAAAAAACCCAAAAAAACCCCGACTAATTCATTGTTTGATCTGCTCGAATTATATCTGTCTATGAGAGAGAGAAAGAAAAAAACTACTGGCCAATTTATTCTTTGATGTGTATCAACAAACAAACTGACCAATGCATTGTTAGATCTGCTCGAATTATATTTGTCTATGAGAGAGAAAAAAGTACTGACCAACTTTTTGATCAAGTTATGTCTGTCTCGGAGAGAGATCACATCACAGTTCATGATCATATTCTCTGTACATATACTGCATTCATAGGCCGATACGTGAATTTTTAAACTATCCGGTTGTTTTGTCCCTTTATACAAGACAATAGGCTACTTTTATGACCCTCCCCCCAACCTCTCTCTCTCCCCCACTACCTATTTCTAGCTACCTATCCCAGAACAATACCCAAGTACTCTGTCCCGGGACGCTACCCTGGGACTCTGCACTACCCCATTGACATTACACCTGGACAATACTTCCCCGGAATAACACCTACCCCGGTATTCTGCCCTGACTATCTACCCCGGTACACACTACCCCAGGGCTCTACACAGCCCTGAGACACACTACCCCGGGACACTACCGCCCCGGACACTACGCCAGGACACTACCGCAGGACACAAAATTTCATGGGACCCTACCTCGGGCCACACTAATCCGTGATTCTACGCCACTCCAGGATCCTACACTACCCTTGGACTCTACACTACCCCGGAACTGAACGCTGGGACACTACCTTCCCAGGAACACACTACCCCAGGACTCTACACTACACCTCGTCTCTACACTACACTACGCCGGGACTCTACACTACGTCGGGATTCTACGGACTCTACACAACGCCGGGACTCTACGGACTCTACACTATGCTGGGACTCTACACTATGCCGGGACTCTACACTACGCCGTGACTCTACACTATGCTGGGACTCTACACTATGCCGGGACTCGACATTATGCCGGGACTCTACGGACTCTATACTATGCCGGGACTCTACATTACGCCGGGACTCTACACTATGCCGGGACTCTACGAACTCTACACTATGCCGGGACTCTACGGACTCTACACTACGCCGGGACTCTACACTATGCTGGGACTCTACACTGCGCCGGGACTCTACACTACGCTGGGACTCTACACTATGCCGGGACTCTACACTATGCCGGGACTCTACGGACTCTACACTACGCCGGGACTCTACACTATGCTGGGACTCTACACTATGCCGGGACTCTACACTGCGTCGGGACTCTACACTACGCTGGGACTCTACACTACGCCGGGACTCTACACAACGCCGGGACTCTACACTATGCTGGGACTCTACACTGTGCCGGGACTCTACACTATGCTGGGACTCTACACTGCGTCGGGACTCTACACTACGCTGGGACTCTACACTACGCCGGGACTCTACGGACTCTACACTACGCCGGGACTCTACACTATGCCGGGACTCTACACTACGCCGGGACTCTACACTACGCCGGGACTCTACACTATGCCGGGACTCTACACTATGCTGGGACTCAACACTATGCTGGGACTCTACGCGACGCCGGGACTCTACGGACTCTACACTACGCCGGGACTCTACACTATGCCGGGACTCTACACTACGCCGGGACTCTACACTATGCTGGGACTCTACGCGACGCCGGGACTCAACACTACGCCTGGGCTTTTCTTCTAAATACGTCTTTGTGTATAGTCCGCAGTAGTCCACAATGTCTATGCGTGGCTCAGTCTCTGGTGTGGACTCTCAAATGGCCGTGGAGTCCCAGCCGGGTTTGGTGGACATGATGTGCATGGGCGTCCTCGATCGGCAGCGGCGTGAAGGCTGGCAAGGACACTGTCGGCTCTTTGGGCATTACCATAATTCTGACTGAATCCATGAACCTCCTACACACACACACACACACTGGAAGACAGGCAGACGTTTCCTGTATATAAACGTTCCGGATGTTCCCCTGCCCAGAAATGTGGACAATGGCCCTTTTAAAGCCAGCCTGTACCACAGGCAGCAGAAGACCCTTCAGCGACAACAGGAGGCAGAGTGTCGACGGTGCCTGCAGAAAGGACACACAGCGGCGGACTGCCCAAACCCGGTAAAGTGCAGGCAATGTCTGAACGATGGACACAAAGCCGGGGATCCAGCGTGCAACCTGGAACCAATTATCAGACATGAACAGGCAGACAATAGCAAAACAGAAAACGCAACACTGAACGAACAAACTTGCAGCACCACAGTCAGCCCTGGACAAGACGACAGATCAACAACGGTCTCTAACAAACAAAACCAAAACAGCGCTGATGACGGAAAAACAACTCTATCCAGACAGAGGACAAGACAAACCACGCTAAAGACATACAGGCGGGAGGGATCGGGATCCGTGAAGCGTCCACGCTCCAAGGGTTCCGTGTCATCCCCCGCAGACAAACAAACCAGAAGAACACAGGACAAGTGGTGGAGAGTCTGACGATGACAGTCTGTACTGTGAACCAGCAAGCATCCCTGATTGACTTTCCCCCGTCCCCCCTTTGCTCCCTGGAAACGGTCACAGCTATGATTATGGACCTTAAGTATGGCTTGCGATCTGTGTAATGATTTTATAATGAATCGCTTATGGGAAGAAATCATGCTTTGCTAAGAGCTCGGGAAAAAAGCAACAGACGATTTCTTGAAAGATGAACAGTTCACAACGTTAGATCAAGATGAAGCAGCATTATGTGAAGGACTTATTAAAGAAGAAGCAGCAAACAACGCATTGAAACAAATGAAAAATGGGTCGTCTCCAGGTAGTGATGGGCTAAGCACTGAATTCATGAAATTCTTTTGGATTAAACTAAAAAAAACTTGTAACTAATTCTTTCAATGAATCGTTTGCAGACGAAGAAATGTCTTATAAACAGAGACGTGGAATAATCAAACTTTTACACAAAGGAAAAGAATTATCACGTAATGAATTAGATCACTGGAGACCAATAACTCTAACGAACACAGACTATAAAATAATAGCAAAAGCACTTGCAAACAGATAAGTAAAGTTATATATAAATTAATTAATCCGGACCAGGTTGGATACTTGAAAGGAAGAAACATTTCATCAATAATTAGATCCATCGATGGTGTTATAGATTATCTGAACCATACAAACGAATCAGGATATCTCCTCGCCCTAGATTATTACAAAGCATTTGACTCAGTTTCACGAGATTTTCTGTTGCATACATTAATTTTAGAGTATTTGGGTTTGGTGAACAATTTGTAAAATGGGTTAATATTTTGAACAAAAATATATTTAGCAGTATCAATCATGGAGGATGGATTTCACAGCCCTTTCCCGTTACATGTGACAGGGGTGCCCATCCTCACCCTTAGCTTTCATTTTAGCTGTAGAAATACTGGCAATCAAGATTAGAAACAGCAGTATAAAAGGAATAAACCTTCCTACTGACAGACAAATTGACAAGCAAATGAAAATAAAACAAAGACGACATGTTAAAAGCTTCCAGCATCATAAATAATTTCTCCACATTCTCAGGCTTGGTATTAAATCAAAAGAAAACTAAGGCCATGAAACTGGGAACAGGTTGTGAAGACCAAAACCTTCCTTTTGAAGTAACAAAAATGATAAAGATATTAGGTATTTACTTTCAAAATGGCATCAGAGCCCAAGACATCGAAAAGAATTGGGAGGGGAGAGTAGAAAAGGTAACAAATCTGATAAAGACTTGGAGTCGTAGAGATCTAAGCATACATGGAAAAATAGTAATTGTGAAATCTCTTCTGGTAAGTCAGTTTACGTATGTTATGCAAGCAATTGGTTTGCCAGACCATATTCTTACGAAAATAAACAGAACTCTTTACAAGTTCATTTGACAAAGAAAACACACAAATAGAAAAGCATATGAAAAAATAAAAAGGAAGGTAATGGAAGGAAATTATGACATAGGGGGATTAAGAATGATAAATATGGTCAGTTTACAAAAGCGTTTTTATCTGCAATGGGTTGGAAAACTTTTCAACACTGCAGACGAAAACTGGAGATACATCCCAAAATGGCAGTTTAAACAATTTGGAAAATGGCCAAAGGTTCTCGACGTAAACTGCAGACCTAATCAATTAAAAGAAATTGACAATATTGCAAACGAATTCTGGAGAAAAGTTCTCTACATATATTTAGAAACCAAACCAATAGAATCAGCAGAAAACGTACATTTTCACAATTTTCAAAATAAACTTTTGTGGAATAATAGTCTCATACAATTTAAGAAAAAAAAAGTATTATTCTTCCCTAATTGGTCTAAGATTGGAATAGAAGATAAAAGACCATATACACTGGAGAAAATCCAAAGGAAAGTACTTCAAAACAATGTTGTCACTTATTTTGAATATCATGCTTTGATGAATGCTATTCCAGCAGAATGGAAAGAATGGATCAGACAGGCAGACACACAAATTCACACTTTGACAAATGAAAGACATTTTGCAAACAACTTTAATGATAAGCCAAAAGTAATATCAAAATATTTAGATAAATCAAACAAATGACAGAGATACAAGAAATCCGTGTGCATGTGGATTCTAGAAAAGAAAATTTGGCACTGAATTAAATAAAGATATCTGGCTAATCCCTCATTTTGCAACAAAAGAAGTAAGACTGCGTGAACTGCAATGGAAGATCCTCCATAACATATACCCAACAAATATTCTGCTACATAAAATGAATGTGACTGATGACAATAAATGCACGACTTGCAAAGATGTGGTAGATTTTATTGAACACTTCTTTTTTGAATGCTCAAATGTCAATAATTTTTGGAAAGCAGTTGAACGTTATGTAAGCAGTAACATTGGGGGAAAAAAGTACAATTGACAGTAAACGAAGTCATGTTTGGTTTTCAAAACAAAGAAATTAAAAACTACACGGTAAATACTATAAACAGATCAGTTTCAGTAGCTCAAGGAGGCGTCACTGCGTTCGGACAAATCCATATACGCTACACCACATCTGCCAAGCAGATGCCTGACCAGCAGCGTAACCCAACGCGCTTAGTCAGGCCTTGAGAGAAAAAAAAAGAAAAAAAAAGATAAGCTTACATAAATAAATAAATAAATAAATAAATAATAATTATGATATAAAAAAGGTAGTAGTGATGAAAATAATAATAAAATAATAAAAATAAAAATAAATAATTAAATAAATAAGCCAACAATGATGATAAATAAGCAAATAAATGTAAAACATGAAGACACACATTCACACATACACCCACACATGCATAACAGATATGCGCCAAACACACAGTTTCAGAGATATGAAAGCACAGTCAAATACATATAAACGTACATGAGCTCCAACACACACACATTACCCTGCACCTCCTCTACCCCCCTCCTCCACACACTCATTTCTAGTCTATGTATCGCAGCTTCCACTGCACACACACACACACACACAGATGAACGCTTACTTGTACAAGCACACACACACACGCCCATATCTCCCACCCCCAACCCCACACACATATATACAAAGAGAGAGATATATATACACGCCGGCACGTTCCAATATCCTGTTGCCCCCACAGTGTAGGCATGCATACACTCACATACCTCATCCTCTATCCCCCCCACCCCCCAGCACCCCCACCTCCCCCTCACACACACACACACACACACACACAATGCACAGAACTCTGCTGACACTTGTGTACACTTACACTCTCACGCATGCACAAACGCACTCAAAAACACAGACCCACACATACACACAAAAACACATACACACGCACAGAGGCTGCCACTGATTGGCTGCAAGAGGGATGGGAAAAGATCTCTGATGCCAAGAACGTGGCGTCTAGTGTGTTGCTCAGTCTATTATATTTGGAAAAGCCCACAGATACTCTGTTCCGTTTTGAAGAAATTTGCGCAATGTTGGTTTGGAAATGATGCCTATATTTGTTTGATTTGCTAAGCATCGTGCCCTACCTTTCATGTTAGACTTACGGCCGCTCCCTCTCTCTGCTTTTATTTCTTTGAGGCGATCGATGGTGTGATGGCCTTGTACCTGTTCTTTTTGATATTCTTTGACTTTTCTGAGGATTTCCGATTTTCCTAGATGTAGGCCGCTCGTTGGTGTTGTGTTACCAGCAAGTCTGTCTGAGGTTCATTGAGTCTGTTAGAATCATGGCATGTTGGTTTCCGGGCGTATGGATGGACGATAGCCACTGGAGGGCATGTGTCACAGCTTCAGCTTCCATCGTTAGGCTGGAGGTTGTGACTTTGTAGGCAGCATTCTCTTCCCTGTTTTTCCATTTTGTTTCGCAGTGAATCCCCAACCGGATTGGTCTTTAGTGACTGAGCCATCTGTGTATATAATGATGTCCTCTTCTTTACTGTTTTCTTCTATGAGTAGCTTCACTTCCACATCAGTTTTGCCCTCTGGCCATTCCCGACAATGTCTTCCTAGAGTGGGTGAAATGGCTGTGTTGAATAGATGGTCGAGGTTTTCGGGGTTTTTCTCCCATTCTTTTGTTTCTTTCAGGTCTTGTAGTCGGCATACTAGCTGGATTGTGTCTTCTGCTTGCCCCATCCATGATCTTCCTCGTCCTAGACGGCTGCCTTTTGGTTCTTTGACTGCGTCATGCAGTGGGTTTTGAGGGTTTTCTAATGCTTTGAAGTAAGTCTTGACCTGTTCTAACTTGTTTCTGGCCTGCACTGAAGGAAGGTCAAGCAGGTATCGCATGGTTTCTGTGGGCGTGTCTTTTGTTGTTCCAAGGATCAGCCTCATAGCTTCATTTTGAACTCTAATTTTAAGAGGTTGCTTTGAGACGGTGTTGTTAGCCCAAGTCCGTAGTCGATCACACTGAGGACGAGTGATTGGTATAGCAGGAAGAGGTGGCGTTGTTCAATACCTTTGGTTGCCATTGCCTTTAAGACTGAAAGGCCCTTTTTGCATTTGAGAACAGTATTTTCCGTATGTTTTCTGAAGGTCAGCATCCTGTCGAAGTGTATTCCTAGGTAGCGTAGGCATTCAGTTTTCTCGATCTGAATCCCATCGAATGACACAGGTGGTGGTGATTTGCTCGCGGTTCTGTTGTTGAGGGTGCACAGCAACGTTTGGGCTTTCGCTGGATTGATGGAAGATCCTGTGTCTTTGCACCATTGAGCAATATTGTTTAGTTGTTTCTGGACGGCTTTAGTTCTTTCCTGAGCATCTTTCGAAGTTTTGAAGACCAGGCCATCATCCGCAAGAGTAAGCACCCGAGCTATTCCATTGTTGTTTAAGTCTGCAAGGCTCTTCGTGTAGACATTGTAGAGGACAGGAGAGAGTGGAGACCCTTGTGGCAGTCCCATGGATAGTTTAGAAGGTGCAGACATCCAATCTCCAAGGCGTAGGACGACGGTTCTTTCCTGAAGCGCTGCTGCTATCCATCTTGTCAGTGTCAAACTTACTCCATGCCTTAGTAGCAGCTCCATGAGGTGTGCAAACTGGACTTTATTGTAGGCATCTTCAAGGTCGATTGCTACTGCTAGTGTTTCTTCTTTCCTTTGAAATCCTTCATACACCTCATATGCAAAAGCAGCTGCATTTTCCCATGTGGACTTGCCTGTTCTGTACCCACCTTGATTTGAAGGGAGAATGTGCCTGTGTTCAAGATCCCTTGCAAGTTTCCTGGCTATCATGCGTTCCATGAGCTTTCCAGCAATGTTTTGCATGGTTAGGATCCGGTAGCCGCTTACCTGATGATGGCCCTTTCCTGGTTTTGGTATGGGTTTTAAGAAGCTGTGTGTCCAGTCCTCCGGCACATGTCCATTGTGGAAACTGTTTTGATATAGATTGAAAAGTTTGCTTCTGTCTTCTTCCGATAGTTCCTTGATGTCCGAGTAGCGAACTTTGTCTGGGCCAGGAGCTGATTCTTTCTTGCATTTAGCTATTGCTTCGTTTAGATCATCTAATGTCAAGTCATCATCAGGTCCAGTCTGCATAAGGGTTTGGTTTAACTCCTCAGCATATTTCTTTTTCTCATCTAAGTTTCTTTGATCGCTCTGTTGTATGAAACGTTTGAGCAGGGCGGATCCTTTTTCTTCGTTTGTCTTAAGCTTGATTCCGTCAGTGTCTACCATGTCTGGGGTTGTTGTTGTGCACGTTTTCCCTTCCATGCGACGATAAAATTGCCAGAACTCTGTCAATGTTGAGTCATAACTGAGTGCCTCGCAAAACTGTTTTCCACTTGACATTTTTGGCCTCTTGAGCAATGGTTTCAAACTGTTTAGTTTTTTTCTTTCATTTTTGTTTCAATATCTTTGTCCGGAGATGGTTTTGTTCTTTCTTTTTGCCAAAGTTTGACAGCTGCATGTTTTTCTATCCAGGCTCTCTCTGTGTCGATATTCCACCATGGGGGCTGAATAGTTTTCATCCTGTTCGGTGCCGTTCTTTTGGTTCTTCTGCGTCTTAATTTTTCGATGACGGTTGTCTCTTTGGTTTCATACTGAAATGGATCACGCGGTTTCATACAGCGTTTATCTGACAGTTTCTGTAGACTGAAAACTACCGGGAGGTGGTCACTGCCTTGGTGTGGAAGCATCTCTGCATTCATTTCTGCTCTGAATTTTGGAGATGTTAGAGCGATGTCGATCACACTGTCACTGTCCCCTTGTCTTGTTCCAAGGCGAGTTGGGGATGTGGTTGTTAATGGGCTAAGAAGAATTTCCCCTATCATTCCTTCAAGTGCGAGTCCTTGTGGGTTGGTGTTCCGCTGGTCCCATAGCTTCGATCTTGCATTGAGGTCTCCACAGATAATGACTGAGTCTCCAAGTTCGTTCTCTATTTCCTCTAAAAAGGCCCAATCCTCTTTTGTTGTGCAGGTTCCTGGGTGAACATAGGCATTGATGAGCACGATGCTTTTGTGAATTCCGTCAGGTTTTTCGAGACGCACCCCCACTAGTTCACATGAGTTGCTACACCATTTCTCTAGATTTATGGTGGAAACTTTGTTTTTTGGGTTTTTTGTTCAGTATGATTGCTACTCCTCTTCCTTCATTCCTTTGAAAGACTGTGAAATTCTGAAAATGTATTGGTCTGTCTGCACTTGTCCTGGTCTCTTGGAGACATAAAATGTCAAAATCATATGCCAATTTCTCAATTGTTGAGATTCTCATTCTCGCGCTGGAACAATTCCAACTGCCGATTCTAAAGAATTTCTTTGACAGCCGCTCTGCTTTTGTCATTCTGCTACCTAAGCACAATCTTTTCCCACCTCTTTTGCCACGCCTGTTTTGGGGTTTTGGGGATCTGAATTTATGTCTCGTGCTATGCAGCTGATCCCCGAGGTGCACGCGAGACAGGGTTTTGTTAGTGTTTGTATAAACAGAATAATATTTATTGGAAAGATGTGTATAAGTATTACCAAGAAAACTAAAACAACATCTCCAATCTTTGTAATTTTTTAACAGCAAGTCTCACGTCGAAAAATACAGTTCATATAGGTACAGAATAAACATAATGCTTGACAACATTGACAATGCTCTGCACATACATGGCACATATCATGATATCTAAATGTATATGAAAACTGCAATGACGTTGTTAACTAAGGTCATAACAGCAATAACTATGCATCTAATTAATCATTCATCTTCAGCTCCTCTTCCTCCTCTGAGTACCTATTATTATTATTATCATCATCATCATTATTATTGCTATTTTGATTCTTATTATTATCATCATCACCATTATCTTTTGAGAAAGAACTGGGTGAAACTGTCACATACAAGGCACACTAATGCATAAAGAAACCCAGACATATGTATGCACATGCAGAATATTAAAGTACGCAACAAATGTCCAGCATTTGAAAAAATACACACAAAAGAAGCATGAATGGGACAACTCCTATCTCCTTTTTTCTTTATCACACAATGTGTTCTTTTCTATTTGAATATTTCGCTTTGCTACCATCAATATTACTCAGGTTCAGGTTCAGGTTCAGGTTAGGGGCTGATGTTGATCATCGTAGCCCCACGGCTTTTTACGCCCCGTCTCATTCATGATTAGCACAAGGCCTCACGGCCTTCTTTGTGCTATGTCGTTATCGGTCTTGTCTCAGTCTAAGTAGACCCAGTTACAATTGTCTTGAACCATCAAAGTCAAACCAGATGTCTTTTAAAATTTTGTGATTATCGATAAGGTTCTTGAAGTTGTTGGTATTGGAAGCATACTTGATGTTAGTGGTTAGTTTGTTCCAGTCGTTAGTAACCCTATAACTGAAAGCAAATTTCCTTGTGTTATTGTTATGTCTCTGTTTATAAATTTTATCAACACTGTTTTGTTTCCATGTTAGTATCTGGCGGTGAATCAAAGAAGTGATATTTTTTTAATATCGTCTATACCATTACAGATCTTATAGGCTTGAATCAAATCTCCTCTTTTTCGTCTTGCTTTCATTGAGGGTAATTTTAGGAATTTCAGTCTTTCTTCATAAGACAAATCCTTAATTTCATGCACCAGTTTAGTAGCATGTCTTTGCCCTCTTTCAATAGTAACTGATTGACGTATTAGTCTAGGACACCAGGCAGGGAGACCATACTCCAAGAGAGGTCTTACAAGAGCTTTATAAAGTCAGAGAAAAATATCCTGATCAATAAACGAAAATGTACGTTTAATAATACCCAGCCTTTGGTTTGCCTTGTTAACAACTTGGTTAATATGTCTGTCAAACAGTAAGTCTTTATCAAACGTCACCCCTAATTCTTTCTCCTCTTCACATTTCACAATATTGGTTATTTTGTCGTCATTTTTCATTACATGGTTATGTTTTGGGTTTGTTCGTGATACTTTGCATTTGGAAGCATTAAAGTAAAAGTTCCATTTTTCAGACCATTCTATCAAGGAGTCAATGTCATTTTGCATTATATGTCGTGAACTTGGTGAACAGTAAAGTTTAGTGTCGTCTGCAAAAATTTTACATACACTTGACACTGTTTGAGGCAAGTCATTTATGAATAATGTAAAAAGTATGGGTCCTAAAATACTACCCTGCTGGAATTCCACTAAGGTCCTTTGAATAACTATCTCCCACCTTAACTCTTTGTTTTCGGTTAGTGAGAAAATCCCTAGTCCAATTTAATACTTTTGCTGATATTCCAAAAGATTCTATCTTTTTTAATAATCTCTGGTGTGGCACAGAATCAAAAGCTTTCTTAAAGTCTAAGTAAAGCACATCAATATCTTCGCCCCTGTTTATCATTCGTGTGAAGTCTTCCATGACTTCTAGTAATTGAGTTACACATGATCTGTGTTTCCAAAATCCGTGTTGGCATTCT
Organism: Babylonia areolata; assembly: GCF_041734735.1. Lineage (NCBI taxonomy): Eukaryota > Metazoa > Mollusca > Gastropoda > Neogastropoda > Buccinidae > Babylonia > Babylonia areolata. Next base: position 17,557,928 of record NC_134891.1, read on the forward strand.
GCATACAAACAATTTTCTGTCATATGATCAACAATAGTATCTCTTACATGTGATTCCAGAACTTAACATGTTATACAAGTCAAACTAGCAGGTCTATAGTTTCCAGGGTCAGTTCTTGTACCTTTTTTTAAATATTGGCGTTACTGTAGCCATCTTCCAGTCATCTGGTATTACCATTTGTTCAATTGATTTATTAAACAATATGCTTAGCAGTTCAGCTAGCTCTTCACTTTACTCTTTCAGAATCCTTGCTGGTAATGCATCTGGGCCCTGAGCTTTATTTGGATTTAGTTTTTTTAACTTATGTTTTACAGATTCACTTGTAATTTTAATGTCAGTTACCATTTTGCCATCTGACCTAGATCCAGGGTCCAGATTTGGTATGTTATCAACTTTCTCCTTTGTAAAAACACTTAAACTGTTAAGAGTATTGGCTTTTTTTTTCTTTTTTTTTCTTTTTTTTTTTTTTCTTTTTTTTTTTTTTTTTGTCACTTACAGATTCCGTGCCATCCTTGTCAATAAGGGGGCTTATTCCAATTTTTTATTTAGTTTGGACATATTTCCAAAAGCCTTTTTGATTAGATTTGATATCTTTAGAGAGCTTTTTCTCAAATTCTTTAGTTGCACTTTTGATCTCTTTGTTACATAGGTTTCTTGTTTCAATATATTTTTGATAATCTTTACCATTTTTTGTATTAAAAAATCTCTGGTAGAAGTTATATTTCTTTTTGATAATCCGCATAGCTTTTTTATCAAGCCACATGGGTTTATATTTGTCTCGTTTGATGTATCTCATTTTAGGAATGTTTTTATTTATAGCTGAGTGTAATTCCTTTTTAATATATTCCCAACTGTCATTTACATCCTTGTCGTATAGGCATTTCCAATCTATGGATTTTATGTCCAATCTCATATTATTGTAATTTGCTTTGTTCATATTATGCTTCATCTCCTCTTTCTTTTCTTTACATTTTTGGTCTGCAATATATAGACAGAAGGCAAGAACCTCATGGTCACTTTTACCCAATGGGGGCAAATGTTCAATGTCCGAAACTATTTGTTCATTGTTTACAAGAACCAAATCGAGTATGTTAGCTTTTTGTCCTTTTCTTCTTCTTCTGGGTTTATTTACCATTTGGTATAAAAATGCATTTTGTGTGCATTCTCTAATTTTGTCATCACCTTCACCAGTCCACCCTCCTGTCCAATCTACATTGGAGTAATTAAAATCTACTATGCAGACACAGTCATATTTATGTAGGCAATCTATGCAAGAGTTCAAATAGTCTATCTTCATTATCTTTGGTACTGTTTGGACTTCTATATACACAACCAAACAAGGTTTTTTGTCCATCTCCGCTTACAAGATCAACAAACATACACTCTTCAAAATCTGTATCGTTCATTAAACTACATTCTTTCGCATTCATACTCTCTTTTATGTACAAAACAACAGCTCTTTTTGGATTCTGATTGTGGAAAAGATCAAAACCTGGAATTTCATATTCAGAATAATTGGAATCTTTTTGATTTTTCGCTTTAACTTCCGTGATTGCTATTATACTGGGTTTTATATCATCCATTAAAACAAGTAGTTCATTTTTCTTGTAAGGAGACCATTGTCAGCATTTGTGTACAGGACTGTACGCAAGATATTTGGTTGAGCTGAATGGTTAAAAAGGCTAAAACTATTTTCATTTTTTGAATGGGTATGTTGTCAGGCTTCATCCCGGTCCAGCTTCTGCTGGGCCCAGGTGACCTCGACAATCTCACCCCTGCGGATTCCTATGTTCTTCTCACCCTTTTCGATGCGAGCCTCGAGCTCATCTCGAAGCTCTTTGTTTTTCTTTCGTTGGATGGGAGTGTAGTCGGGATTTATGTAGATCCTGTTTTTCTCTTCCACCCCCTCGTTTATTTTGCGTGCCTTGCGGAGGATCTCTGTTTTGATCTCAGAAGATTTAACTTTCCGACACGCAAAAGCCTTGGTCTAGTCCCCAAGTTGACTCGTCCGAGTCGCACTTGTTCGTCAATGATATCCTTTCTCTCCATATTCGGATAGATTTTCGTCAGGACTTTACTGGTTACCTCTAGGCGATCATGGTTCTTTCTCTCCTCAGCGTCTTCTGCTTTGCTCTCCGGAAGGTTGGTAATAATCAAATTTAGCTCTCTCTTGTCTCTCTCTACCTTTTCATCCCACAGTTCATTTACCTTCCTCTCCACCACCTCCTCTATCTTTTTTTCTATGGCTGCTCCTGAGCAATTTTCTTCAAGACGCTAAGTCGACGCTAAGTCGAGCATCAACCGATTCAAAAAGTCTGAGAATCATGTCTAGCTTGTCATCAACAGCCATTTCTGCTTTGAGTTTACTTTTACCTGCTCGACATTCCTCACAAACCCAATCAATGCCAGCCTCAGAGGCACAGAATATCAAATGCCTCATCTGAGAGAGATGTGCAAGCTTGGTGCATCCAATTCTTGCATTCATAGCATTCTATTAGAATTATTAGTATGATTATTATTATTTTATTCATGTTTTTTGTGGGCTTTTTTTCGGTCAAAAGAAAGCCACGTGCAGAACACAAGAAAAAAGTATTTTAAGCAAAAGAAACAAGGGGACCCCCCCCCCCCCCCCCCCCAAAAACAAAAAAAAAAAAAAAAAAAAAAAAAAACAAAAAAAAACCCGGTAACGATAATAACAAATAACTACATATGAATCGGGGAGATAATACAAGTTTTCCTTACCTGTAGAAATTAGTCAAAAGACCGGTGTGTATTGCTTTAATTGATCCATACGATGTACGTCTTGAAGCAAGGCCCGTCGCAACCAAACTGGCGACAATTTTAAGTGAGTTCTGTTCACACATGTCTCTGTGAAGGTCAAGGTATTCATGTCAGGGTTGTGTGTCTCATCAGGGCCGTAACTCCGTTTTCACGTACTCACGTTGAGCTGTGCAAGTTGTCAAATGATGTGTCCACCTCCGTGTCTTCTTCGTTTCGCAGATTATGATTTTTATAGCCTACATTTTTGTCTTGTTAAACGTTATATTGCCTTGTTTGTCCAGAATATATAAATACGACTCACTGTGTTGAAAAAAAAAGCTGCATAGTTTAAAAAAATGAATAGGGGCTTAAAAAAATTAATCAGTAATACACTGGTTTAGCAATTCTTTAAAAAGAATGTGAAGACATCCGTCACATATTTTATTATGTCCGTATTGTCTCAAGAAATGTTTATTTATTTACTTATTTATTTGTTTATTTATTAAGATGTTTTACTATAACGCATATTCTTGAAGCTCTATGCATTTTACAATATGTCATTGCCAACATTGCATGTTTCCATGACACTTTTCATTTCTCTTTTTCTGTCCATTTCCAGGTAACCCTATATAACGACCACAGCAGAAAGATGTTGATGAATGAATGTAGGATTTGTGGAATGGATGGGTGAGAGATGTGGAATTAAAAAATTGTTGATACTATAAAATAAAATAAAAATTAAAACACACACACACACACACAAATAAACACACACACACACACACACACACACACACACACACACACACAAAGTGGAATCGGAGCCCAAAGTGGCATGAGGAACTGAACTTGAATGTGCGGCAATTGCAATGTCGAGATATAGGACGTGCGTAGGCACAGCGATGTTGCGCATATGAACATATTTTCTCAGGGACCAAAAACATGAAATCATCTGCAATGGGCTTGGTGAACTGTAAGCATGATGACGTTCCTGGAGCTTCAGTCCCCGACACCCGGTCCTTCAACGCCCTCCTGTTCAAGGACTTCTCTGAAAACAGGAGAGAGAGAGAGAGAGAGAGAGAGAGAGAGAGAGAGAGGGCGGGTTGGAAGAAGCAGAAGAAGACCTGATTAAGAATTCACATTCCTCTCCAGATCGTTCAGTTAATTTCGTCTTATTCGCTGGTACTACTGCTGATGCTGCTGTCGGTTTAGTGTTGGTGATGTTGCTGCTTATACTACCACTATGGTCATTTAACACAGAGAAATCTGTTGTGATAAAAAGAAATACAAATAAAAAAATTCCTACGATTAAAGATTTTTGTTGTTAAAAAAACAAAACAAAAAAACTCGTTTATCATAGAAAACTTGTGTATAAGAAAACATGTATATACCCCCCCGCCCCTCGCCTAATTCATTCTTTTTATGGCTATTAAAACCCTACAAGATTTTTTTTCAAACTGAGAAATATGCTTTCTTTCCCCATCCAATTTTATCAGGGTGGGAATTCATCCGGCGTTCATCACTATTGCTTTTCAAGGTCCATGGATCAGTCTGCGGAAGATCATCAGAAAAACCGGTAATCATTGGCGGTCAGTTCTGAGGCAGCTTCATCCACCAGTCAAGACGCCTTGAAAGACAAACCCCAGTCATGATGGAACACGAAGCAAAGCCTATCCCGGCAGATGTCATCCACCCATCTTGGAAGAGGAATGTGTTCCCAACAGTCGTCACCAACATTCCCGGAGTGGAGAAGAGAGGAACACAGTCAGACACCCAAAAGAAGGCCCTGGCCATGGAGTACATCTGCAACCAGTACTGGACCCATGTCTTTACAGATGGCTCCGCCACAGAAGCAACGAGGGATAGTGGAGCTGGAATCTTCCTCCGATACAAAGACGGAGATGAAGAAATTGCAATCCCAACAGGAAAATACTCCACCAACTTCCGAGCTGAGCGAGAAGCCCTCTGTGAGGCAGCCACAACAGTCTCGCAGAACTCCACAAGAACAACAGGGCAGGTGGTGGTGTTCTCAGACGCTCTCTCCGTACTCCAAGCCATCAAGAACTCCCGCTGCAAAGAACAGAACCATCTCCCTCCAGCCCTTGTTGCCCTGAGTGTCAGAGTGGAAAAAGTGGTGATACAATGGGTACCAGCACACTGTGGCATCAGAGGCAACGGAAAAGCGGACATTCTGGCAAAAGACGGTGCACAGAAGGAGCAGGCCAACAAACTGGTGTCATACGATGAAATCAAGACAATCATCAAGGAATAAAGTGGCGCCTCCAGCACCCCAAATATAACCCAGAAGACAGATACCATTTGCTGGAACGACGGGAACAGGTCAAGATCTTCCGCCTGAGGACTGGACACAACCGCCTGCTCCACCACATGCACACAAAATTTGGCATTGGACAGAGTGGAGAGTACCCTTGTGGTGAGGGACCAATGACAACCGACCACATCCTTCAAAACTGTAGGACGCATGCACTAAGCATCCAGGAGGAAGTCAGTACTGGCCAACACCGACAGCAGTGGAAGCCAGACTGTACGGCACCCTGGAGGAGCTGCGACGGACGGCAGCCTTCATCGAGGACACCGGGCTGCTTATCTAATGGAAGGAGAACGAGGAAGAAGAAGAAGGATGAGACGATAAACCGAGGTCCCGTATGCAGCACACACTTGGCGTACTGAAAAAGAACCCATGGCAACGAGAGTGTTGTCCTCTGGCAAAATTCTCAGGCTGTAAAAAGAAATGCACTGTGATAGTTACATAAATATATAAACAAAAAATTTTAACATGCACCCAACTGAGGCATGACAGTTGGGGTATGCTGCTGGTCAGGGCACTATGATCTGTCTACCTAGAAGATGTGGTGTAGCGTATATGGCTTTGTCCGAACGCCGCAGTGACACCTCCAGGAGAAACTGAAGCTGAAAATCAGCGCATGTTTGAGTTAATGACTCGGACTTCTCAGAAGAGTTCATGATATGACTATAATCATAATGATTTCTCAGCTCCGGCAGGCTGCTTCAGGTGGGTGGCGGAACAGATAAGGGCGGCGAATTAGCAGTCAAAGGTTTGTGGGTACCAATCCCGGCGGGCATAACGTTAAGAGAGAGAGAGAGAGTACTTAGTATTAGCTGCACTGGCAGCTGAAATCAAGAACATAAAAATTATAGGTTAACACTGACGAGTAGTATACCAGTGACGCCGGGTAGTCTTAGTTAAGTGTATCATGTTGTTGTGCAGGTTTTCAGTTTCCATCTGATGATTCCTTGGAGTGATTACAGTACCTTCAATTTCCACGTGGACAACTGAGACGATCCGGACGGCTTTGATACTTATCACTGAGTCCTCAGTGGCTCTTGGAAGAGGGCAGCCTGCCTTCAGTGGACTGGACGGACTCCCGGCGGAAGTACCAGTCCTACCGCGTGGCAGCGGTGAGTCCAGTCTGGCAGTCAGAGACAGAGACTGTTTAGAAAGACGTCTTGATAAATGAATACCCTCAGCTTGTGGGCCCTAAAGGCGATGGTAGTCATAATCTGTCAGATAGGTTGATTTACTGATTGTCCGTTTAACGGCACTGTGGAGTGCCGCTATGAACTTGATGATCCCGGCCCCGGCAATGGCCGCGCGGGTTAAAGTAAATTTACACTGAATAAATGAACGAATGACTGAGGTGGAGAAAGGACTGAAATCAAAGACCGCAGTGTAATGAATGACCACATGGTGGTGATCAAGTCAAGGGAGGCAACAGGTAGGTAAATGGGTGACATCGATGGATGACAACTTCATCTCACTGGCAAACGGAAGTTAGGAAAGGGCTTTTCGGTAATTAGTCGATAGATCACATGAGAGCGTCTCATATCCAAGATGGCGCCGCCCGCACCGCCCACAGAAGATGGGGGAAATTCAGCAGCAGCACCAATGGTAATTGTTCAAATGGAAAATGCTTTGTTGACAATTGTTGGAATAGATACACCATTTATTATGCAGCAATTATTTTCATTGGAAGTACATGCCATTTTTGTGGAAATGAGATAGCATGTTGTTTGTGTTCATTCTGTGATCGAGAATTCGCAGTTTCATTATTTTCTAGGGAATAAGATGGTAAATATGCACTGATCTTCACGTGAATGTACATATCAGATGTTTCTGATACAAGTGATACAAAACATAGAGGCTCTGTGCCTATCATAACCAATCTCTCAGTGAACGGACACAAACTGCGTAGTTTTCCAGAAAAAAATCTTAAGGAATAAAAGTATTTAAATCCACTTCAAAACAAGCAATGTGCGTTTTTGTTGTTTTAATATCTGCCAATAAAACAGTCACTAATTCAGGTTTGTTTAATGGAGGTGCAGTTTAAGTAGTTACACCAACTGAATTATTGTTTGAAGTGTTTAAGTTTCAGTTTTGCAGAGAAGTGTTGCTGCCGTCTGACTAATCCATATATGCTGCACCACATATGCATGGCAGATGCCTGACAGCAGTATCACCCAGTGTGCTAATTAGGCCTTAAGTGCATGCATGTAAATTTGTGTGCCTATCACCAGTATCAGAGTGTATTTCATTTTGTTCTACAAAATTTTGCAGACAACATTTTTAAGTTTCCTGAATGTGTGTCGCACATGGGGCATTTGTTTATAGTCTTGTCTGGATGACTAGGCACTGAATTTGATTTTCCAGTCAAACTTAAGAGAAAGGCTAAGACCAGGATTTGAACCCAGATCCTCACAGACACTGTAATTGTAATGTTAGATAAGTGTCTTGACCAGTCAGCCACTTTCTTCCTCATTCCTGTATTGTCTGTGATTAATATGTATAACATGATTATTAAATGTTTTGTTTTTTAAAAGAAATTTATAGTCTCAGCCTGTTCACATAGGTTAATTTTTTTATGCTTTGACTAGAGTCTAATTAAATTGTGATAATTTGCAATTGTTTTTATAACAATTATGAAAATTCTATAATTTTTTTTTAAATAAAGAAAACCATCTAAGCAGCAACAACAACCCACCTTACTGAAAACGATTTTGGAGTGAGGAACATAATATTACATTACTGACTCAGGAAGGGGGTGTGTATGTGTGTATATATATATATATATATATACACATGTATGTACATGTATATATGTATAACATTTGCAAGTTCACAATTTCTAACCTGGTTATTCAGCATTGGAAAATTCTACTACTGTACCAGTTAACATTAACCCCTAGGCTGCCTGTATGACGAAATAACTCATCAGCGCAAGCATGTACGCTCCGCTGCCACAATGACGAGATAACTCGTCATCAACATATTCTGACATTTCCCTGGTTTGCATTGAGTTTGTTGGCAAAAATACTGGTAGATTTAGCTAGGGCAATCTTTCTAGATTCTGTTCATAGCTAGAAACCCCATCTGCATCATGAGGCAGTCCTTTATTTGAATATTTTGGTTGGATTACTGCCGCAGGGTTTATGTGCCTCCTCTCCTCTCTCGCTCAACAAAATGTTGGACCCCATGCTCAAGACATGCAATTGTGGTTGCAAGAAACCAACCAAGATTGCTTTCCTCAGCTGATGCTCAGAAAGAATTGAAGTGTAAATTCGAAGAAGACAGTGATAAACTTTTGTAGGACGATTTGATAGAAGATAAAGGGAGCAATGAAGAGACTGGCCAAGATACGACTATCAGTGAGTGATGCCGACTTTACAGCTGTAGCAGACGACAGAAAGTGACAGATTTTTAGCAGAACACAGTGTGGGCGATTTTCTTGGCAATCAACCAACGCGATCTGATGAGAACTGGATGAAGTGAGAGAGGGAAGAGGAGGGGTGGTGGAGACCAAGGGGCGTGGCCCCAGTTTCCAGTTTCAGTAGCTCAAGGAGGCGTCACTGCGTTCGGACAAATCCATATACGCTACACCACATCTGCCAAGCAGATGCCTGACCAGCAGCGTAACCCAACGCGCTTAGTCAGGCCTTGAGAAAAAAAAGAAGAAAAAAAAAGATAAGCTTACATAAATAAATAAATAATTAATAATTATGATATAAAAAAAGGTAGTAGTAATGAAAATAATGATAAAATAATAATAATAATAAATAAATAATTAAATAAATAAGACAACAATGATGATAAATAAGCAAATAAATATAAAACATGAAGACACACATTCGCACATACACCCACACATGCATAACAGATATGCGCCACAGTTTCACAGATATGAAAGCACAGTCAAATACATATAAACGTACATGAGCTCCAACACACACACACACACACACACACACACACACACTCACACCACAAATTACCCTGTACCTCCTCTACCCCCTCCTCCACACACTCATTTCTAGTCTATGTATCGCAGCTTCCACGACACACACACACATACACACACACACACACACAAACACACACACACACACACACACACACACACACACACAGATGAACGCTTACTTGTACAAGCACACACACACACGCCCGTAACTCCCACCCCCAACCCCACACACATATATACAAAGATATATAGATAATATATACGTTCCAATATCCTGTTGCTCCCACAGTGTAGGCATGCATACACTCACATACCTCATCCTCTACCTCACCTCCTCCCTGCACCCCCACCTCCCCCTCACACACACACACACAACACACACACACACACACACATGCACAGAACTCTCCTGACACTTGTGTACACCTACACTCTCACGTATGCACAAACGCACTCAAAAACACAGACCCACACATACACACAAACACACACATACACACACGCACAGAGGCTGCCACTGATTGGCCGCAAGAGGGATGGGAAAAGATCTCTGATGCCAAGAATGTGGCGTCTAGTGTGTTGCTCAGTCTATTGTATTTGGAAAAGCCCACAGAGACTCTGTTCCGTTTTGAAGAAATTTGCGCAATGTTGGTTTGGAAATGATGCCGGTATTTGTTTGATTTGCAAAGCATCGTGCTCTACCTTTCATGTTAGACTTACGGCCGCTTCCTCTCTCTGCTTTTATTTCTTTGAGGCGATCGATGGTGTGATGGCCTTGTACCTGTTCTTTTTGATATTCTTTGACTTTTCTGAGGATTTCCGATTTTCCTAGATGTAGGCCGCTCGTTGGTGTTGCGTTACCAGCAAGTCTGTCAGCTCGCTCATTTCCCGTAACTCCTGCATGTCCCGGGCAGTATGACCATGTGAGTTTTTTTTATCTGTTGGCCCCACATCCATACTATCACTTGGAGAGGTCACAGTGCATTGTGTCTCTTTTTTAATTTTTTTATTTTTAGTGTGGTTGTTCTAGTATAATTTGTGTGTGCAGGTATTATCTGTTTGTCCAGAAAATATATTTTAGTGCAAATTACCTGACTAATGTTTGTAATGAACAAGTTGAAAATGTGACAGAAAACAAAACACTGATTTCAAAACAACAGCATGTCACTGAAAATATATAAAATGGGAAAACATCATGTGTTTTGTATTCTTTATTCATTTACCTTTCAAAAAATATATACTTTTATGGGTTTTTCTCGAATAACAAAGAGCACAGAATTTTTTGAAAATATTACCCGTTTTTTGTGAAAAAAACCCTGGCAAATAGATTTCACTTAAATCTTATTTTCCTGGCAGCAAAAGGGTTAAGTTCTGATTAAACATAAACACCCTCAAAAATCTTCATGATCCAGACATGCACCGGAAGTTCTGTTTTATAGAGTAAGAGTACATTCCAATATAGATTTATATATCCAAAAACATTTTTCTAGAAATTAGGAATGCAATATTTAAACCCAGTAAATGAAACTAATTAGAATGTTAGTCTTACTGCTGGTCAGCGGTTTCTATATTCAAGAGCCTTGTTTGACTTGTTAAACTGTAGATGAAAGAAAATGCAAAAAATGTGATCAGTATTTTCTGTCCTTTTTTCTTTTTGATGAATTAGATCTCCTGTTAAGACCTGACTTATTCATTAGCAAAGTCTTATCAAGCTATGTGGAGGAATGGAGAGGGAAATAAAAGAGAAGCAGAAAGAGCAGAGAGTGGTGCAGTCCTGCCAATAGCCAAGTGGCTATTAGATTAGATTTAAGATCTATTTGGTATGTGAAAAGTCTGACTACTGACTGCATATATTACTACTGATGCAACCACTGGTTATCACAACCACCACCATTGCTGCTACTGTAACTACTATACTACTGGAAGGTCTATACCTAAAACTACATTTGCTACAATCAGTAACGATGACATTTCTGGAGTTGTCTGTGTTACAATGAAGATGATAATAGACACTGAGACAGCAAAGTGACGGACGTTTCTGTGGAGATGACTGATGATCGTGATCATGACAACAGGAGAACGGGACTGCTGGTGCTTCAGCTGATGGAGGGCAAGGTCAGATGAATGGGCCGCGATCATGGGAACGCCCCTGGAGTTTGGACGAAATGAGGAAGGAGTGTGGAAATTGGTCTCTGGCTGGAGATGCAGGGGTGAGTAGCTGTAGAATGGGGTGGCTGTGTCAGATGTGGGGTGATGGTTAGCTGTAGAATGGGGTGGCTGTGTCAGATGTGGGGTGATGGTTAGCTGTAGAATGGGGTGGCTGTGTCAGATGTGGGGTGATGGTTAGCTGTAGAATGGAGTGGCTGTGTCAGATGTGGGGTGATAGTTAGCTGTAGAATGGAGTGGCTGTGTCAGATGTGGGGTGATAGTTAGCTGTAGAATGGAGTGGCTGTGTCAGATGTGGGGTGATAGTTAGCTGTAGAATGGAGTGGCTGTGTCAGATGTGGGGTGATAGTTAGCTGTAGAATGGAGTGGCTGTGTCAGATGTGGGGTGATGGTTAGCTGTAGAATGGAGTGGCTGTGTCAGATGTGGGGTGATGGTTAGCTGTAGAATGGAGTGGCTGTGTCAGATGTGGGGTGATGGTTAGCTGTAGAATGGAGTGGCTGTGTCAGATGTGGGGTGATGGTTAGCTGTAGAATGGAGTGGCTGTGTCAGATGTGGGGTGATGGTTAGCTGTAGAATGGGGTGGCTGTGTCAGATGTGGGGTGATGGTTAGCTGTAGAATGGAGTGGCTGTGTCAGATGTGGGGTGATGGTTAGCTGTAGAATGGAGTGGCTGTGTCAGATGTGGAGTGACTTGTGTCAGATGTGGAGTGACCGTGTCAGATGTGGAGTGGTTGTTAGATGTAGAAGGGGTGACTGTGTCAGATGTGGATTCACTGTATCAGATGTGGGGTGACTGTGTCAGATGTAGAGTGACTGTCAGATGTGGAGTGATTGTTAGCTTAGAATGGGGTGGCTGTGTCAGATGTGGGGTGACTGTCAGATGTGGAATGACTGTGTCAGATGTGGAGTGACTGTTAGCTATAGAATGTGGTGACTGTCGGATGTGGAGTGATTGTTAGGTGTAGAATGGGGTGACATTGTGGGGTGACTGCTACCTGCAGAATGGGGTGACTGTGTCAGGCATGGAGAGGTGTGTGATCATTAGCTGTACAGTGGAGCATAACACCGTCATTGGTTCACTGAAGTGAAGATGCATGGGTTAATGAACAAGTGAACCTTTCAAAGAAGAAGAGCTGTTCAATGTGTGTGTGTGTGTGTGAAATCTCCGAGGATGATAAGCTTGCCAGAATGAAGGTTGTAGTAATCAAGTAATGTTCGGAACTCATCGTGAAAGAGAGAAGACGTTAGGTTGTTTTTACGACTTGGAGGAGGACGATAGAGACAACAGAAGATGATTGAGTGACTGGGAACATTGAAAGTGACTTCGAGCATTTCAATGGTTCCTACAGCACAAAATGACCGTCACACATTCAGATCATGACTACACCAAATGTAATCATCCATTGTTTGTTGGTGGTGCACATGATATGCAATACTGTGATTGGTGGTGTGCACCATATGCAATACTGTGATTGGTGGTGTGCACCATATGCAATACTGTGGTGTTGGTGGTGTGCACCATATGCAATACTGTGATTGGTGGTGTACACCATATGCAATACTTCAGTTGGTGGTGCGCACCATATGCAATACTGTGATTGGTGGTGTACACCATATGCAATACTGTGGTGTTGGTGGTGTGCACCATATGCAATACTGTGGTGTTGGTGGTGTGCACCATATGCAATACTGTTGGTGGTGTGCACCATATGCAACACAGTTGGTGGTGTGCACCATATGCAACACAGTTGGTGGTGTGCACCATATGCAATACTGTTGGTGGTGTGCACCACAGGCAATACTGTTGGTGGTGTGCACCACATGCAATACTGTTGGTGGTGTGCACCATATGCAACACAGTTGGTGGTGTGCACCATATGCAATACTGTTGGTGGTGTGCACCACAGGCAATACTGTTGGTGGTGTGCACCACATGCAATACTGTTGGTGGTGTGCACCACATGCAATACAGTTGTGCAATACTGTGTTGGTGATGGTGTGGGTTTCAGCTGCTCCACAAACTGCAGGAGTTTTCACAGCGCATAATCGCCAGAACTCACGAGATGGAGAAAGAAGTGGACGGTCTGGTGCACGAAGCCAAGGTAAGCTGTTCTGTTCTGTTGTCTGTGTTGAGGTTTAACCATGAAGTTGTCTGTGTTGAGGTTTAACCATGAAGTTGTCTGTGTTGAGGTTTAACCACGAAGCCAAGGTAAGCTGTTCTGTTTGTTGTGGTATTGAGGTTTAACCATGAAGTTGTCTGTGTTGAGGTTTAACCACGAAGCCAAGGTAAGCTGTTCTGTTTGTTGTCTGTGTTGAGGTTTAACCATGAAGTTGTCTGTGTTGAGGTTTAACCATGAAACCAAGGTAAGCTGTTCTTTGTTGTCTGTGTTGAGGTTTAACCATGAAGTTGTCTGTGTTGAGGTTTAACCATGAAACCAAGGTAAGCTGGTCTGTTGTCTGCGTGGAGATAACCACGAAGCCAAGGCAAGCCACTTTTTTTTTTTCTTCTTCTTTTCTTTTTCGTTTTTTTTTCTTTTTTGCTGCTGCCCCATATCTGCACCGTTTCAGTGACATTACTCCCACGCCGTTCATTTAGATTCCCCCATACAGAGTCACACCCGTGTTGGTGTTTTGTTAATTTTGTTGTTGTTTTATCAGGCAATTAAATCCTCTTAGAAAATACTGGTTTTTCTTGTTGATTTCTTGTTGTTGTTGTGTTTTTTTTGTTTTGTTTTTTTATAACATTTTTTGGAGGGGGTGCATGTTTTAGGAACACTGAATTATTGTACTGTGTTGATTGCATGTGCAAGAGTTATACACATGGGCACACACATACACACACACATACACATGCACGCATATGCACACTCACAAAGCACTCACTGGTGGTGCAAAAAGACCAAGAGTAATTGTGGGTGTATAGGTATCGATACAGTGGCTGTCGTAAATTTGTAAAGAACATATATCATCATAGTAATTGCACAAATTGTTTTTAAAAAGATGGAAAAGGAAACTGTGTAGTCTGTCTCTTGATGTTTGATAACATGACTATTTCAGCTGACCGGGGTGCGACTGAACAACGTGACCAATGACTTCATCATGCTGGCCAACACCCAGTTTGTGGAAAACGTAAGTGTAACAACCACTGTCTGAGATTTGAAGAATGCATATTGTATGGAATAACTTGGATGTCACAACAGATGTCATATCTCTGTGTGAAATTCAGGCTGCTCTGACAGAAATTTTGTCAGGGACTGCCCTTTTATTACCTCAGGTTCTTTTACATGCCCTTAGTGCATGTTGCACACAGGTCCTCGGTTTATTATGTCTTCTGAGTGACCAGTGCCCAGACCACATCTTAAGGTCTGGTTAATGGGGAAGTGGTGCATTACCATATTTGCCAACACATCAGTATTCTGTACTGCCAGTCTTGTGATGAGCCTTCCGCTATCAGTCATCATATTGGCTGCTGGTGTTTTTACTTCACATAAAGTTTATTGGCTTAATGAAGACTCATTTTTGTTACCTTTTTTCCTTCCTTTTTTTTTTCTCTAAAGAAAAGCATTCTTTATGATTTTCAGGTTTGCTCATTAGACTGTCAATTATCATGTCAGTTAAGTTAACTTCGTGTAGAATCTTTTTACTTTTAATTTTTAACTTTTGACATTTTGATTAAGTTGATACTTTTAATTTCTGAGGTTGTTTTTTGTGGTTTTGTTTTTGGTGGTGTTGTTTTTTTCTTCTTATCTGTGGTGGACTTAACTACTGTAAACATCAAAAGTGAAGCGTGAATGTTAGACAAAATCTTTCTTTTACATCATATCAGTGTGTTGTGGCATATGCTACTAAACCAGGGCATGATGAGTAAAAAATGCTGGGTTGAGGGATCAGAGAAATTCTGGCTTAAACAGGATTTTATCAAATATGGTTAAATCATTCGGATGAGATGATAAACCGAGGTCCCGTGTGCAGCACGCACTTAGCGCACGTAAAAGAACCCACGGCAGCAAAAGGGTTGTTCCTGGCAAAATTCTGTAGAAAAATCCTCGTCAATAGGAAAAACAAATAAAACTGCATGCAGGAAAAAAAAAAAAAAAGGGTGGCGCTGTAGTATAGCGACGCGCTCTCCCTGGGGAGAGCAGCCCGAATTTCACACAGATAAATCTGTTGTGATAAAAAGAAATACAAAATACAAAATTCAAAAATCAAGGAACTGAGTCAAAGTATTTTTGTCTCAGTCCAAGCTGTGACAGGTTGACATGTATTTACAAGAATGGACAGCGTCTGACAGGGAAAAGGAAATATATTCTTTGTATAGGTCTGTACAAGAGGGTTTCAGACATGGGTATTATTTCAAACATGTAAACATTTATTGTCACAGAGTAGCTCTGACACAGACAAGACTTGGTGAATTGCCATTGTGTTTTGTGGAATTAGGGGGGCGGGGATCTGTCGTTTGAACAGCAATATACAATGAATGACAGTATAAAGCCAACTGGCTGCTGATAGACAAGTGGAGAGAGCATTTCCACTTGCCCGTTTTAGAGTTTTGTTGTCCCGTACAGTGGGATGGATTGGTATTTCTAGCCCTGGTGTATTCTTTCTTTAATTTAACGTCTTTTCACTTTGAGTGATATTAGACGTGTTGTGTGTGTGTGTGAGGTTGGGATGGGGATGGTGGTTTAAGTGGGATATACAGATTAAGGATAAACTATTACAATGGAATCAGCCATTCATAAATATCTGTGAAAAGCAATTAACAACATAAACAACAGCAAAAGTAGAATCAAATATCAGTAGGGCACATCATATGAACACTCCTATCAGGGATTCAGCAGTTTTTAACAATAGTAATTGATTGGACATTATTTTTTTTTTACGTTTTGTTCTGAAAATTTTGTAACATTACATGACGTAAGAAGTAACCTGACAATCCTTTGACACTGAAACAAAATATGGTTTTGTCTGATCTGTTTACCACATACACAATGAACGTTTTCACTTGACTTTGTCATAAAAGCATTCAGTCTTATACGAGACACCAGAGAGGTTACCAGCCTTTAATAGTGCAGTGGGAATTCCATCATTTTTTGTTATGTAAATTCAGTGGTAAACCCTTTTTCCTTTGGGTAAGAAATCCTGTCAACAGTACTAGCTTGACATCTGATCCATATTGAAGACTCGAGGTCAGTCTGCAACTTTATGAAACTGATTGTTGAATAAGTATTTCAAAAGTATTCTCTATTCTTTGTGCACCCCTTTTTGCTGCTCTGTCGGCCATTTCCTTTCCTTTGATGCCAGAATGTGAGGGTAGCCTGGTGTGTGTGTGTGTGCGTGTGTGTGTGCATGGCTTTGTGTGTGTCTGTGTTTGCATGTGCGTTTTTGTGTTTGTGTGTGTTGTGTTTTCTTTCTGTCATTTGTGTGAGAGGGTGGTCTGTGATGTGACTGTAAAAGAATTTGTGCTGTGTTGATGGGAGACTTGCTGTTGTGCAGCGTGTGTACGATGAAGACGTTACGCAGGCGCCTGAGGCAACAGAGGACAAGCCACCTGAAAAAACAGTGAGTTTATGTCCACGACCGGTTCGTAACAATGCGGGTCTCTTAGCGATGGGTGGGAGGGTGCAATAGGTGATTGTGGTAAAGGTGGGGATGGGGGGGAAGAGGGGGAGACAATGAAATGAGGGGTGGTGAAGGAGGAGGGATGTGTCAGATAGAGTGGGAAGATGTGCAGTGGAGACTTCTTCGTTGTGGGCTGCAACTCCCACGTTCTCTCCTATGTACACGAGTGGGCTTTTATGTGTATGACCGTTTTTACCTGCCATTTAGGCAGCCATACTCCATTTTTGGGGGTGTGCATGCTGGGCATGTTCTTGTTTCCATAACCCACTAAACACTGACATGGATTATGGGATCTTTAACATGCGTATTTGATCTTGCTTGCATATACACATGAAGGGGGTTCAGGCACAAGCAGGTCTGCACATATGTTGATCTGGGAGATCTGAAAAATCTCCATCCTTTACCCACCAGGCGCTGTTACTGAGATGGCAGTGGAGACAAATAGAGAGATTGTGGGGGAGAAAAAGAGAGCATAGAAAGAAACACAGAGGATAGGTTTGGGAAGAGAAGGGAGAGACAGAGAGGTGTAGAGAGAGAGGCAGAGAGAGGACAGGTTGGGGAAGAGTAGAGAAAGATGGAGAGAGAGAGAGGCAGAGAGAGGATAGGTTGGGGAAGAGTAGAGAAAGATGGAGAGAGAGAGAGAGGCAGGGAGAGGATAGGTTGGGGAAGAGTAGAGAAAGATGGAGAGAGAGAGAGAGAGAGAGGCAGGGAGAGGATAGGTTGGGGAAGAGTAGAGAAAGATGGAGAGAGAGAGAGGCAGGGAGAGGATAGGTTGGGGAAGAGTAGAGAAAGATGGAGAGAGAGAGAGAGAGAGGCAGGGAGAGGATAGGTTGGGGAAGAGTAGAGAAAGATGGAGAGAGAGAGAGAGAGAGGCAGGGAGAGGATAGGTTGGGGAAGAGTAGAGAAAGATGGAGAGAGAGAGAGAGAGAGAGAGAGGCAGAGAGAGGACAGGTTGGGGAAGAGTAGAGAAAGATGGAGAGAGAGAGAGAGGCAGAGAGGACAGGTTGGGGAAGAGTAGAGAAAGATGGAGAGAGAGAGAGAGAGGGGCAGAGAGAGGATAGGTTGGGGAAGAGTAGAGAAAGATGGAGAGAGAGAGAGAGGCAGGGAGAGGATAGGTTGGGGAAGAGTAGAGAAAGATGGAGAGAGAGAGAGAGAGAGAGAGGCAGGGGGAGGATAGGTTGGGGAAGAGTAGAGAAAGATGGAGAGAGAGAGAGGGGCAGAGAGAGGATAGGTTGGGGAAGAGTAGAGAAAGATGGAGAGAGAGAGAGGGGCAGAGAGAGGATAGGTTGGGGAAGAGTAGAGAAAGATGGAGAGAGAGAGAGAGAGAGAGAGAGGCAGGGAGAGGATAGGTTGGGGAAGAGTAGAGAAAGATGGAGAGAGAGAGAGGGGCAGAGAGAGGATAGGTTGGGGAAGAGTAGAGAAAGATGGAGAGAGAGAGAGAGAGAGAGAGAGAGAGAGAGGCAGGGGGAGGATAGGTTGGGGAAGAGTAGAGAAGGATGGAGAGAGAGAGAGGGGCAGAGAGAGGATAGGTTGGGGAAGAGTAGAGAAAGATGGAGAGAGAGAGAGAGGCAGAGAGGACAGGTTGGGGAAGAGTAGAGAAAGATGGAGAGAGAGAGAGAGGCAGAGAGAGGATAGGTTGGGGAAGAGTAGAGAAAGATGGAGAGAGAGAGAGGGGCAGAGAGAGGATAGGTTGGGGAAGAGTAGAGAAAGATGGAGAGAGAGAGAGGGGCAGGGAGAGGATAGGTTGGGGAAGAGTAGAGAAAGATGGAGAGAGAGAGAGAGAGGCAGAGAGAGGATAGGTTGGGGAAGAGTAGAGAAAGATGGAGAGAGAGAGAGGGGCAGAGAGAGGATAGGTTGGGGAAGAGTAGAGAAAGATGGAGAGAGAGAGAGGGGCAGAGAGAGGATAGGTTGGGGAAGAGTAGAGAGAGAGGGGCAGAGAGAGGATAGGTTGGGGAAGAGTAGAGAAAGATGGAGAGAGAGAGAGGGGCAGAGAGAGGATAGGTTGGGGAAGAGTAGAGAAAGATGGAGAGAGAGAGGCAGAGAGAGGATAGGTTGGGGAAGAGTAGAGAAAGATGGAGAGAGAGAGAGGGGCAGAGAGAGGATAGGTTGGGGAAGAGTAGAGAAAGATGGAGAGAGAGAGAGAGGCAGAGGATAGGTTGGGGAAGAGTAGAGAAAGATGGAGAGAGAGAGAGAGGCAGAGGATAGGTTGGGGAAGAGTAGAGAAAGATGGAGAGAGAGAGAGAGGCAGAGGATAGGTTGGGGAAGAGTAGAGAAAGATGGAGAGAGAGAGAGAGGCAGAGGATAGGTTTTGGAAATATGGAGGGGTGTTGTGGGGGAAGCACTTCACTTGACTTTTTCACTGGCAGCACAAAAAACCCAACCAACCAAACAAAAAATAATAGAAATAATGATAATGAAGGAGAGAAAAAAATAGATATAGTTCTCTGTCTGTTTCCATTTTTCCATTTTCATGTACAATTTCTTTGCATTATTTTCAATATTTGATGTTTGCTTACCTTCATCTTTTTCTTTTTTGTTCTTTTTTGTTAATTGCTCATGTGTGTCTGCATGTGTATGTGTGTGAGCACACACATGTGTTTGAAACCAGTAAAAGTGAAGTTCGGAATCATGAATCATGAGATGTTGCTAGATTTTTATGTGAAATCGGAGTGGTTCTGTCGGTGAATAACGGATAAAGTGACAGGGGCCGTCATAAACTGAAACACCTGTTGAGGACTCAGAGGTGGTGTTTGTCAGATCTCTGTTTTTTGTCTCTCCTCTTTTTCTGTTCTTTTTCAGTTTTTGTATATGGAAGTTGACACCAGTGGAGATTCTTGATCAGAACTGGATGTGGGCCAGTCTGCTTTTCTTGTGTTCCTTTTCTCTTGTTTTTGTTTCAGTTTGGTTGTTGTTGTTGTTGATCTCATTGATTTGTTGACTGATTTTAGTGAAGGTAACCCATGGGGAACAGACTGGCTAACTGCTACGTTTTGAGCACACACACAGTGAGAGAGAGAGAGAGAGATTCAGATTCAGATGGTTTATTCATTAAGGCCAAAGCCCCATATGAACGAGGGGCGATAACAACATTAGTGTATGTCATCAGAACTATAGCAATTAATCACGACATAATTATATCTCTTACGTGAAAAGCTTTATATAAATATAGAGCCAAATTACGTATAAGTCCGTCATCTGTAGATGCCATCAGCAGATTAAATCGAAATGAACATGGATATATATAATATTTCTTTGGGATAAATTTTTCACGAAGAACACACAAAACGGGGCATTTCAAAACAAAGTGTACTTCATCTTCTATCGACTCTTTACACAATGGACAAAAGAGATCAGAATTGTGTACATTTTTATATCGGTACCTGGAGAGAGAGAGAGAGAGAGAGAGAGAGAGACTGCTATGCCAAGCTTAAGTCTGCAACGCTTTGAGCACAGTGCCCCATTGAGTTTTAGACTGCTGTGTTTTGAGTGCAGAATGCTCTGCTGAGCTTTAGACTGCTGCGTTGTCAGCTCACAATAAACATGCTGTACTGAATAACGGAAATTTTCCGAAAAGTACTTGCTGATTTTTTGAAAATTTCTTTTAACATGACTTTACCATGGCTCTGCAGCAGGAAAGGCCAGTTTTAGTCAGTGTTCACAGTCTCTTTCATGATGATGATTATTGTTTGTTGTTGCTGTTGTTCTTATTGAGATGGTATGATTCCAGGAAAAGACGAGAGAGCAGCGCGAAGCTGATCTGATTCCGAAAGTGTCAGAGGCTCTGAAGTTTGGCATTGACGTGATCGACCAAGCCTTTGAGAAGCTGGACGCGCACGTCGCCGACTCTGATTCAGAGGATGAGGACACCAGCTACAAAGTGGATCCTTTACTGGAAGCAAAGGTGGGGTCTTTGTTTTGCTGAATGAAAAAAGGTGTTTTTATTTTTTGGGGGGCGGGAGGAGTTTAACACATAAAGGCCAAAAACATGAGAATGTGTTGCATGCACATGCAGGCACCCACACACATGCACAATCATATGTGTGCACACAAAGAAGCATTTACACACACACACACACACACACAGTCTGCGTGCTCAAATGCTTAAACATGTACATGCATGCACATATGCACACACATACACACACACACACACACACACACACACACACACATACACACACATACACACCCACACACACCCCACACCACGCCACACTAAACATACCACACACACACTGTCTGTTCCATTTTCTGTGACCCGGTTACAGAGTCATTCAGTAATAGTTTGTAGTTAACAATGCTTTTTTAGATGCAAAGTTAGGCAACCACTGGCAAAGTGAAAAAGATGACTCAAAAATTGTTGGCTAATGATGGTGTCAATGTACAAGGTTTTGCAGTTCTTGCTTTGGTGTCTGTGGTTTGTCTTTGGCATCCTCTGTGGTGTGCTGTTGGTATTAACTGTGGTGTGCTGTTGGTATTAACTGTGGTGTGCTGTTGGTATTAACTGTGGTGTGCTGTTGGTATTAACTGTGGTGTGCTGTTGGTATTAACTGTGGTGTGCTGTTGGTATTAACTGTGGTGTGCTGTTGGTATTAACTGTGGTGTGCTGTTGGTATTAACTGTGGTGTGCTGTTGGTATTAACTGTGGTGTGCTGTTGGTATTAACTCTGGTGTGCTGTTGGTATTAACTGTGGTGTGCTGTTGGTATTAAGTGTGGTGTGCTGTTGGTATTAACTGTGATGTGCTGTCGGTATTAACTGTAGTGTGCTGTTGGTATTAACTGTGGTGTGCTGTTGGTATTAACTGTGGTGTGCTGTTGGTATTAACTGTGATGTGCTGTCGGTATTAACTGTAGTGTGCTGTTGGTATTAACTGTGCTGTGCTGTTGGTATTAACTTTGATGTGCTGTTGGTATTAACTGTGGTGTGCTGTTGGTATTAACTGTGGTGTGCTGTTGGTATTAACTGTGGTGTGCTGTTGGTATTAACTGTAGTGTGCTGTTGGTATTAACTGTGGTGTGCTGTTGGTATTAACTGTGGTGTGCTGTTGGTATTAACTGTGATGTGCTGTTGGTATTAACTGTGGTGTGCTGTTGGTATTAACTGTGATGTGCTGTTGGTATTAACTGTGGTGTGCTGTTGGTATTAACTGTGATGTGCTGTTGGTATTAACTCTGGTGTGCTGTTGGTATTAACTGTGGTGTGCTGTTGGTATTAACTGTGGTGTGCTGTTGGTATTAACTGTGGTGTGCTGTTGGTATTAACTGTGGTGTGCTGTTGGTATTAACTGTGGTGTGCTGTTGGTATTAACTGTGGTGTGCTGTTGGTATTAACTGTGATGTACTGTTGGTATTAACTGCGTGTGCTGTTGGTATTAACTGTGGTGTGCTGTTGGTATTAACTCTGGTGTGCTGTCGGTATTAACTGTGGTGTGCTGTTGGTATTGATTGTGGTGTGCTGTTGGTATTAACTGTGATGTGCTGTTGGTATTAACTGTGATGTTCTGTTGGTATTAACTGTGAGGTATTAACTGTGGTGTGCTGTTGGTATTAACTGTGATGTGCTGTTGGTATTAACTGTGATGTTCTGTTGGTATTAACTGTGAGGTATTAACTGTGGTGTTCTGTTGGTATTAACTGTGAGGTATTAACTGTGGTGTGCTGTTGGTATTAACTGTGGTGTGCTGTTGGTATTAACTGTGATGTCCTGTTGGTATTAACTGTGATGTCCTGTTGGTATTAACTGTGGTGTGCTGTTGGTATTAACTGTGATGTACTGTTGGTATTAATTGTGGTGTGCTGTTGGTATTAACTGTGGTGTGCTGTTGGTATTAACTGTGGTGTGCTGTCGGTATTAACTGTGGTGTGCTGTCGGTATTAACTGTGGTGTGCTGTTGGTATTAACTGTGGTGTGCTGTTGGTATTGATTGTGGTGTGCTGTTGGTATTAACTGTGGTGTGCTGTTGGTATTAACTGTGGTGTGCTGTTGGTATTGATTGTGGTGTGCTGTTGGTATTAACTGTGGTGTGTGCTGTCGGTATTAACTGTGGTGTGCTGTTGGTATTGATTGTGGTGTGCTGTTGGTATTAACTGTGGTGTGTGCTGTCGGTATTAACTGTGGTGTGCTGTTGGTATTAACTGTGGTGTGCTGTTGGTATTAACTGTGGTGTGCTGTTGGTATTAACTGTGATGTGCTGTTGGTATTAACTGTGGTGTGCTGTTGGTATTAACTGTGATGTGCTGTTGGTATTAACTGTGGTGTGCTGTTGGTATTAACTGTGATGTGCTGTTGGTATTAACTGTGGTGTGCTGTTGGTATTAACTGTGATGTGCTGTTGGTATTAACTGTGGTGTGTTGTTGGTATTAACTGTGGTGTGCTGTTGGTATTAACTGTGGTGTGCTGTCGGTATTAACTGTGGTGTGCTGTCGGTATTAACTGTGGTGTGCTGTTGGTATTAACTGTGGTGTACTGTTGGTATTAACTGCGTGTGCGGTTGGTATTAACTGTGGTGTGCTGTTGGTATTAACTGTGGTGTGCTGTTGGTATTAACTCTGGTGTGCTGTTGGTATTAACTGTGGTGTGCTGTTGGTATTGATTGTGGTGTGCTGTTGGTATTAACTGCGTGTGCGGTTGGTATTAACTGTGATGTGCTGTTGGTATTAACTGTGGTGTGCTGTTGGTATTAACTGTGGTGTGCTGTTGGTATTAACTGTGATGTGCGGTTGGTATTAACTTTGATGTGCTGTTGGTATTAACTGTGATGTGCTGTTGGTATTAACTGTGATGTACTGTTGGTATTAACTGTGGTGTGTTGTTGGTATTAACTGTGGTGTGCTGTTGGTATTAACTGTGATGTGCTGTTGGTATTAACTGTGATGTGCTGTTGGTATTAACTGTGATGTACTGTTGGTATTAACTGCGTGTGCGGTTGGTATTAACTGTGGTGTGTTGTTGGTATTAACTGTGGTGTACTGTTGGTATTAACTGTGATGTCCTGTTGGTATTAACTGTGATGTTCTGTTGGTATTAACTGTGAGGTATTAACTGTGGTGTGCTGTTGGTATTAACTGTGAGGTATTAACTGTGGTGTGCTGTTGGTATTAACTGTGATGTTCTGTTGGTATTAACTGTGAGGTATTAACTGTGGTGTGCTGTTGGTATTAACTGTGGTGTGCTGTTGGTATTAACTGTGATGTCCTGTTGGTATTAACTGTGATGTCCTGTTGGTATTAACTGTGATGTACTGTTGGTATTAATTGTGGTATGCTGTTGGTATTAACTGTGGTGTGCTGTTGGTATTAACTGTGGTGTGCTGTTATTAACTGTGGTGTGCTGTTATTAATTGTGGTGTGCTGTTGGTATTAACTGTGGTGTGCTGTTATTAACTGTGGTGTGCTGTTATTAATTGTGGTGTGCTGTTGGTATTAACTGTGGTGTGCTGTTGGTATTAACTGTGATGTGCTGTTGGTATTAACTGTGGTGTGCTGTTGGTATTAACTGTGGTGTGCTGTTGGTATTAACTGTGGTGTGCTGTTGGTATTAACTGTGGTGTGCTGTTGGTATTAACTGTGATGTGCTGTTGGTATTAACTGTGATGTGCTGTTGGTATTAACTGTGGTGTGCTGTCGGTATTAACTGTGGTGTGCTGTTGGTATTGATTGTGGTGTGCTGTTGGTATTAACTTATCAGGCCCAGCACCCAAGCGCTGCTCTGACATCAGAATTTGGCATGTTAAAAAAAAACGTTTTTACATGCATGAATCACAAAGAAAAGGAACTGACTTGTACTATATTTCTGGATGTGCCCAAAGGTAATTTTCAGGAAAAATTATATTTACTGTGTTTGTTTTTTTCTGCATCAGTATGGCATGGAAACCTGTCAAGGCTGTAAACTACCCATGGTTCAGTGGGTTAATGTGAAGTGATTTAATTATAATGTAGTTATAATATAGTTACACCCCCCCCCCCCCCTTCTTTTTCAAGTGCTTATGGTGTAATTGTTATCTCATCCCAGGACCCCTATGTGACTCGAACCCTGCCATGTCTGATTGGGTCTCCGATGTTTCTTCAAGACGACAATGTTGGCCTCATGGAGGACGTGTCTGGTATGGTGTCTGTTTTGATTTCATTTTTTACTCCTCAGTGTATGCTGGTTAATGATGAGACTTCATCCTGTTTGAAGATGACTGTGTGTGCATGCAGGATTTGGTTTTGTGGTCTGTAGTGGAGGAGGAGATTTGGCTTAAAGTTGTGGAGAAGACAGTTTGACTTACGAAGTCACTGAGGCAAAGACCTGGCTGAAAGTAGTGCAGAAAAAGACTTGGCTTTAACCCCTTGCCTGCTGCTGATGAGTCTGTTGGTCAGTGAAGGGCTGTCAGCTCACTGAGATAGAATGCAGCTCACAGGTCAGGCTGCTAGTCACCATTCTTGATCTGAACTTCTTTGTCTTAGGGTTTCATTACTTTTGTTTGGCACATTCAGTTTCTGCCACTAAAAATTACTCAGTAGTATACTATCTGCTCTTCAAGTTTATACCACACTGACCTCACTTCATCCAAGATACAGCAGTCAATGGGTTACAATAAAGGAAGAAGGGATTATGATCAAAGTAACAGATAAAAAGCTTTGGCTTAAAGAAATGGGGGAAAAAGAGTGTGTGTATGTGTGTGTGTGTGTGTGTGTGTGTGTTTGTGTGTTTCTTTCTTTTAGGGGCTTAGTATTGTTGGACAAAACACTGTTGTTAGAAGGGAGTATTCCAAAATGCATTTTGCCTGTTTTCTTTTCTCCTTTAGCTAAGAAAAGTGGTGATGATGACCTTGCATTTTTTCCTACCTTCCTAGATGATGAAGGAGAATCGGACCATGGCAGTATCAGTGAAAGTGAAGATGAAAAGAAAGACGAGGAATCGGAGACTGAGGTGAGATTGTTCACATCCATGACACATCATGGGGTGCTTGCTTGGTTGGTTTGATTTGCATGGTTGGTTGTTTTTGATCTGTGTGCATGGACAGTTTCAACAGTTTGAACAGATTCTTTTCTTTTTGTTACTTTCTTTGGATGTTTTAGACCAGAAGTAGTTGGGTTTTTTTCCTTTAGTTTATTCATTTCACATATATATGTATCTATATGTATATGTTTTTTTGGGGGAGGGGGGTGTGCACAAAGTGTACAGAAATTTAAAATTATGAACTTGAAGCAGATGGAAACAGAGAAACTGGACTGCAGAAACTCCCCCAAAAGAATTCTATGCAATAGTTTGAAGAATGCTTTTCCGGTACTTTCCATTCTGACTTCCTAGTGAGTCCTGTGGTTAGACTCACAGACTCTGCATGATGTGTTTTTCTCCAAGTCGACAGGGAACACATGTTGACTTGTGAGTCCTGTGTCCTTTTGTAGTACTCTGACAGTGAAGAAGAGCGAGGGAAGCCTCCTTCGCCATCCAAAGCTAAAAAGGTGCACGACTCGGATGAGTCTGAAACGGAGGTAACACCATGGCACTGGCTTGTAATCGGATGTCACACCGCTTTTTTTTCTTTCTTATATCATTGCCTCTGTATGTGTGTGTGTGTGTTTGTGTCTGAAATGAAGGTAACAATTTGGCACTGGCTTGTAAGTGGATGTCACAGTTTTTTTGTTTTTTGTTGTTTTTTTCTTGTGTCGTTGCCTCTGTATGTGTGTGTGTGTGTGTGTGTGGCTAAAATGGAGGTAACAACATAGCACTGGCTTGTAATTAGATGTCACAGTCCTTTTTTTTTCTTATGTCATTGCGTTTGTATTGTGTCTCTTTTTTTCATGTCAGTCTGCACCTTTTTGTCAACCTTTTGTGTGCATAAATGTGTGTACACGGGTGTATGTGTCTCTCCCCTGCACCGGGTCCCCACTTTCAGTATTGTTCAGAACTGCCTATTCCCATCTCTGTTAAATCTCAAGGCTCTAACATATGTTTTGTATGTAAGAATGGTGCAGATTTAAACTGAAAATTTTATTGCCCATTTACAAGAACGAAAATTCAGTTTTTGACATAAACGAAAAAAATGTACATCTTAAGCACAGTTAAGAAAATAATCGTGTTAAGCTATATATAGTTGTTAAGTTGTTAGTGGAATGTGTGTTTCCTCTCATATTTGATGACTTATTCATTGCATACTCTTATTTTTTTATATTTTATTTTTATTTTTCATTCATATGCCTGTTTGTTTCTGATAACTGGTCTCTTTTGCCCCTTGTTCCTTTCTTGTGCATGTACTTCTGTAAACTGTTGATATATTGTCAGAAATGGCAATTAAAAAAAAAAAGTTAAAGAAAAAGATTCAATGAATTTGTAAAAATCAAATAAATAAATAACTTTTAAAAGGAGACCCACGGAGCAGTCACTGCCTTGTGTGTAAAAAGAGGGCGCTGGTCAGGGATGCACAGGAGAGGTAACCTACTTCGGGAGGTTATCGGCCGTAGCTACTTTCGTTTTATCCGCATAGGCGGGTAGTACTTTGCACAGGACAGGAATCAGACCCCTGCTGGAGTCTGCACTAGTGGGTCACGGTAAGTATGTTACTTAAACGTAATTTTAGGAAGACAATTTTCTTTCAAAAGGAGACCCACGGAGCAGGGTCAGTGCCTTGTGTGTGTGCTTGTTCACAGCACATGATGATAACTTGTGGGCGCTGCAGAGGTTCTGACTAACACACTGAGCTGCTTTCAGTTTAGCTTTGGGATGAAGGGTTGTTAGGCGCCGCTTCCTCGCAGTCCCACGCTTTCTTGCTCATTGACTAAAGAGAAAGCCTGGATGGGGCGCCCCTACACTTTCTGTCACGTTACGAGAAAGCGTGGGATTGAGAGAAAGCATGGTCATTCCCCTAACTCACTTTCTCACTGTTGTGAGAAAGTGTGAGATTGCAAGAAGGCAGGGGATTGTGCGAAAGCATGGGATCGCTTGATTTTCCAAATGCTGCTTAAGTGTGCAGAGGTGTCTCTATAGGGAGCAGGTTTTCAAACCAGTTTTTTTAAAAGGTATTTTTGAGTATGACTTTTGTTGTCAAAGATACTTTTTTGAAAACCTTATTACAGAAACACTTTGCAGAACATATTTTTCAAATGCTTGTTATGTTAAATGTTACTGAAGATATATTAGAAAATAGATTTTCAAACACTTACTCAAAATGTACTTAAAAGGCAGCTTTAGAGAACAGATTTCCAAGTGTTTTTTACAAAAGATACTTTGGAGAATAAATTTTTGAATGCTTATTATAAAAAAAGATTTCTTAATTATCATTTTGAAGGAGACTTTTGAGAAAAGATTTTTGAAATTTATTGAAAAAGAAAGAAAGAAGAAAAAAAATGTTTGGAAGAACAAAAAGTCAGGTCGTGTTCCCATAGAGTTTAATTCTTTCTCTCAAAGCACACATATACATATACTCCTGAGTACAAAATAGCTTTGAAATAAATGCATTCATATTCACTCCATGACTGTGACTGTGAAGTTTATTGGCTCTCTGGTTTACCATTATTTGGAAAAACAACTGATTTGGGGGGAGGGGAGTGCTGCAAAAAAAGTAGCTAAAAACATGGAACAGAATTGAACTTGAACAAACATTTGAAAAATGCACTGTACGTGTCATGGACACTAGTCACAAGCACTAGAGCATGTGCATGTATGATCCCACAAGTATGTATGCACAAGTATGCTCACACACACGCACACTCACACTCACACACACACACACACACACACACACACACACACACACACACACACACACAATGCAAGCTAACTTGCACACTTGGGTGCATTCTAGGTGTCGCTGCTGGCACATAATTGTTATCAGGAACAGCTTTACAAACAAATAAATATTAAACTTGAAGTTGTGTTAAAGTACAATGCTTTATCGACTTGTATCAGAGTGCTTTTAAAATAGTGTTCAGATTCATCTGATAAGTAAGTGAAAAGATGACAGAGAGAGAGAGAAATGCATGGATATATCTCACTCATGTGCACACACACACACACACACATGCTCACACACACATACATGCACACACATATGTACACACACACTCACATATGTAGTCACTGCCTACTTTGCGAGACTCGAAATAAAAGAGGAAATATATGTTTTTACATGTGAATATATTTCACTCAGTTTTTGTTGTTTTTGTGTTTGTTACCCACAGTTTCCTTCAATAGCCCACCCCACCCCCCCTTTCCCCTACAAGCACCCCCCACCCCCCCACCCCACCCAGTGGTTTTGTTGTTAATCACCTTGTGCCCTCTGTCAGTACAACAGCCCTTTGCCTCCGTGTGTTTCACAAATATCTCAGTCAGTGTCTGTTCATTTCAGTGTATGGACGTTACCCTCGTGGTGTCTTCTTCCTTTCCTTTCCTGTCTTGTCTTTCTGAGTTCATGGGCTGCAGCTCCCATCGGCCCTCACCGGCTGGCTGTTACCTGTATGACCGTTTTTATCCATCAGGAGGAAGGTGGCAGAATTGGTGAGACCCTTGCCTGCCAGTACGTTGTCTGTGAGAGTCTGGTTCGAATCCTGGTCTATCACTTCCTCCCAAGTTTGACAGCAGAATCAAACTGAGCGTCTGGATGAGATAAGCCGAGGTCCCTTGTGTTGCACTCATTTTGTGCACTGAAAAATAACCCATGGCAACATAAGTGTTGTCCTTTGGCAAAATTTCGGAGAAGAAATCCACTCTATAGGCACACAAATATATATATAATTATGCATGCACTAAAGGTCTGACAAGCGCATTGGGTTATGCTACTATCACTGTATCAGGCGTCTGCCGAGCAGATGTGGTGTAGCGTACATGGATTTGTCTGAATGATGCGATGCCTCCTTGAGAAACTGAAATGAAAATTTTACCTGGCCATTAAGGCAGCTGTTGTCCACTTTGGGGGATGTGTATGTTAGGTATGTTCAAGTTTCCATAACCCAGCAAATGCTGACATGTATTTCAGGATTGTTAATGCATGTGTTAAATCTTCTGCATGTGCATACACACAAAGGGGGTGAAGGCGCTAGCTGGTCTGTATCAGTGCATGTATGTTGAATTGGGAGATTGTGAAAATCTGATTTCCACCCTAAATCCACAAGGTGCTGACAAGACTTTCGGATTAAAAGGCCATTACTGTAACCGTCCAGTGACCGTGCCTGTCACTTTTTTTGTTTTTCCATAGGTCTTACTCTTTTCTTGTCAACTGTCTTCCATTTTCATCCATCTTTTTATGCAAGATTATGTGTTACATAATAGTGATATATAATGGTAATGCCCAGGTTTGATTTTAGATCATTGCATATCAAGACTTTACCCACACACATGCTATCATTTACACTTGCCTGTGGAATATTGTCAGAAAACATGTATGTATGTATGCACGTGTGTGTGTGTGTGTGTGTGTGTGTGTGCATCTGCTTGTAGGCGTATGGATATGTATCTTTTCATTGTCATATGTATGTAAACATGTATTTATGCTCATAAGTTGATGAGAACTTGAGGTTTTATTACAAGTGGTATAATTTGGGTGTATGCTTTTTTTCTGTTTTTTTCTCTGAGTGTGAGTGAGAGAGAGTGAGAGAGAGAGAGTAGTGAAAATCAAAGGAAAGATTTTATTTTCAGACAGTACAAAGTAAGCAACAATTGTTGTTTTTTTCATCCAGTGTGTGTGCATGTGTTTGTTTGTGTGATGTACTACCATCTATATTACTATTATTAGTGCTAGTTGTAGCATGGTTGTGAAAGTTGTGCTATTCATTTGATTTTTTGAGTTTGTATGTGTGCTTGCTTTTATATGTGTATTATGGTTGTCTTTCTCTTCATTTATCAGCCTCGAAAGTGAAAGTTTATATTTAGAGTTGGACAAATGAATTTATGGAGGAGAAAAGCATTTTCTTCTGTTTCATGCGAATGCTGCTGTTTCTGTCACATAAGACCAGATTTGAAACACAAGAAGAATAATTCATTTGAGCACATGGAGCTTTACAAATCTCAGACCTGTGTGTATTTTCGTGTGTTCAGAATATTTGAGCGTGGAAATAAGAATGCCAACAGTGATCAGCCACTCTCTGGTGCAGCGGTTAGTCTCATATTGACTGCTGGGATGTTGTGGGTGTGGTTCCTGTCGATGCTTTATTTTGTTCAGTGTGGAAATGGAGAGTCCTCACTATGGCTTGGCTTCAGTCCAGGACTTGTGCAGAAAGAAAGGGCTGCTCAGTCTTCAGGGTTGTATTGTATTGTATTGTATTGTATTGTATTGTATTACTTTTTTGTCCTGGCAGATTTCTGTGTGTACCCGGTTGCACTCCATGGGGAGAACATGTCTCCACAATGTAGTTTTTTTTTTGTTTTGTTTTTTCTGTCTGCAAGTTTATTTGTTTTTGTTTTGTTTTGTTTTACTATCAAATGGGATATTTCTACAGAATTTTGCCAGGTACAACCATTTTTGTTGCCGTTGGTTCTTTTATATGCAATAAGTGCACGCTGCGCACGGACCCTCAGTTTTTCATCTCATCCGAATGACTAGCATCCAGAGCACCCCTCTAGGTCTAGAAGAGGAGGAAGTGTGGGATCGGAATCGATGCCCTCAGATTCTCTCGCTTCCTATGGGGACATGTCACAGCTGTGCCAGCACCCCTCTTTGCTGCGCTCATCCAGTCTGACTGAGAGCAGAGAATCACAGCGGTGCCACCACCCCTCTTTGCTGCGCTCATCCAGTCTGACTGAGAGCAGAGAATCACAGCGGTGCCACCACCCGTCTTTGCTGCGCTCATCCAGTCTGACTGAGAGCAGAGAATCACAGCGGTGCCACCACCCCTCTTTGCTGCGCTCATCCAGTCTGACTGAGAGCAGAGAATCACAGCGGTGCCACCACCCGTCTTTGCTGCGCTCATCCAGTCTGACTGAGAGCAGAGAATCACAGCGGTGCCACCACCCCTCTTTGCTGCGCTCATCCAGTCTGACTGAGAGCAGAGAACTGTGTCTTGACACCAGCACCACTGCAGTGCATGCTGCCAGAACGTCGATGCTGGCATTCAGCTGCCTTTGGGACTCCTGTCCTCTCTGGGTTTATGACAGTGAGAGAGGCAGACCGAGAAACGCATGGTGAAGAGACCGACAGGCTGACACCAAGATGGGCCTTGCCTGGAGCCAGAGGCAAAGCCACAGGACAGGGGACTGGGGAGGTCTTTGTTGACGGCCTATGAATAATGGATTCTTGTCCCTTAACTGTGAATGGATTTGTTTAGCAATGATAGTAAATAATGACCTCTTGTCCTTTAACTGCTGATGGGTTTAATTAGCCATGATGTGATTCACAAACTCTTGTCCTTTAATTAACAGCCGATGAATTTATTCAGCAGTAATATAAGCAATGAACTCTTGTCCTTTGTAAAGATTTTTTTTTTTTCAAATGAAATAATAAGCTTTTGTCCCTTAACTGTTAACAGATTTATCTATCAATTAGAATTTACTCTTGCCCCTCAACTGTGAATGGACTTTTTTGTTTTTTAATCACTGAAATGAATAATACACTCTTGCCCTTAAACTATGAATGAATTTATGTATCAATAATGTAAAAACTGAACTGACAAAGAAGAAAAACAATTTTCAGAGTGAGGAGGAGAGTGACAGTGAAGGGGACATGTTTGGGACGGCCAACAAAAAGCAGAAAGATTCTGATGATGACGAATCTGAGGAAGATGAGGACAGCGAGGAAGAGGAGGGCGGCGTGAAAGCAGATGACTCGGAGAGTGAGAAAGGTGATGAAGAAGGCAGCGAAAAAGACACGGTGAGGATTTTTATATTATCTCCTTTGTTTGGATTGTAGAGAAAAAGACACCTCTGTCATTGTGAAGATTAAAAATATATATATCGGCCATTTACTGGGAATGAAATTAAGGAGAATGTAATGATATATTATGTGGAAGAACACAAACCTAGCAGTTCAGATGCAAGTCCAAACTATATCTGAATGCTCATGAATGTTTCGAATTTTGGCTTTAGATCCCAGATCAAAGTAATGTTTACTGACTGCAGTCATAAAGCGTATTGCCACATTATCAGCTGATGTAAAGCCTGGAGATGCACTGAACATTGCAACTGAAGTGACAAATGTGTGCAGCAGTACCAACAGCACATATACCTGAAAACATTAAGAATACTACAGTTTCAGACAGTTTTATGCTAGAATACTTACCAACAGCAAAGATAAGACTTCAAAAATGCAAATTTTGAAAAAAATCTTAATTTTGACCCGATTGATGTTTTTTTTTTGAGCATAGCTAGAAATAGCTTGCTGCAGATTTAGCCAGGTTTTTGCATGTTGTGAATATCAGTTAACTGTTAGAGTGTTGAGTCGTGTCTCCCTTGGTGGCACACAACAATCGGTGTGTCCAGCAGGGTCGGCCGAAGAGCGGGGGGGACTTTGCGTCAGAACTTGCGGCCAGACTCGGAGCGGCAGTGCCAAAGCCTCCGTCCCGCCCCCCTGACAGCGAGGAGGAGGGAGAGGCGGATGAGTGGGGGGAGCAAGAGGTCAAGGCCACCCGTGAGTTGTTTGCTTGCACGGGTGTGGGTGTGGCATTCGGACGGATTTAGTTCAGGTCTTGGGACTGTGGGAGTTTGGTTTTGTTGTTGGTGTTGGTGTTGTTGATAATGTTTGTTTGGGAAGGGGGTTGTGGTTCTGTGTGTTTGTGTGTATGTGTGTGCATGTGTGTGTGAGCTTGTGTACATGCATATGTGTAGGCTGCTATGTGTCATCACACACACATGCACACACACAAAAACGCACAAACACAATCACATACAATCATGCTTACAGTCTCTCAAACACTCAGTCACACACACACACACACATGCAATGACTAGCACATGCAGTGACTCACACACACAAACACACACATACACATACATTCAGACACTCAAACGAACACACACACACACACACACACACAAATCCCCTCAAACACTCACAATCACACAGACCATGTTCAGCCACAAAAACCAGAACATTCACAACTCCTACCTTTTTGTTGACCAGGTGCAGACAGCAAAGCCAAAAAGACGGAGGAGAAGAAAGAGAACAAAAAGAAAGAGAAGAAAGGGAAAGGAAAGGGCAAAGGCAAGCATTCCAGATCAGTGGAGGAGGATGGAGGTAAACCGTCAGATGACAGCGTAAGACAGTAGATATGACAAACAGATGTGAGGAAATTCAGATCAGTGGAGGAGGATGGAGGTAAACCGTCAGATGACAGCGTAAGACAGTAGATATGACAAACAGATGTGAGGAAATTCAGATCAGTGGAGGAGGATAGAGGTAAACCGTCAGGTGACAGCGTAAGACAGTAGATATGACAAACAGATGTGAGGAAATCCAGATCAGTGGAGGCGGATGGAGGTCCAGATCAGTGGAGGATGATGGAGGTAAACCGTCAGATGACAGCGTAAGACAGTAGATATGACAAACAGATGTGAGGAAATTCAGATCAGTGGAGGAGGATGGAGGTAAACCGTCAGATGACAGCATAAGACAGTAGATATGACAAACAGATGTGAGGAAATCCAGATCAGTGGAGGAGGATAGAGGTAAACCGTCAGGTGACAGCGTAAGACAGTAGATATGACAAACAGATGTGAGGAAATCCAGATCAGTGGAGGCGGATGGAGGTAAACCGTCAGATGACAGCGTAAGACAGTAGATATGACAAACAGATGTGAGGAAATTCAGATCAGTGGAGGAGGATGGAGGTAAACCGTCAGATGACAGCGTAAGACAGTAGATATGACAAACAGATGTGAGGAAATTCAGATCAGTGGAGGAGGATGGAGGTAAACCGTCAGATGACAGCGTAAGACAGTAGATATGACAAACTGACTGAGATGTGAGGAAATTCAGATCAGTGGAGGATGATGGAGGTAAACCGTCAGATGACAGCGTAAGACAGTAGATATGACAAACAGATGTGAGGAAATTCAGATCAGTGGAGGATGATGGAGGTAAACAGTCAGATAACAGCGTAAGACAGTAAATATGACAAACAGATGTGAGGAAATTCAGATCAGTGGAGGAGGATGGAGGTAAACCGTCAGATGACAGCGTAAGACAGTAGATATGACAAACAGATGTGAGGAAATTCAGATCAGTGGAGGAGGATGGAGGTAAACCGTCAGATGACAGCGTAAGACAGTAGATATGACAAACAGATGTGAGGAAATTCAGATCAGTGGAGGATGATGGAGGTAAACCGTCAGATAACAGTGTAAGACAGTAAATATGACAAACAGAGATGTGAGGAAATTCAAATCACATTGTGTGGTTTATAGCCCTGCTGACCAACCACAAACCAGCCATTTCAGGGTTTTTCGCGCTCAGTCTGTCTGCTTTGTCCACCACACCGACGGGCGCAATAGCCAAGTGGTCAAAGCGTTGGACTGTCAATCTGAGGGTCCCAGGTTCGAATCACGGTGACGGCGCCTGGTGGGTGAAGGGTGGAGATTTTTACGATCTCCCAGGTCAACATATGTGCAGACCTGCTAGTGCCTGAACCCCCTTCGTGTGTATATGCAAGCAGAAGATTGAATACGCACGTTAAAGATCCTGTAATCCATGTCAGCGTTCGGTGGGTTATGGAAACAAGAACATACCCAGCATGCACACCCCCAAAAACGGAGTATGGCTGCCTACATAGCGGGGTAAAAACGGTCATACACGTAAAAGCCCACTCGTGTGCATACGAGTGAACGTGGGAGTTGCAGCCCACGAACGCAGAAGAAGAAGAGGAGGAGAGTCCACCACACCAGCTGAGAGATTTGGCTATACTGCTTCTGATGATTCTGATGACAATTTCTTCCTGCACCAGAGCCTCTGGTGCCTCCTCTTTGTCCTCCCAATCTGTCTCATTTTCTTCTGAAGAGACATGAAATGTAATCAAATCTTCTTCTTCTGTGTTTGTGGGCCGCAACTCCCACGATCTATGAGTGGACTTCCACATGTATGACCATTTTTACCCTGCCATGCAGACTACCATACTCCATTATACGGGGTGAGCATGCTGGGTACGTTCTTGTTTCCAAAACTGCCAAACACCAACATGGGTTGTAGGATCTTTAACCTGTTCATTTGATTCTATGCAAACAAAAACACACAGAGTGGGTTCAGACACTTGCTGGGAGATTAGAAAAATCTCCGTCCTTAACACACCAGGGGATCCAAAACCGGGCATCAAACTCAGGAAACACTGGTAAAAATCCAGCGCTGAAACCATGTGACCACTGCACCTGTCAAATCGAATCAAATGATGTTGCTCATAGCCCAGCTGAGCGCGAAAAACCCTGAAATGGCTGCTTTGTGGTTGGTCATCAGGGCTATAAACCACACAATGTGATTTGACAGTGGGGTTTTGCATTCATTGTCATCTTTTTGCTGCAAAACGTTTAAAAAAAAAAAAAAAGAGAAGGAATCTTTCCAAGATACATGGTGTGAGTGTGAATGAGCTTATCATTTCACTTTGGGTTGTTTGTAAATGGGCACATACACAAATGATAGTTGCAATAAACATTGTGATTGTGGAATAGTGATGTTTTTATTACTTTGTCATTCTCTTTTCTATAATTATATTCAAGTTACATAATTTGTACACATTATTGCGTCGTTATGTAGAAACTAGAAGCTAGTGCCTGAACCCCCTTTGTATACAGAACATTGTATACACACTTTAATGATCCTGTAATCCATGACAGCGTTCAGAAGGTTGTGGAAATTCAAGCTTACTCAGTATGCATGCCTCTGAAAACGGAGTAGGGCTGCATAAGTGGTGGGATAAAATTGCCACACTTAAAAGCCTGGTTGTAGGTACAAGTGAACTTGGGAGCTGCAGCCCATGAACAGTAGAAAACAACAAAGAAAAACATCTAAAACCTGATCAGTTGTAGGGCAATTCAAATTCAAATTCAAATTCCACCCTCCAGTACCCAGTTTGCCCGAACTCGCCATTCACCCCCTCACCCTCCTCCCCTAAGTGGTAACACTCAGACGTAAAAATCGTTACATTCTCCTTAATGTCTACAATCACCAGTATGTGTGATAGGACATTAAACAGAATTCATCATCTCATAGGGGAATGGCAAAATACCTCAGTGGGTGGCCAATACCATTTTTTGATATCATGGTGACATTTGTAGTTTTGTGATTACTTTGAATATTATGCATATGACATGTTTTGTTTTGATGATGGTGATGATGATTATCATGATTGTGGATTTTTGTCATGATATAATTTGTCATTGATATGATTTCTTTTAAACTGTAAATCATGGCAGTACTTTACTTTTGTTGAGGTCTGTTGTTTGACGTTTTCCAGAAGCAGACCTGTTTGGTCAGAGCATGCAGGCAGAGGAAGATGACCTGTTTGGTAAACCAGGGGGCCTCTTTTCCAGCAGCAAAGGATTGTTTGACGACGATGAGGATGACGATGCGGTAAGTGACGGTTTGAAGACGATGATGAACATGATGCTTCACACATCAGTGACGAAACATGTGTACAGCTGTACTCCATCAGTGTTGTGCACCGCTGAGATACAAGTCAACTCTTATCAGTCCTCGAACTTTACACACATTTGCCAACAATAGAGTGACTTCCCATACGAGTATTGGTTCCGTTTCAGAAACTGAATATTGTTTTGCATGTAATTTTTTCAAAGTTTTATGTCCAAATGTTTTTCAAGCAACTTTTGTCGAATGTGGAGATTCTTCGTCTGCTCGATCTTTATTTTACAGCCAAGGTTTCATAGTTAGGCAGTAGATCGCTTTATGGCCAAGGCATTGTAAAGTGTCAGTAGACAATAGCTGATGTTTTGATGGTGGTTTTAGCCAGGGCATAATGTTTAAACAGCTGGTTAGTTTACAGCCAGTGCATTGGGGTTAGATAGCTGAGTATTTTGTAAATATGGCATTCTAGTTAAACAGCTGATAATTTTATAGCCAAAATGTTACAGTTGGATAGCAGATCAGTTTATGGTCAAAACATTGTAAGGTGTCAGTAGACAATTGCCAGTGCTTTGATGGTGATTTGATGGATTGTTTTTATTGACGTGTGTCTGTGACTGTGTGCGTGGTGTGTGTATGTTGTGTGTGTGTGTGTGTGTGTGTGTGTGTGTATGTGTGTGTGTGTGTGTGTGTGTGTCTGTGTCTGTGTGTGTGTGTGTTTTGTGCATGTTTGTGTGTGTGTGTGTGTGTTGTGTGTGTGTGTGTGTATGTTTTGTGTGTGTGTGTGTGTTGTGTGTGTCTGTGTCTGTGTGTGTGTGTGTGTGTGTGTGTGTGTGTGTGACCAGGGAGGCCTGTTTGACGACAGCCCCAGCAGTAAAAAGACCAAACCAGCGGCCGCCCCTGTACCAGAGAGCTCTGGAGGTATGGATGTTGTTTGCCTGGTGGTGGTGCATGGGTGTCATGGTGTTGTATTGTTTAGCATTGGGTTGTATTGTGTTGTATGACTATTGTATTACTATTGTACTGTATCGTATTGTATTGTATTGCATTGTATTGTATTACTCTTTTGTCACAACAGATTTCTGTCTGTGAAATTCGGGTTGCTGTCCCTACAGACAGTGTGTTACTCTTTTATCTTTCTGTCTGCCTGCCTGTGTTTGTTTTTTCCTGCCAGAGTGGATTTTTGGATAGAAATATGCCAGGGACAACCCTTTTGTTGCTGTGGGTTTGGGTGTTTTTTTTTTTTTACATGCACTAAGTGCATGCTACACACAGGACTGTGGTTTATCGTCTTGTTCGAATGACCAGTGACCAGACCACTGCTCAAGGTCTGGTGGATGGGGAGAAGATAATGCCGAACGTGGGATTCGATCCAATCCCGTGAGCTCATATTCTTTGGCTTCATATGTGGACATGTTGCCACTGAGCCACCACTCCAGGTGATTTGTGTGTGGCCAAAGGATTATAATTACATGACTGATCAATTTATGGTTGGTGCATTTGGTTAGATTGTTGATTGTCCTACTGTCATAGTGTGTGTATGCATTGTGAGTGTATGTGCAGTGTATGTGTGTGTGTGTGTAAGTGTGTGTATGTGCATTGTGCACGTGTGAATTGTGTGTGTGATTGTGTCTGTGTTTGTCTAAGAGTGTTTGTGTATGTGATTTTGTGTGTGTGTGTGCACATGTGCGCATATATGTGTATGCACGCACATGTGTGTGCATGTGTGTGTGTAACACCATGTTTGTGGTTCTAAAAAGGATTCTTGCATTGTCAAGACAAATCCACAATGAGAGCAGCAGCTGACATTTGAGAGACCCTTTTTTTCTCACGGTCACTTTGTGATCTTAAAAATCCAGTTTGTGTGTGTGTGTTTATTCTTTTGTTAACCTCTATCCACACTTGTGATTTTAGACAATAATCCATCACCTTCCCCACCTCACCCGTGCCTCATGTTATCGCTGCATTCCCTATTTCTCTCTCTCCCCAATTTGCATTGAGAAAGATTTTTTTAAAGAAAAAAGAATTATGAACTAGAACAAACTAAGCAGTAACATTACAACAGAGAGCCAAAGGGGCTCCTAATTAAACTCTGAACAGTTTCAAAAATGAGTTGATTGGTACACATAAAACATTGGCTCCTAATTAAACTCTGAACAGTTTCAAAAATAAGTTGATTGTTACACATAAAACATTGGCTCCTAATTAAACTCTGAACAGTTTCAAAAATAAGTTGATTGGTACACATAAAACATTGGCTCCTAATTGAACTCTGAACAGTTTCAAAAATAAGTTGATTGGTACACATAAAACATTGGCTCCTAATTAAACTCTGAACAGTTTCAAAAATAAGTTGATTGGTACACATAAAACATTGGCTCCTAATTAAACTCTGAACAGTTTCAAAAATAAGTTGATTGGTACACATAAAACATTGGCTCCTAATTGAACTCTGAACAGTTTCAAAAATAAGTTGATTGGTACACATAAAACATTGGCTCCTAATTAAACTCTGAACAGTTTCAAAAATAAGTTGATTGGTACACATAAAACATTGGCTCCTAATTAAACTCTGAACAGTTTCAAAAATAAGTTGATTGGTACACATAAAACATTGGCTCCTAATTGAACTCTGAACAGTTTCAAAAATAAGTTGATTGGTACACATAAAACATTGGCTCCTAATTAAACTCTGAACAGTTTCAAAAATAAGTTGATTGGTACACATAAAACATTGGCTCCTAATTAAACTCTGAACAGTTTCAAAAATAAGTTGATTGTTACACATAAAACATTGGCTCCTAATTAAACTCTGAACAGTTTCAAAAATAAGTTGATTGTTACACATAAAACATTGGCTCCTAATTAAACTCTGAACAGTTTCAAAAATAAGTTGATTGGTACACACGAAACATTTCCAAATGAAACCAGATGGAACTGCAGATTTTGTAAAAACATTTCTGTGTGTGTATGCGCATGTGCATTCATGTGTGTGTGTGTGATGTGGACAGGTGAGGAAGTGGCTGTTGAGGAGAGCAGGCCTCGCACTGCCAGCGGGAAAAAGGTTCCCAAGGGAGCCGTGTCCATATTTGGAGGTGAGATGCTGCTGGTGTCTCTGTTTGTTTTTCTTCATCGTCGTATTCATTTGTGGGCTGCGACTCGCACGTTCACTCATGTGTTAAGAGTGGGATTTTATGGGGTTGTGGTTTTGTGGACAGGGGGAATGTGTGACAGTGTGTGTGTGTGTGTGTGTGTGTGTGTGTGTGTGTATGTGAGTGTGTGTGTGTGTGTGTGTGTGTGTGTGTGAGTGAGTGAGTGTGTGTGTGTGTGAGCATGTTTGTGTGCCTGTGTCATTACAGTGTGTGCATTGGCTTCTTTTGCATTTACCTCTGTTTTACACAGAATGTTTGCATGTATTTATCTGTAGGTGAGAACAGAATTTTTTTTTTTTCGCTCACGCCTACATGTGAATGTTTGAGTTCAAATGATTCTGTAGTCCTAAGGTCTTTGAATCAGTCAGATAGTGCTTATCTCAGATGGCAGCTTGGGATCTTGGGCGCAATAGCCGAGTGGCTAAAGCGTTGGACTTTCAGTGTGAGGGTCTGGGTTCAAAACTCAGTAACAGCGCCTGGTGGGTAAAGGGTGGTGATTTTTCTTATCTCACAGGTTAACATATATGCAGACCTGCTAATGCCTGAACCCCCTTTGTCTGTATACACACGCAGAAGGTGAAATACACATGTTTAAGATCCTGTGATCCATGTCAACATTCGGTGGGTTATAGAACAAGAACATACCCAGCATGCACACCCTCGAAAACAGAATGACTGCCTACATGGTGGGGTGAATAAATAAAGCAGTCGAACACGTAAATGTTACATGTCTGTCTGAGTGTGTGTGTGTGTGTGCATGCCAGAAATCTGATTGAATAATACAGGAAACGAATGATAAGCATCCAATGGCAGCTGTCAGTTGGCTCTACCCAGGTAGGCAGCCTGTTGTGCAAATGATCCCTTGTTTGGACTGTGCATAGAGCATGGTCTCCAACCGAGGATAGATGCTGTATAAGTATCCATATCATTCATCATCCTTCATTCATCTTGTGTTCAGGGGGAGACAACGACTTGTTCACATCATCAGCAAAGCACGGGGACCAGCCACGAGAACGGAAAGGCACTAACAGTTCCACAGGATCAGCTGCACCCAGTAAAGTCCCTGACAAAAAGTTTGGCGGCGGCGGTGGAGGTGGTGGTTTGTTCGACGATGAAGATGATGAAGACGACTTGTTCAGCTCACAGCGCTCGTCCAAACCGCCGTCGAAAGGTCAGTGATGGTTTGGGGAGGGTGAAAAAGTGTGCAGTCAGTGATGGATGTGGGTTGTGTAGGGAAAGATTGTGAAGAGTATTAATCAGGGATGAAAAATGTCTGACTTTTCACAGTTTCCAACTTTTTTTTTTTTTTTTTTTTTTTTTTCAAATTGTCCTTTATTTTAAAATTTTTCTGATGTAAATGTCTCAGGGAAAAAAAAAACTGTTCCAGAGATTAAGATGTGATGTGTTCAGCCGTGGCTGTTGTAATGCTACTGCCAATGTATCTGATGATAAAATCGGAGAAAAAAGAAATGTTCCTACCTTTTTGCCATCTCCATTTCAACATTGAAAGCCCTGTTTCTCATCTGTGCTGTGTTGATTCGGTGAACTCTTTTTCCAAAGATTATGCTTAGATCTGAAAGTGGAATGTGTCATTTTGATCACATCGAGAGATTCTTATCTCAATGAAAGCACTTTTAATACAGAAATAAAATGAAATAAAACTGCAGCAAAACACAAATCCACTCCTGTGTTTGGAAGTATAGATATGTGCCCATGGCCCACAGCCCATTGTCTGTGTGTATTTGATACACCATGCTTTTCTCACTTGTGCAGTTTTGATAGGCAAAACACACACACACACACACACACACACACACACACACACACACTGATGCCACCCCCAGCCCCAACCCAGCCCCACCCTACCCCCAATACACACATTTTACCACCACTCACAAGCACACTCACACACAGACATTGACACAGTGAAGGTGACTGCTTGTCACAGAGGTACCAGCTGTGAAGAAGACGGCGGTGACGAAGACAGACCTGTTTGCGGAGGACGAGGACGAGGACGACCTGTTTGGATCCATGGCCTCGACCAGGCCACCTCCCCCTCAGGAGGCGGCGACCACCGTGGACACAGAACAGAAACCCAAGGCCAAGGGAAAGAAGGTGGGGACTGCTTCATCATGCCTACACATGCAACCAGTCTTTGGCCAGATTCCCCTCAGGACTGGCTGGAGAGCTGGTGCTTTGTGTTTGTGGTGGGGGGAGGAGGATGGGAGGGGAGTGTGTGTGTGTGTGTGTGTTCGTTTGTTTTTTTGTCTATCTTTTCATCATATATGAGCTGGTGGTTTGTGTTTATGTTAATATAAGGGTCGGGGGATGGGAGAGGAGTATGTGTGTGTGTTCGTTTTTTTGTGTTTTTTTTATTAGTCTTTTCATTATAAGTGATAACAGAAAAATGTGAGCTTGTGTGTGTGTGTGGATTAAAACTTAGTTGTGAGTGAGCTTCAGTGTCAGTTTCAAGGACACGTCAAAGCATGCAGAGTGCAAAACATGTATACCAATAGTGAGGTGGCTATATATATATATATATATATATATATATATATATATATATATATATACATACATATATATACACCACCCCACTTCTTTTTTTGAAAATCTAAAAGGAAGGAGGATGCCTGACCTATGCATAGACCCCCCCCCACCACCACCACCCCTTGCTCCGCTTGGGAATAACAGACAGTAAAACAGGGGAGAGGGGCTGGAAGGAACAGAAAAACGACCAGTTTTATTCATCCTTAATCATTTTACCTGTGGAATACTTGATACTTTTCTGGGTTTTTTTGTTAGTTATTTTTTGCTGCTGTTGTTGTTTTTTGGTGGGATTTTTTCTTGATTTTTTTTGGGGGGTTGTTGTTTTTTGCTATGTGTCTTTAAGTGTTGTCATAAGACTTTCTGTCCCCAGCAAAATTCTTTAGAAAAGTCTTTTTTGATAGTGAAACGAATGCACTTGTGGACAGCAGAATATGATAATTTATATTACAATGCAATACAATACAGGGCAGTACAGTAAGTGAAATTAGATACAACACAGAACAATAGAATTCAGTACAATACGGTACGTTACAACACAATGCAGTACAGTGTAGTACAGTGCAGTACAGCGCAATGTGATACAGTACAATACAGCACAATACAATGCATTGCATTACAATTTGTACAGTACACTGCAATGCAATGCAATATATTTGCAATGCAATGCAATCCAGTACGACACAGTACAGTACAATATATTCAGTGCAATGAAGTACAATACAACAACACAACACAGCAAAGTACAGTACAGTGCAGTGCAGTGCAGTGCAGTGCAGTACAATACAGTACAGTACAGTACAGTACAGTACAGTGCAGTACAGTGCAGTGCAGTGCAGTACAGTGCAGTGCAGTGCAGTATAGTATAATGATATTCAATACAATTCAATCCAGTGCAATACAATACAATACAATACAATACAATACAATACAGTACAGTGCAGTACAGTGCAGTGCAGTGCAGTACAGTACAGTGCAGTACAGTGCAGTACAGTGCAGTACAGTACAGTGCAGTGCAGTACAGTGCAGTACAGTACAGTGCAGTGCAGTACAGTACATGACAGTACAGTGCAGTACAGTACAGTACAGTGCAGTACAGTACATGACAGTACAGTACAGTACAGTACAGTACAGTACAGTACAGTACGGTGCAGTGCAGTACAGTGCAGTACAGTACAGTGCAGTACAGTGCAGTACAGTGCAGTGCAGTACAGTACAGTACAGTACAGTACAGTACAGTGCAGTGCAGTACAGTACAGTGCAGTACAGTGCAGTGCAGTGCAGTGCAGTACAGTGCAGTGCAGTACAGTGCAGTACAGTGCAGTGCAGTACAGTGCAGTACAGTGCAGTGCAGTACAGTGCAGTACAGTGCAGTACAGTACAGTACAGTGCAGTACAGTACAGTACAGTGCAGTACAGTACAGTGCAGTACAGTACAGTACAGTGCAGTACAGTACAGTGCAGTACAGTACAGTACAGTGCAGTACAGTACAGTACAGTGCAGTACAGTACAAAATGACACAACATAACACAGCGCAGCACAACACAACCCAGCACTACACAGTGTGTTGTGTTTTGACCCAGATGCCTGCAGGAGCAGTGTCCATGTTTGGAGGAGGGGGCAACCCATTACTGGCAGCACTGAAAAAGCAGCGCCCCGGCTCGGAAAGTGAGGTAAGACCTCCCATCAGTCTCTCCTCTGCTGAGATCAGCACATCTGCTAGTGTTTGAACCTTCTTCCTCATTACAGGTCACATACACATGTTAAAGATCCTGTAATCCATGCTGGCTTTTGCTGCATCCTCTCCCCCACCAGGTGCCATTGACACCTGCAGGCACCTGTGTAGGAACCACCCCTGATATGTCTTCAGGTAGTTACGCTGTCTGTCCACATGTATAGGTATGAACCACCCTTGGCAGTTTG
The DNA here is from genome assembly GCF_041734735.1 of Babylonia areolata. NCBI lineage: Eukaryota > Metazoa > Mollusca > Gastropoda > Neogastropoda > Buccinidae > Babylonia > Babylonia areolata. The sequence continues at coordinate 17,602,853 of NC_134891.1, forward strand.
AGGTTCAGTTTCAAGGAGACAAAATCGTGGACCAGTTGATGAACACACACCACTCCATATCTGCTGAGTTAAAAAGAAAACGGGGAGGGTTGGCAGAATTGTGAGGATGACACACATGTTCATACTGTGCGTCTTCAGTATTCTTCTCCTGATGAGTTGTGGGCCTCTTCTTTATCACTTTGTTTAACTCACTCCAGCCAAATAGTTTTCTCCCTTGCTTTCCCCTGCAGACAACCCATTTGTTAGGGTTTGGAAAAAAATCACAAAAAACACAAAGTAACTGAATGAAACTCCCTGTACTTGACCCACTGACCCCTCCTCTCACGTCGTGTGTATGCCCACCCCCTCCCTCTCTTCACAGCCCTCAGAAGCTGAGTCACTGTCAGCACTTCTTGCTGGTAGCTTTCTTCACTGCAGATACTTTGTTCAATGTCTTCATCATCCTCATCCATGTTGAAACCTTCAGTTTGAAGCATTTCAATCACTTCAGCAGCAGTAAAAAGCCGCTGTCGTGATCTAGTTTGCTCCAAAATTGCCACTTGTATCGTGTGTGACGCTACTTTCGATATGTATGCAAATTAGCTTGTCATGTGGAGTACCAAGGTCAGTGGCTGGCTGTTGAGTGTATATTTACGGAACCTCATGAAGAAACTTTCCATTCAACCCTTGACACGTTCGCAATGCCTGGTGTAGCTGCGATTTTTATGCTACCCCATGAGCAAAATGTGGGGAAATAAATGTTAATTGTCGAAACCGCAGTAGCGTTCCGTCGTCCGGAGTGAGTTAACCAGTGCACAGACATTCACATGTACACTTGCACAGTAGACACAAATGTATACACAGATATATTTTTCTGTGAGCCCATGCTTAAGTGTGTATGCCTCTTTTGGTTCCATTTCACAACTCTCTTGTATTTTTCTCATTTTGTTGGGGTGGAGGGTGGTTGGAGGGTGAGGGGGTGTTTCATGTTGACTGCTGATTGTCCCAGGGGTGTGTGTGTACAGTCTGCATGCAGAGACCCAGGCTTTGATGCACAACCTGGAGGAATCTGGTGAACAGTTCTCATGTGCGCCACACCCCCTCCCCTACCCAGTGACTTGTCACACAGTTAATTAAGGGAGGAGAAGGAGAAGAATGCCTCAGGGTGTCCCAAAAGTCTGGAATCATTCTGATTTCTTTCCTTTTCTTTTCTGATGAAGATGTCTCTGTATGATCAAGTGTCAGGGGTGGTTCATACACACACACACACACACACACACACACACACACACACACACACACATGTGGACAGTGAGAAGAATGCACAGGGTGTCCTAAAAGTCTGGAATCATTATGATTTCCTTCATTTTAGTTTTCTTTCTTGGGTGATGAAGATGTCTCTGTGTGAACAAGTATCAGGGGTGGTTCATATATGTACATGTGGACAGTGAGAAGAATGCACAGGGTATCCCAAAAGTCTGGAATCATTCTGATTTCTGTTGTTTTCCTTTTCTCTTCTGGGTGATGAAGAAAAAAATAAGTATATGATAATGGTGGTCACTCTGAACATGTTCTGTCAAACTGTCATCAATAAATATTCTTTTGTATTAGGATTCTAGAAGTTTGGGACGCCCTGTATATGAATATCTATCAAGTCTTTCACCACCAAGTTTCTGTGTGAAGAACACTCCCCAGCACCAAATATTTTACATAGGATGCTCTCAGTCTCAGTCATGCTTGGGTTCATGTCAGAACAACACAATGGACTCTTCACTTCAAACTCGGTTGTTGGGGGGGTGGGGGGGGGCAGAGGTTAGTCATTGTTCTGTTGGAGGGGAAACTGGCTGCAGCAGTCAAGCTTTGTTACAATGTGAAAAATGGTCTTGTCAGCATGACCCCTTGATGTTGACGAAAGTTACTGCCTATGGCAGTGCCAGTCTAGTCAAAGAAAGTTGCCTGTGGCTGTGAGAGTTTAAAAAAAAAAAAAAAAAAGAAGAAATGTTTGTTGCAAAAAAAAGAAAAAAAAAAAAGTGTGTGTATGTGATGGTATGATATGGATACTTATACAGCACCTATCCTACCCGGAGACCAAGCTCTAAGCCCTTTACAAACACAGGGTCATTTGCACAACAGGCTGCTTACTCTGGTTGAGCTGACTGACGGCTGCCATTGGGCACTCATCATTTGTTTTCTGTGTCATTCAGATTTCAGGCATGTACACATACACACTCAGACAAACATGTTACATTTTTTTTTATGTGTATGACCGTTTTGTTTATTTACCCCGCCAAGTAGGCAGCCATATTCCGTTTTTGGTGGTGTGCATGCTGGGTTTGTTCTTGTTTCCATAACACTCCAGGCGCTGACATATATTACATGATCTTTAATGTGTGTATTTGATCTACTGCTTGCATATGCACACAAAGGGGGTTCAGGCACTAGCAGGTCTGTACATATGTTGACCTGGGAGAACAATGGGCGTATTTGATCTACTGCATGCATATACACATGAAGGGGGTTCAAGCACTAGCAGGTCTGTACATGTGTTGACCTGGGAGATCAGAGTGTATATTTGATCTACTGTATGTGTTTACACACGAAGGGTTTTCAGGCACCAGCAGGTCTGTACATGTTTTGATGTGGGAGATCAACGTGCATATTTGATCTAATACACCCAAAGGGGGTTCAGGCACCAGCAGGTTTGTACATGTGTTGACGTGGGAGATCAACGTGCATATTTGATCTAATACACCCAAAGGGGGTTCAGGCACCAGCAGGTCTGTACATGTTTTGATGTGGGAGATCAACGTGCATATTTGATCTAATACACCCAAAGGGGGTTCAGGCACCAGCAGGTCTGTACAAGTGTTGACGTGGGAGATCAACGTGCATATTTGATCTAATACACCCAAAGGGGGTTCAGGCACCAGCAGGTTTGTACAAGTGTTGACGTGGGAGATCCTGTGTGCAGGAGGAAGAGGAGGAAGACACTGTCCCAGAGGAGAAGTCACGCAGCAGCAGCACCAAGTCCAGCAGCTCTGTCACACCGGCGCCAAAGGTTGCTGCAGCCCCTGCCGCTGCCAAACCCTCCTCTGCTGTGGCCGCTGTGCCCAAGTCTGGTGGTCTGTTTGAAGATGAGGAGGAGGTGGATGATCTGTTTGCTTCGGGCAGGTGAGACAGATGGTTAGAGTGTGTTTGTGTGTGTGTGTGTGTTGTGTGTGTGTGTTGTATGTGTTTGTGTGTGTGTCTGTGTTTTATGGTGTGTTTTGTGTGTGTTTGTGTGTTATGGTCATGTGTGTTTTTGTTTGTAATATTGTGCTTCCTTCCTCTCCTTATATTTCCTTTCCATTTTTTTTTTATTTTTTTTAATTTTTTTTTTACTAAGGTGATACCTGTCACTGTCAATGAGGTTGGGCCTGTCATTGTGTAACTTAGAGGAAAGTGGCAGAATGGTTAAGATGCTAACTCCCAAAACAGTATCTGTGAGGGTCAGGGTTCAAATCCTGCTCTCGCCCTTTCCTGATGCCCCGAGTTTGACTGGAAAATGAAACTGAGCATCTAGTCATTTGGATGAGACGATAAACTGAGGTCTTGTAATCAGCACACACTTGACGCACTGAAAAAGAACCGTGGCAACAAAAGTGTTGTCCTCTGGCAAAATTCTGTCAAAGAAGTCCACTCTGATAGTTGCACTTGAGGCCTGACTAAGCGCGTTGGGTTATGCTGCTGGTCGGGCATCTGCCTTGGAGATGTGGTGCAGCTTAACTCTCTCCATACGAATGGCGAAAGAGACGACGTTAACAGTGTTTCATCCCAATTACCATCATCAAAATATTGCAAGGGGAACGCTCTTATACTGAAGAGGTGAATGTTGACAAAGAATACCACAGTTCTGACGACGGAAGCTAAATGTTGGGTCATTCAGACACCCACTGGACATCCGAAGGGTCTGTGTAGTGGAGAAGAGAGGACTGGCCGTACTGAGTGAGTTAAGTGGATTTGTCTGAACACAGTGACACCTCTCTGAGAAACTGAAACTGTCATGGTGTATTGATAACAACGTAAGACCTGTCTTTGTGAATAAGGTGAGACTGGTCATTGTGAGCATACTTTTTATACCTCTGAGCAGTGACTTAGGTATATGTAAGATCATGCTCATGTGGTGTGATAGTTGAAGAAGTTTCTGTTTTAGCGGTCGTCCGATCTGCAGCACTTTCCTAAAGAGCATGGAGAAAAATGTATATATATGCTGACCATAGATATGCTCACACGTGCACAGCTTTTGTTGCTAACAGGCACCTGTGTAGACACGCATGTTATTTTTTATGCACATGAACACAGTGTGTGCACATATGCATTTGTACACATACATGTGCATGCACATGCTCACACACATGCATATAAACACACACACACACACACACACACACACACGCACATGCACACACACATACACACACGCACACGCACACACACACACACACACACACACACGCACACACACATTCCGTGATCTCCCTTCAGGGATCTTCTGCACATGGTGACCAACATTGACATGTTCTCCAACGGTCATTAACCACGTACTTTTGACCATCTCTTTGCCTCTTCGCTGAAAATTCAATGTTCATCTCTGACAATTCTTAGCAACAGGTACACCAGAAACTAGTGCCACCCCTGTGTGCACAGACAGCAAAAGAGCCACTTCTCAGACATCTAAAAACTATTCCAACAGCTGTGCTAGGATCCCTTTCATTGACTACAGCTCTGCATTCAGCACAATAGTACCATCAAAGCTATACTTGAACTTGAAAGAACTCTCACTGCCTGAATCAATGTGTGCATGGGTCCTAGATTTTCCAAGATGCAGACTACAAGTCGTTACAGTTGGTGACCTCACGGCCTCTGTCTGTATTCACAGCACAGATGTGTTCTACCCCCACTGTTGTATTCAGTATTGAAACATGACTGTGCAACTCACAGTGAGTGATATACCATGGTTTGCCATTGACTTAACTCCAGAAGGGCTGATTACCAACAGTAAGGAGTCAAAGTACAGGGAAGAAGTATTGTCATTTGATATGTTCAGAACAGCCTGTTACTCATCATAAAAAAACAAAAGAATTGATAAAAAAGAGAAAAAAAAGTATATTTAAGGAAGATCCCATACCTCTTGTCATTAACTAAAGACAAGCAAGTACAGATTATCTTTGAAGTAAAATTACCTGGACTGACCTTTTTTATTTATTTAAAATGAGAGAAAAATCTGGACAAATTTATTAAGAAAGCACAAGAAGGTCTGTACTTTCTTCGCCCCCTCAAAAATGTGTAACTTCAAAAAATAGATATTGGTTGACTTCTACACAGCTTTCATTGAAAGTGTGTCAGCCTTTGCTGTTGTTCTGGCTCAGAAACATATGTAAGGCCGATAGCTTTTTCAATATTTTCTTCCCCAATGCAGTCAGTGCCTTGTCTCTTGGAGCAACTCAAAGTGTATAAAAGATAATTGTTCAACCAGCAACTGTTTAACTGTAGACCTAGTCATCAGCCCCACATTGAATGTGTAATTTATGTTCAAGAAAGCAAATGACTTGATATGGTGTGTGTGGAGGGGTCGTGTGTGTATGGGTGTGTGTGAGTGTGTGTGAGTGTGTGTGCTTGTGTGTGTGTGTGTGTGTGTGTGTGTGTGTGTGTGCGTGCGTGCGTATGTGTGGGTGGGGGGAGGGTGTAGTATGCATGTATGTGTGGACTTTTGTTGTGTGTGGGCATGCGTGTTTGAGCATGTGCATGTACAAGCACTTGTTTGTTTTTGCGTATCTGTCTGAAATCTACTGTATTTGTGTTTGTGTACGATTTCTGATTCATGTTAGTACTTTTTGATTTTATGTACTGTATCCCACCGCCACACCCCCTCCTCTTCCCCCTCCCAATATTCCTTGTGAATCTGGTACACTTGGTGATGAAGACATATTCTGTTCTACTCCATTCAGTTCCATTCTATTCTGATTTTTATTCTGTTACATTCTATTCAATTTTATTCTGTTACATTCTATTCAATTCTATTCTGTTCAGTGATGGCCTAGTGGTAACGCATCTGCCTAGAAAGCGAGAGAATCTGAGCACACTGGTTCGAGTCCCACAGTCACAGTATTTTCTTCCCCTCCACTACACCTTGAATGGTGGTCTGGATTCTAGTCATTCGGATGAGACAATAGTCCCATGTGCAACATGCATCCATAGCACATGTAAAAGAACCCACGGCAACAAAAGGATTGTCCCTGGCAAAAAGTCTGTAGAAGAATCTACTTCGATAAGGAAACAAATAAAACTGTGGGCAGATTTTTTTTTTTTTTTAAATGGGTGGCGCTCACAGTGTAGTGACACACGCTCCCATGGGAGAGCAGCCCGAATTTCACACAGAGTAATCTGTTGTGACTGAAGGAGGAATCCAATCCGTTCCAGTGCAATACAATGCAATATTCTTTTCAAATCTATTATCGTCATTATCATCAAATTTTTCCTCCACATTATAACTATTATTATTATGCTAATGATCATCATCATCATTATATTATTACTATTAATATTAGCATACTTTTGGAATGAACTTCCTCTTTCGCTTCGTCAGGTCTCTGCACTCGGCTCTTTCATGTCTGGCCTTAAAACCCACCTCTTCTCTTCCCAAGATTGCCTCTCTCCCCTGTCTAATCTTTGTCTTCAGTTTCTCACGTTTAGAGTCATGCATGCGTGTGAATGACAGATGTGAAAGCACTTTGATTTTTCTCTGCGCAAGATTCAGCACTGTTTGGGTACTAATTATTATTTGTATTGTTATTATTATTATTATTGTATAATCAGTATTGGCACTTGTCGCGATGTCAAGACACTAAAGCACCAGAAGGGGAGCTCACTGTACAGTTCCACACACACACACACACACACACACACACACACACAGAGCCAGTACTGACAATGACAGATGTTTCCTGTTTGTGGTTTGTGGTACAGATGGATCGTAGGGTTATTGCTGAGCTGTTTGTCTCCGGCCCTCTGCCCTTTCCTCTGTTGTTTCACGGAACAGGAACACGTATTTCTCAAGCCAGCAGGGTTCTCTGCCCACGTATTATGTATGCATGTTTGTGCATGCTGTCTCTTTCTCTTGCACACTGACAGACAGACAGACAGACGGATAATAACACTTACACGCGCGCACACGCACACTCACCCACACACACACACACACACACATTCTTTCTCTCACAGGTGCATGCTTCCACGCACATGCACGCATGATTGAATGCACACACACACACACACACACACACACACACACACACACACACACACACACCAGATGCAATACAAACACACACATACACAAACACAAACACACACACAAGACACACACAAGCATACACACACACACACCACACACACATACACAACACATACACACAAACACACATGCATTCACAGGTGTGTGTGTGTGTGTGTGTGTGTGTTGTGGGGGGGTAAGTGAATGTGTATAGTGGTGTGTGTGTGTGTGTTTAGATATGTGTTACGTGCCATGCTCACTAACTCCTCAGGTGAAAGAGATGGGCAGAGAGCAGGGGAGATAATAGATAGCTGACAGGTCAGGTCCACACACCTTCACCATCCACAGGTGGTGCTCGTTACTGATGGAACTCACACACACACACACACACACACACACACACACACACTGACAGAGATACACACACACACACACACATACACACATGCTCTCTCTCTCTCTCTCTCTCTCACACACACACACACACACACACACACACACACACACACACACTGACAGATGCTCACACACACACACACACACACACACACACATGCGCGCACACGCACACACATGCACACACACACACACACCACAGATGCTTAAACACACACACACACACACACACAGATGCTCTCTCTCTCTCTCTCTCTCTCTCACACACACACACACACACACAGGTACACACACACACACACACACACATACATGCACACACACACACACCAACCACAGATACTTAAACACACACACACACACACACACACACACACAGATGCTCTCTCTCTCTCTCTCTCTCTCTCTCACACACACACACACACACACACACACACACACACACACACACACACACGCCTGTATGTATGTGAGTGGGGGGAAGGGAGCAGAGAAATGTGTCTTCCATACAATCCAGCCGAAGTGCTGGTGGTGGTGGTGGTGATGGTGATGGTGGAGGTGGAAAACACTCCATTTTTATTTTTGTTTTCTTGCTTTCTCCCCCCCCCCCTCCCCCCTGCTCTCCCTCCTTCTCCCCTCCGCCCTCGGTCTGGTCCAGGGTCCCATTTGTTGGCCTGGTGATTGTTGGCCTAGTGATTGTTGGTCTGGTGATAGTTGGTGTGCAGTGCTGTTGTCTCACTGCTGCCTTTGTTCTTTGTGTTGGCTGTGCCGTCAGTGTTTTGCACGTGTGCCGTTGTCTTTCTGGGCCTGAGGTCGCTGTCTCTCTCTCTGCCCCCCCCCTCTCTCTCTTTCTCTATTTCTCCCCCACCCCCCCCGCTCTGCACCCCCCAACCCCCCCCCTCTCCCCCCCATTTCTCTCCCTCTCTCTCTTTTTGGGAAGGAGTGGTCTGTCTTGCTCCCACCCCACACCCCTTCTCTTGAAGTTGATACTGATAGCGCCTTGGCAGCAAGAGCGGTGTTGGTCAGGGAAGCTTTAATGCAAGTCAGCTGAGGCAGTGGTTTTAGGGGGAAACGGGGTGTGCGTGTGTGTGTGTGTGACTCTGTGTGTGTGTGTGTGTGTGTGTGTGTGTGTGTGTGTGTGTGTGTCTTTCTGTGCCTGTCTCTGTCCCTCTTTCTCCCCCTCTTAACTCTGGTTCTTTTTCTCTCACTCAGTGAGACTCTCAGTGTCTGTGTCTGTCTGGCGATGTCTGTGTGGCTGTCTCTGTTCGTCTACTGAGCATGCTTCTTCTTCTTCTTCTCAGTTCTTTTTCTTCTTCTACGTTCGTGGGCTGCAACTCCCACGTTCACTCGTATGTACACGAGTGGGCTTTTACGTGTATGACCGTTTTTACCCCGCCATGTAGGCAGCCATACTCCGTTTTCGGGGGTGTGTGTGCTGGGTATGTTTCTGTTTCCAAAACCCACTGAACACTGACATGGATTACAGGATCTTCAACGTGCGTATTTGATCTTCTGCGTGCGTATACACGTGAAGGGGGTTCAGGCACAAGCAGGTCTGCACATATGTTGACCTGAGAGATTGGAAAAATCTCCACCCTTTACCCACCAGGCGCCATTACCGAGATTCGAACCCGGGACCCTCAGATTGAAACTCCAACGCTTTAACCACTCGGCAATTCAGTGCGCCCGTCAGTTTGCTTCAACACTGACATAATCGTGTTATGTATGAGAACACTCACACGCATGCACGCACGCACACAGGCATAGGCACACTCAAACACACACACGCACACACACACGCACGCACGCACGCACGCACACACAGATCTTTGTTGTGATTCTAATGGTTAGCTAGTTAGTTTATTTTATTTCGTGTATATTCTTTCTTTTTTTCCAATGCTAATTGAGGAGAGAGGAACAGGGAAAGATGATTTAAGGCATGGGTGTGTGTGTGTGGGGGGGGGGGGGGGGGGGGGGGGGGGGGGGGGGGGGGGGAGAGATAATGGAATTTCGTCTAAAATCACAAATGATCTTTTTATGTGGATAGACGTTAAGCAAAATGACGAACAGATATGCATACACGCGCGCGCGCACGCACGCAAACACATATACACACACAGACACACACGCACGCACGCACGCACGCACGCACACAAGCATACATGTATATTCTCTCTCTCTACCCCTTCCACTTCCCCCCCCTCTCTCTCTCTCTCTCTCCCCACCATCCCTCCCACGTTATTAATGAATAAGCTCTAGGAGCAAAGCATCCTCAGCATGACTGAGCTACTTAACTTCCGACACACACCATTTATATTACACTGCAGGCGTACAACTACAGTTCCGCTGTGCTCTACAGGGAGAGCATTCCTGGCTCGGTTTCCCCCTCCCAACACAGGTGTCTCGTCTATTTATACCCGCCCGCTCTCTCCCCTGTTGCTTTTCATAGGCACTGCAAAAAGGGGAGGAGGGGGTTTCAGTTAGTCCCCCCCCCCCACTCCTCCCACCCTCCTTCCCTGTCCCCCACTCCTTCAGTGAGTGCGCACTGTTTGTGTTCGGGTGCTGCAGAAGAGGGTGGAGTTGTGTGGGTGGGTGTTTGTGTGGGTGGTGGTGTGTGTGTGGTGTGTGTGTGTGTGTGTGTGTGTGTGTGCGAATGGT
>NC_134891.1:17620697-17623197 GCF_041734735.1 Babylonia areolata
ACTTTGTGTATGCATGTACATACATGCATGCATGCGTCTGAGCTTGTGGTTGGTGTTATGACGGTGCTGATACATAGCTGGATGTTGTACATGTGTGGTGTTATGATGGTGCTGATACATAGCTGGATGCTGCCTGGAATGGGTTTGGGGGACTGACCATGTGGTTGAAGCAACTGTGTTGTGTGCAGGGATGGGGGCAGGGGGGTGGGTGCGGAGGGTGTTTGGTTTTAGATACCTGACAGTTTGTGATGAAGATGTATTGCTAGGACTAAAGAATATTGTATGATGATAATGAAGGCTTATTCTGTGCTTTTTCTCAAAGGAAGCTCAAGTTGCTTTGCATGTACAAAAACTCATTAATAATAAATGGCAAAATAACAAGATAAACCAATTGTATACAAACTTCAAATGGATATCATGAAGCAATTCTTCCAGTTCACTTGCTCACACACACACACGTACGCACGCACGCATGCACATGCATACACACACACACACACACAACATGGATAGGATGCAGTTTAGATAGATAGATATGGATACTTATATGGCGCCTATCCTTGGTTTGAGACCAAGCTGTAAGCGCTTTACAAACAAACACGGGGCTATTTGAGAGAGAGAGAGAGAGAGAGAGAGAGAGAGAGAGAGAGAATGAATAATGACAAGTTTACACAAAACAGGTACACAAAGTCACAAGCAATCATGAACATTGTCAAAATCAAAATGCAGAAAGTATTCCATGACTTGGACAATCACAAATAAGAAAAGGGAAAAACAACAACACCAAATGAAAACAAAAACATGCAGAATCACTTGCATTTTCCAACCAACAGTTTCAAACTCTGTTGCCGTTTCAGTTTCAATTTCAGTTTGAAGGAGGTGTCAGAGTGTGTGGACAGGTCAATATACGCCACACCACATCTGCTGTGGAACAAAGGAAATAGAGAGCAGGTGCCTGATCTTTGCGTTAGGCCTGTGATGGTGAAAGACAGCAGTGCTGCTTAAACAGACAGGTCTTCAGAGAAGATTTGAAAGCAGGCTCTGGGGGTGGGGTGTCTGTTGTCTTGGCAACTGGATTCAGTCACCAAATCCTGGGGTGATTGGTTGAATCCTGTTGGACATTGTCGGTTTTTTTGTGTGATTCTGTACATGTCCATTTCTATTGTGATGTACTTATGTAATATGCCTTGAGCACTATTGTGTCAATGGAAGACACAATATAGATTATAGATAAACTATTATCGTTACATGTCATCGTCAGTTGCTAAACTACCATTGTTAGAACATCATCATTTGCTACACTGTCTTCATAATGATGTAATCATCAGTTGCTAAAGTATCACCCTTAATACATCATCATCAGTTGATAAAGTATCATCATTATCATTTCATCTGTTGTTAAACTATCATCATTATTATATCATCAGTTGCTAAACTGTCATCATTATGGCATCATCACCAGTAGCTAAGCTGTCATCATCATGATAACACCATATGATGTGATGTGATGTGTGCAGTAAATCTAAGGGAAAGCCATCATCAGTCCCTGCTACTGTGCCCAAGGCTGAGACTAAAAAGATCGGAGCGGGAGCATCTTCTCTCTTTGATGACGACGATAATGACGCAGATGACTTGTTCTCTGCCAAAAAACCTGCTGAATCAGCCAAGAAAGAGACAAAGGTATGTCTTTAAAAAAAACCCCCAAAACAACAACAAATTGTGGATAGCTTAACATGCCTGTGTGCTTGCATGATTACTTGTGTACACGCTGTTACACAGGAAAAAAAAAATCACTTTTGCCTCTTTTTTTTTTTTTTTAAGCAGATTGTTTTGGAGAATACAGTCATAATGAGAGAAATGGCAACACACACTCTGTCAATGTGCTTAAAGAACATTTTTTTAAAGAAGGAAATTAATCCCAGCTTAAGATTTGGTTAACCACACTCCAGATCATTTGAGCAGTTCACCACAAAAGTTGTGTCATTTTCTGGAATTCATGGGTCAGGAAAATAACACCTCTGTCTTCCTCCCCTCTTGGCCAACCCACACACCCCAATTTTTGTTTTGTTTTGTAATTTCATTTATTTTTGTCCATTGCAGTCTTTGGTATGAAAACAGTTTAAATGTGTGTGTGTGTGTGTGTGTGTGTGTGTGTGTGTGTGTGTGTGTGCGCACAAAGTGTTTTGTTTGTGCATGTGTGCTGTCACATGAAAAGGTCATTTTGAATTTGTAGGCATCAGTAGTCAGTGACCAACTCCAGACTGAAACCCTGTTAACCACACGTTTATTTTGGATGATCTTAATATGAATTACAGGAATTTGCCTTTCCAGTTGTATGCACCTGTGTGTGTATGTATCTATGTGTAGGTGTGTGCATGTGTGTGTGTGTGTGAGAGAGAGAGAGAGAGAGAGAGAGAGAGAGAGAGAGAGCTTGCATGCACATGCATATCAAAGAAATGTGTACTAGAATCATAATGATACGGATAATGTATATGTGGGG
>NC_134891.1:17625697-17683197 GCF_041734735.1 Babylonia areolata
TTTTGGTTGTTCTTTTTTTATTTTTATTTTTGATCCATGTGTTTCTATTCTTTTTGTTAATCTTGAGTACAAGATCATGGAAGGAAATGGAAAAAAAAAGGTGTGAATCAGTACCGGACTTCCTTTGGGGAAGTTTAAAACAACAGAAGGAGAGAATTGGGCCCAGCCATCCAGTGCCGAGCCCATGACAAAGTGGACATAAATTCACTGCCCCGTTGGCCTGGTAAAAGGCTGATGGCCTGGTAAAAGGCTCTGGGTAAAAGGCTGATGGCCTGGTAAAAGGCTGATGGCCTGGTAAAAGGCTCTGGTAAAAGGCTGATGGCCTGGTAAAAGGCTGATGGCCTGGTAAAAGGCTCTGGGTAAAAGGCTGATGGCCTGGTAAAAGGCTGATGGCCTGGTAAAAGGCTCTGGTAAAAGGCTGATGGCCTGGTAAAAGGCTGATGGCCGATGGCCTGGTAAAAGGCTAAAGGCTGATGGCCTGGTAAAAGGCTGATGGCCTGGTAAAAGGCTCTGGGGACCTTTAACCTTTGTAACATTATTTCTCCTTATGTTTGGGGTTTACCAGCGGGAAGAAGAAGCCGGCAGGGGGGGTGTCGCTGTTTGGGGGAGCCGACGTCCTGGGCATTAAGAAGAACAAAGAGACGGAGGCTGAAAAAGTGAGTGTGGTTTGGCAGTTTCTCTTTCCTCTCTTGTCACGTCTTTTTTCTTTCTGTCACATCTGTTTGCTGTCAGGCGGCAGTTACACGTGGGTCTGTGTGTGTGTGTGTGTGTTCGTTCTTTAGTTTAGCGTCTTTTCACTATCAGTGATATTAGACGTAAAAAAAATAAAAATAAAAAAAAGGGGGGGGGGAGGCATGGGGGGAGGAAGGTGGTGGTGGGTGGGCGGTGGGGGGGGGGGGGTTGAAGAGGAAAACAGAAAAAAGGGAAACTAGAAAACTACCGTAAAATGTATAACTAACATGCAATTACATTTTTTAACAGTAACAATTCAATAATAATAATGATAATAATCAGAAACCATTAACACAATTCTGAAGTGCATTAAAGGAATGTAGAAATTGTGTGTGTGTGTGTGTGTGTGTGTGTGTGTGTGTGTGTATCAAGGGTGTGAAAATAAAGTGGAGACAACTGTATACATGTGAAAATAAAGCAGAGACATGTGCCATTCAGCATTTTGTTCTGTGACTTAGACTCAGTTCAGAGTGAAAGTCACTGCAAGTTGCAACTGCACTTGCTATACTGTTTGACCCAGTTTATCTCAAGTAAAATCTCATTCTCTAGACCAAGTAATTTTCAAGCTATGGAAGCTGAAATCAGGATGAGCCCCCCGACCCCCCCCCCCCCCCCCCCAGCCCCCCAAAAAAGTAAAATTGTCTCTGAATTGTTTCCATTTCAAAAATTGGTGTGCATGTTGTAAAGTGATTGCTGAAACATGTGTAACTTGTAAATTAAATAAAACTGTTTGTTGTTGATATGGTTTTCCTATACCAGAGGTGGTTATTAATTTTTCTCTTGAACATCATCACCATCAACAGTTCCATGCTGCACACTACACACTGGTCAGATAGTACTCCAACAAAGAAAGCAACACAACCAAAACTGAAAAAAAGAAAACAAACAAAACAGAAGTGAAAGTAGGGTTTGAAACACAGTTGTTCTCTGTGCTGGCGCTGTGAGTACTTGTGTGCTGACAGGTACTGCTTGTGTGTCAAGGGTCACATGCAGCGTGGGCAGACTTGTGTCCCTTTGTAACGTGACAGGGAGGAAAGTGGCAGAATGGTTAAGATACTTATCTGCCAGAACAGAGTCCATGCAGGGGTGGGTTCAAATCCTGCTCTCGCCCTTTCTCCCAAGTTTCACTGGAAAATCAAACTTAGCATCTAGTCGTTCAGATGAGGTGATAAACTGAGGTCCTGTAGGCAGCACACACTTGACGCACTGAAAAATGTTGTCCTGCAGCAAAATTCTGTCCAAAAAAATACACTCAGGACAGGCACACAAATAGAGGCGCGCAATCAAGGCCTGACTAAGCGTTTTGGGCTATGCTGCTGGTCAGGTTTCTGCCTGGGAGATGTGGTGTGGTGTGTAAGGATTTGTCGGAACGCAGTGACGCCTCCTCCTTGGGAGACTGAAAGTGAAGAGTGATGGACTGCGGTGTTTGGTTCTCTCTCCAGTCACAGGACTCCCTGTCCTCTTCGTCGGAACCCCCACCCTCGGCAGCAGTGACCGCGGTGCCGCCAGCCGCCAAAGCCAGCCCCCAGAAAAAGATGCTGTCGTTGTTTGACAATGACGAGGAAGATGGGGGGGACCTGTTTGGTGGTGGGGGACCCCGTCCTCCTCCTCCTGCTGCTGCTGCCAAACCCCCTGTGGAGGAGAAGAGGAAGGATGTAAGCAGTGATGATGGGTTTCTGTTGGCTTTAAAAAAAAAAAAAATTTTTTTTTAGTTGTGTTGATATGTTTTTCTGTTTGATTTCTGGCTTCCTGTGTGGTGGCTGTTTTGTGTGTGTGTTTTGTGTTGTGTTGTGGTGTGGGTATGTGTGTGTGAGTATGTGGGTGTGGGTGTGTGTTTGTGTGTGTCTTGGTGTTTTGTGTTGGTGCTCTGGTGTGTGTGTGTGTTTGTATGTGTGTGTGTGTGTGCTTGTGTCTGTGTGGGTGTGGTGTGCGTGTTTATATGTGTTTGTTTGTGTGTATGTGATGTGTGTGTATGGTGTGTGTGTGTGGGTGCGTGTGTGGTTTGTCTGTGTGCCTGTGTTGTGTGTGAGCGTGCGTGTTTTTTGTCAGGCAGGCTTAAAAAAAAAATGAAGGGGGTAGCACGAGCGCTGCACTGTAGCAATGGCTTGTCCCCAGGGAGAGCAGCCTGAATTACACACAAAAAAATCTGTTCTAACTAAAAAGTAATACAATACAGTATAGTACAATATAATACAGCACAGCACAATACAATACAAAACAATACAGTACAGTACAGTGTAGTACAGTATAATATAATACAGTATAATACAACACAACACAATACAGTACAGTACAATACAATACAATACAATTGAATACAACATGATACAACACAACATGATACAACACAACACAATACATCACAACACAACACAACACAGCATAATGCACACAACACAACACAGCATAATGCACACAACACAACAACACAACACAGCATAATGCACACAACACAACACAACACAACACAACACAGCATAATGCACACAACACAACAACACAACACAGCATAATGCACACAACACAACACAGCATAATGCACACAACACAACACAGCATAATGCACACAACACAACACAACACAGCATAATGCACACAACACAACACAACACAGCATAATGCACACAACACAACAACACAACACAACACAGCATAATGCACACAACACAACACAACACAGCATAATGCACACAACACAGCATAATGCACACAACACAACACAGCATAATGCACACAACACAACAACACAACACAGCATAATGCACACAACACAACACAACACAACACAGCATAATGCACACAACACAACAAAACACAACACAACACAGCATAATGCACACAACACAACACAACACAGCATAATGCACACAACACAACAAAACACAACACAACACAGCATAATGCACACAACACAACACAACACAGCATAATGCACACAACACAACAACACAACACAGCATAATGCACACAACACAACACAGCATAATGCACACAACACAACAACACAACACAGCATAATGCACACAACACAACAACACAACACAACACAGCATAATGCACACAACACAACACAACACAACACAGCATAATGCACACAACACAACACAACACAACAACACAACACAGCATAATGCACACAACACACAACACAACACAGCATAATGCACACAACACAACACAACACAACACAGCATAATGCACACAACACAACAATAACACAGCATAATGCACACAACACAACAACACAACACAACACAGCATAATGCACACAACACAACAACACAACACAACACAGCATAATGCACACAACAACACAACATAACACAGCACAGCATAATGCACACAACACAACAACACAACACAACACAACACAGCATAATGCACACAACACAACAACACAACACAACACAGCATAATGCACACAACACAACAACACAACACAACACAGCATAATGCACACAACACAACAACACAACACAACACAACACAGCATAATGCACACAACACAACAACACAACACAACAGCATAATGCACACAACACAACACAACACAGCATAATGCACACAACAACACAACATAACACAACACAGCATAATGCACACAACACAACACAACACAACACAACACAACACAACACAGCATAATGCACACAACACAACAACACAACACAACACAACACAACACACAACAACACAACATAACACAACACAGCATAATGCACACAACACAACACAACACAGCATAATGCACACAACACAACACAACACAGCATAATGCACACAACAACACAACATAACACAGTGACTGAGGTGCAGGGCTGGGTTCCAGAGATCCAAGAGCGCCAAGAGTCTGTTTGAGGATGAGGACATTTTGTTTGGTACCCCCGAGGACTCCCCTCCTGTGGACATTTTCAGCAAGACACCACCCTCCTCTGCAGCCCAGGTAAAGCATGTATCTAGTTGCATGAGAGAGAGAGAGAGGGGGGGGGGGGGGGGGGTGCAGACATGCCTACCATAAAACAACAACAACAACTGACCATTTGTCCGTGTTTGTTCTGGAAAACCAACAAAAATGTCACCACATTACGGAAAGTATGTGGCTGCTCAAAACACAAAATAAAAAAAGATTAAAAAAATTGCACAAAACAAGCTCTTACCTCATGCCAACAATTTGCAAGGAAACAAAAGGAGTGCTCATTCAGTTAGTCAAATCAATAGCTTTGAACTGGAAACAAAACTCTGAAATACTGAAAGTACAACTACAATCCAAGATGGTATGTTGATCGTGCGCTTGCACACACTGCCTTCAAAGAACCCTTCTGTGATACATGTGTGTGTTCAGCAAAAACCTGAACAGAGCGTGGCTGTCATCCCCTTTATTGGTGTATTTGTTGTTATCCACAGAACACCTGAACAGAGCGTGGCTGTCATCCCCTTTATTGGTGTATTGTTATCCACAGAACACCTGAACAGAGCGTGGCTGTCATCCCCTTTATTGGTGTATTTGTTGTTATCCACAGAACACCTGAACAGAGCGTGGCTGTCATCCCCTTTATTATTGGTGTATTGTTATCCACAGAACACCTGAACAGAACATGGCTGTCATCCCCTTTATTGGTGTATTGTTATCCACAGAACACCTGAACAGAACATGGCTGTCATCCCCTTTATTGGTGTATTGTTATCCACAGAACACCTGAACAGAGCATGGCTGTCATCCCCTTTATTGGTGTATTTGTTGTTATCCACAGAACACCTGAACAGAACGTGGCTGTCATCCCCTTTATTGGTGTATTTGTTGTTATCCACAGAACACCTGAACAGAGCGTGGCTGTCATCCCCTTTATTGGTGTATTGTTATCCACAGAACACCTGAACAGAACATGGCTGTCATCCCCTTTATTGGTGTATTGTTATCCACAGAACACCTGAACAGAGCGTGGCTGTCATCCCCTTTATTGGTGTATTGTTATCCACAGAACACCTGAACAGAGCGTGGCTGTCATCCCCTTTATTATTGGTGTATTGTTATCCACAGAAAACCTGAACAGAGCGTGGCTGTCATCCCCTTTATTGGTGTATTTGTTGTTATCCACAGAACACCTGAACAGAGCGTGGCTGTCATCCCCTTTATTGGTGTATTGTTATCCACAGAACACCTGAACAGAGCGTGGCTGTCATCCCCTTTATTGGTGTATTTGTTGTTATCCACAGAACACCTGAACAGAGCGTGGCTGTCATCCCCTTTATTGGTGTATTGTTATCCACAGAACACCTGAACAGAACGTGGCTGTCATCCCCTTTATTGGTGTATTGTTATCCACAGAACACCTGAACAGAGCGTGGCTGTCATCCCCTTTATTGGTGTATTTGTTGTTATCCACAGAACACCTGAACAGAGCGTGGCTGTCATCCCCTTTATTGGTGTATTGTTATCCACAGAACACCTGAACAGAGCGTGGCTGTCATCCCCTTTATTGGTGTATTGTTATCCACAGAACACCTGAACAGAGCGTGGCTGTCATCCCCTTTATTGGTGTATTGTTATCCACAGAACACCTGAACAGAACGTGGCTGTCATCCCCTTTATTGGTGTATTGTTATCCACAGAACACCTGAACAGAGCGTGGCTGTCATCCCCTTTATTGGTGTATTGTTATCCACAGAACACCTGAACAGAGCGTGGCTGTCATCCCCTTTATTGGTGTATTGTTATCCACAGAATACCTGAACAGAGCGTGGCTGTCATCCCCTTTATTGGTGTATTTGTTGTTATCCACAGAACACCTGAACAGAACATGGCTGTCATCCCCTTTATTGGTGTATTGTTATCCATAGAACACCTGAACAGAACGTGGCTGTCATCCCCTTTATTGGTGTATTGTTATCCACAGAACACCTGAACAGAGCATGGCTGTCATCCCCTTTACTGGTGTATTTGTTGTTATCCACAGAACACCTGAACAGAACGTGGCTGTCATCCCCTTTGTTATTGGTGTATTTGTTGTTATCCACAGAACACCTGAACAGAGCGTGGCTGTCATCCCCTTTATTGGTGTATTTGTTGTTATCCACAGAACACCTGAACAGAGCGTGGCTGTCATCCCCTTTATTGGTGTATTGTTATCCACAGAACACCTGAACAGAGCGTGGCTGTCATCCCCTTTATTGGTGTATTGTTATCCCACAGAACACCTGAACAGAGCGTGGCTGTCATCCCCTTTATTGGTGTATTGTTATCCACAGAACACCTGAACAGAACATGGCTGTCATCCCCTTTATTGGTGTATTGTTATCCACAGAACACCTGAACAGAGCGTGGCTGTCATCCCCTTTATTGGTGTATTGTTATCCATAGAACACCTGAACAGAACATGGCTGTCATCCCCTTTATTGGTGTATTGTTATCCATAGAACACCTGAACAGAACGTGGCTGTCATCCCCTTTATTGGTGTATTTGTTGTTATCCACAGAACACCTGAACAGAGCGTGGCTGTCATCCCCTTTATTGGTGTATTGTTATCCACAGAACACCTGAACAGAGCGTGGCTGTCATCCCCTTTATTGGTGTATTGTTATCCACAGAAAACCTCCAAGCCACCCCCAGCAGTGGCACAGAAAAAAGAGAGTAAACCTGTAGCGGCTGCTCCTGTGTCCAATATCTTTGCTGATGACGACGACGATTTGTTTAGTTCTCCTGCAAAGGTGAGTGTCCCTCTCTCTCTCTCTCTCTCTCTTTCCCCCCTTTCTGATAACAGATTTAGAAAAAGTACATACATTAGCTATTAAACGTTTTTTAAATGTTCCATTACATGCTTCAAATACTGTATTATATGGAGAAAGTGGTAGATACCCATTATATATTAAATCATGTGTGAAATGTATAAAATATTGGTTAAAATTAATAAGGCTACCCACATCGAGATTATGTAAGCAGGCGTATGAAATGTTAGTAAATGAACATGAGAGAGGGAAGGAAAACTGGGTATGTTTTGTAAAGAAGACATTAACTGTAAATGGATTTGGGATTGTGTGGATGTGTCAGGGAGTTGGATGTGTAGAAGGATTTGTTTCAGAATTCAAAGATAGGCTAATTGCTTCATATAAACAGAATTGGCACTGTAAAATGGAAAGCACTGAGAAATATAGATGGTTTTATAGTTTTAAAAGTATATTTCAAACAGAAAAATATATCACAGTCGTGACAAACAAGTGGCACCAAACAAGTCTCGCCAGATTTAGAACGAGAACGATTGGTTTGAATGCTTATGAAAAGTGGTTTCAGACTGAGCCCTCGTTACTCTCCCCTTGTCCGATGTGCGGTCATTTAAGGGAGGATGAATTACATTTTTTGTTTAGTTGTAAAGCTTATGACGATATTCGAGAAAAATGTGTTGTATTTAAAACAAATTTAGCAAAGAATGAAGATATTTTTGGAGTGCTTAATCTAAATCAGGAAACTTCACTACAGTCACTTGCAAAATATATTGCCGAAGCGAATAACATGCGACGAAAAAAAAACAAACAACAATAATAAAATAGTATCAGGTGTTGCTCATTGTGAAAAGTGAAATCTGTGTTGTCATTCTCATATGGAAAATATTTATGTTATACATTTATATATGTTTTTGTTTTTATTTCTCACTACGTGCCATTACTTTGAATGGATGGTCGAACTGCACTTTGTTGCACAGATTGATTGATTTCGTTTTGACACGCCAATGTACCTGGGTGTGAAGCTCGACAAGCGATTGACATGGAACCCCCATCTCAAGGACATCGAGAGACGAGCAACCAGAAAACTGGCCATCCTGAAAAAACTCGCCGGGACCTCTTGGGGTGACAACAGCAGCATACTGCAGAGGGTGTACACTGGAACTGTCAGGCCAACCCTGGAGTATGGCAGCACTGCCTGGGCCACGGCATCAGCAACCAACACAAGCCGCCTGAGCAAAGTTCAGAACGCAGGGCTACGGCTGATCACTGGCGGGATAAAGACGACTCCAGTTCAGGCGATGGAGAAACACA
This sequence comes from Babylonia areolata, assembly GCF_041734735.1. NCBI lineage: Eukaryota > Metazoa > Mollusca > Gastropoda > Neogastropoda > Buccinidae > Babylonia > Babylonia areolata. Next base: position 17,634,459 of record NC_134891.1, read on the forward strand.
CAGGCCTCCACCCACTCGAAGATAGACGAGAGGAAAAAATCTTCATCCACAGCGAGAAGCTCCTGCGCATGCCAACTCACCCAATGCACGAAAAACTGAAGCACCCAACAAAGAACAGACTGAAGCGGACCAGCTTCAACCACCTCTCCAAGGCCCTGCACCGCCAACATGAAGACCTGCTGCCCTCGTCCCCTGCCGAGATGGAAACACTCCCCGACTTCGAGGAACCGGCCGACCAACTGGAAGGAGTCTCAATCATCACAAAAGTCCCTGGCATCGACCAAAAGGACTGCCAAGCCCCTCCCCTGCTGAAAGCTCTGACATTGGAGATGATTGAGACTCGGTACAACCCCAGCGAATGGACGCACGTCTTCACAGACGGATCCTCGGAGGGAGCGGTGAAGAATGGAGGAGCAGGCATCTTCATCAGGCACACAGATGGAAGACTGACCCCTGGAGCCTTCCCCACAGGAAAAATCTCCTCGAACTACAGAGCGGAGACAGCAGCACTACTCCATGCTGCACAAGGCCTCAGGACGTCAGTCAACCCACCACCAAAGATAGCCTTCTTCACTGACTGCAGATCTCTCCTGCAGGGACTCCAGTCAACCAGAAACGAACAGCAGCTGACAAACATCAAAGCAGCCCTTCATGACCTTTCAAAACGGTCGACTGTCACTGTTCAGTGGGTTCCTTCTCACTGTGGGGTCACGGGGAACGAAAAGGCCGATGCTCTCTCCAAGGCAGGCAGCAAAATGAAGCAGTTCAGCCACCCCGTGACCTACAGAGAGGCCAGGACCATCATCCACAACCGTTACCAGAACCAGTGGAAGAGAAGGCTGGGTGCAAACAGTGGTGGCGATCCAATCCACCAGCTCCAGAGACACCAGCAGACAGTCCTCTTCAGACTGAGAACTGGCCACTGCCGACTACTGAGTCACCTTCACCGTATGAAGATCGCCCACACTGATGAGTGTCCATGTGGCACTGGACCCCAGACCCCTGAACACATCCTCCAACACTGCCCAACCCATGAAGCTCTACGGCGTCAAACCTGGCCAGGGGGCACAGAGCTACAGGCGCAGCTTTGGGGAGACCGCCACGACCTGGAGAAGACCTTGGGTTACATCGTGGCAACAGGGGTGACCATCTGACGCAGCCAAAACATCGAACGCAGAAGAAGAAGAAGAAGTTTTGGCTTTGGTTTTCATCAATATTATTACTATTGATGCATGTTGTTATTTGTATTATGAACCCCCATGTCATTAGGGCTGTAAAGCTATTGACATTAAAATGTTCAGTGTTCAGTGTTCTCTCTTTCCCCCCACTCTTTCTCTATGCTCAATACTCAGAATTGTACCCCCTTGACGTAAGTGTTGTAGTTTGACCATTGTCAATAAACTGTCTGAAACGTCTCTCTCTCTCTCTCTCTCTCTCTCACTCTTTGTCTCCTCTTCTTTTCTTTTCTTTTCTTTTTTTTAACTCAGCAGAACACTTAGCATTTTTCTTTCAGATGAAGTGCATGATTATGGAATGCATTTATCCCCAGATCTATGGGATTAACAAGGAGAGACATGTTTTGATGAATTGAGGGTTGCAAAAGTGTGCAGGGAGGTGCTGTAGCAGGGAGTTGGTTGAGCATTGGACTTGTGGTCCATTGTTCACCGGTGATCTGGGTTCAAGGCCCCCGTTTTGGAGTAGTGGTGTTATGTCCTCAGGGAAGGCACTTTACTCTGTTTTTCTCACTCCACCCAGGTGTGGATGGGTTCCTGAATTCGGGCTGGGAAAGGTTAAAACAGCGAAAGGAGAGGATTGGGCCCATCCTCCCTTTGCTAAGCTCTGAACACAGTGGATATGAATTCACTGCCCCGTTGGCCGTAAAAGGTTATGGGACCTTTAACCTTTTAAAAGTGCACACCGGAGGACCACAAGGAGGCACTGATATCAAAAACACCTGCTACTGCCATCCGAAGAGGAAATAAACAATAAGAATGATGAATTCTATCATAACAATGATAATGATAAAACGTTTTTCATGATTGTGGAGATTGATTAAGAGCAGGGACAATGACACATGGAGTCAGCAGGGTCGGTGTTTTGGAAAAGGTAGCCGTGGTGAATTGAGTTGCTTGGTTTTCAGTTTTTGTCACCGACAGGAGGGCTTAGAAGGTGCATGTTGGAAGGTCAAAGTGAAGAGAGCACTGACTGTTTTGAAGCACCACCACTTTTGGGATCGCTGTTTCAGGGTCTGGAGCCGCAGACGACAGTTCCTGTGGAAGGAGCCACCACCACAGAGTCTGCTGACACTGCTGAGGAGCAGGTGAGGGTTATCTCCTCATTATTCATGGCCCCTTTGTCTTGAATGAATGATAAATGATATGGATACTTACTTAGAGCCTATCCTCGCTCAGAGTCTAAGCTCTAAGCGCTTTTCAAACACGGAGTCATTTGCACAACAGGCTGCCTAATTGGGTAGAGCCGACTGACGGCTGCCATTGGACACTCATCATTCATTTCCTGTGTCATTCAACCAGATTTCAGGCACGCACGCATACACACTGAGACAGACATGTAGCCTGCTATTTATATACAATTTTGTGTGTTATGTATGTCTGTGTTCAGGTTGCTTTTATGCTGTTTTAATCTCTGGCAAAAAATTGACGGATTGGTCTTGGTCAGAGGAACATCCTAGGTTTATGTGAATGAATATGACCAACATGTGGCTGATTTTCTTTTTCCAGATTTCTCCTTTCCTTTTTCTTTTTTTTCTTTTCTTTACTTTTCATGTTGGGTTACGCTGCTGGTCAGGCATCTGCTTGGCAGATGTGGTGTAGCGTATATGGTTTTGTCCGAACGCAGTGACGCCTCCTTGAGCTACTGAAACTGAAACTGAAACTTTCATGTTCTACAGACTAAGCGTGTTGGGTTACATTGCTGGTCAGGCATCTGGTTAGCAGATGTGGTGCAGCAAATACGGATTTGTCTGAAGGCAGTGACGCCTCCTTGAGAAACTGAACTTTCAGCCCTGATGTGACCCAGTGTGGTCAGTCAGTTGGCTGGGCCATGAAGAGCAACAGTGATGACCAAGTCAAACAAATGACAGAGGCAGCAACAAAGCGCTAACAGCCAGGTACATGACAGACATAGCAACAAAGCGCTAACAGCCAGGTACATGACAGACATAGCAACAAAGCGCTAACACCCAGGTACATGACAGACATAGCAACAAAGCGCTAACAGCCAGGTACATGACAGACATAGCAACAAAGCGCTAACAGCCAGGTACATGACAGACATAGCAACAAAGCGCTAACAGCCAGGTACATGACAGACATAGCAACAAAGCGCTAACACCCAGGTACATGACAGACATAGCAACAAAGCGCTAACAGCCAAACAAATGACAGACTCGGCAACAAAGCGCTAACAGCCAGGTACATGACAGACATGGCAACAAAGCGCTAACAGCCAGGTACATGACAGACATAGCAACAAAGCGCTAACAGCCAAATACATGACAGACATAGCAACAAAGCGCTAACACCCAGGTACATGACAGAGGCAGCAACAAAGTGCTAACAGCCAGGTACATGACAGACATGGCAACAAAGCGCTAACAGCCAGGTACATGACAGACATAGCAACAAAGCGCTAACAGCCAAATACATGACAGGCATAGCAACAAAGCGCTAACAGCCAGGTACATGACAGACATAGCAACAAAGCGCTAACAGCCAGGTACATGACAGACATAGCAACAAAGCGCTAACAGCCAGGTACATGACAGACATAGCAACAAAGCGCTAACAGCCAAACAAATGACAGACATAGCAACAAAGCGCTAACAGCCAAACAAATGACAGACTCAGCAACAAAGCGCTAACAGCCAAACAAATGACAGACATGGCAACAAAGCGCTAACAGCCAGGTACATGACAGACATAGCAACAAAGCGCTAACACCCAGGTACATGACAGACATAGCAACAAAGCGCTAACAGCCAGGTACATGACAGACATAGCAACAAAGCGCTAACAGCCAAACAAATGACAGACATGGCAACAAAGCGCTAACAGCCAAACAAATGACAGACATGGCAACAAAGCGCTAACACCCAGGTACATGACAGACATAGCAACAAAGCGCTAACAGCCAAACAAATGACAGACATGGCAACAAAGCGCTAACAGCCAAACAAATGACAGATTCGGCAACAAAGCACAAAAACAAATGACAGACTCGGCAACAAAGCACAAACAGCCAAACAGATGACTGACTCGGCAACAAAGTGCTAACAGCCAAACAAATGACAGACTCGGCAACAAAGCACAAACAGCCAAACAAATGACAGACTCGGCAACAAAGCACAAACAGCCAAACAGATGACTGACTCAGCAACAAAGCGCTAACAGCCAAACAGATGACTGACTCAGCAACAAAGCACAAACAGCCAAACAAATGACAGATTCGGCAACAAAGCACAAAAACAAATGACAGACTCAGCAACAAAGCGCTAACAGCCAAATACATGACAGACATAGCAACAAAGCGCTAACAGCCAAACAGATGACTGACTCGGCAACAAAGTGCTAACAGCCAAACAGATGACTGACTCGGCAACAAAGTGCTAACAGCCAAACAAATGACAGACTCGGCAACAAAGTGCTAACAGCCAAACAGATGACTGACTCGGCAACAAAGTGCTAACAGCCAAACAGATGACAGACTCGGCAACTAAGTGCTAACAGCCAAACAAATGACAGACTCGGCAACTAAGTGCTAACAGTCCGCATGAACCCTGACAATGGCAGGAAGAGGCTCCAGCCCCGGCAGAGCCCCCCAAACCCAAGAAACCTGTGGGGGGAGTGTCCATGTTTGGAGGCATGGACCCCCGGTCTCTGCTGAAGAAAAAGAAGCCTGTGGGGGAGGAGGAGGAGGAGAAGACGGAGGAGAAGCAGCCAACAGTAAAGGAGGAGGAGAAGAAGGAGGCAGACATTCGACCCAAAGCAGGTGGGTTAGGAGTAGAAGATGCAAGATGCAACTTTATTTGTCCATAAAACATGGAAAAGCATCTTTCAGCTGCACGTATGACATGAAACATTCAAACACATCTGGAAATAGATAAGCATGCTTTATAAGGAACACCAGATTGAACTCACTGCATTCCCTTTCTTATTCCCCTTACACCACCCAGCAAACTAGCCCTCCACTCACCACCCCATTACCCCTCCTCCCATCATCCCGTCCCCCTCTCTCTCATGTGGCACCAACACTGCATGCCATCAATCCCAAATTGTTCAAAGTGCACATTATTTTAGAATACCGTTAAAGAAAAAATATTTGGAAAAAACAAAACACGTTGATAGATATATTCAAGGAAGGAGGCAGAAGTTTGACCCAAAGCAGGTGGGTTAGGAGAAGGAGGAAGCAGAAGTTTGACCCAAAGCAGGTGGGTTAGGAGAAGGAGGCAGCAGAAGTTTGACCCAAAGCAGGTGGGTTAGGAGAAGAGGCAGAAGTTTGATCCAAAGCAGGTGGGTTAGGAGAAGGAGGCAGAAGTTTGACCCAAAGCAGGTGGGTTAGGAGAAGGAGGCAGAAGTTTGACCCAAAGCAGGTGGGTTAGGAGAAGGAGGAGCAGAAGTTTGACCCAAAGCAGGTGGGTTAGGAGAAGGAGGAAGCAGAAGTTTGACCCAAAGCAGGTGGGTTAGGAGAAGGAGGAAGCAGAAGTTTGACCCAAAGCAGGTGGGTTAGGAGAAGGAGGCAGAAGTTTGACCCAAAGCAGGTGGGTTAGGAGAAGGAGGCAGAAGTTTGACCCAAAGCAGGTGGGTTAGGAGAAGGAGGAAGCAGAAGTTTGACTCAAAGCAGGTGGGTTAGGAGAAGGAGGAAGCAGAAGTTTGACCCAAAGCAGGTGGGTTAGGAGAAGGAGGAAGCAGAAGTTTGACCCAAAGCAGGTGGGTTAGGAGAAGGAGGCAGAAGTTTGACCCAAAGCAGGTGGGTTAGGAGAAGGAAGCAGATGTTGACCCAAAACAGATGTCTACAGCTGTTCACGTGTGTGTGTGTTTGCATGTGAGTGTATGTGTGTATGATGAGTTTGACAGTGCATTGTGTATGCTTGCAACCAGGAAATCTAATTGATCAGATAGATGCATTGTGTTCTTGTTTGAGGTCTGAACCTTATCAGTTGATATTATTGTTATTGATTGATCTTAGTTGTTCTCATTCATTGCTGAAGGTTGGAAACTTTTCAGATCCTCTCTTCGGAAACGACGACGACAGTGGTGGTGACCTGTTTGGGAAGTCGCAGCCGATCACGGTGACGAGACCGGTTCCCATTGTGGCGCCCAAGGCTCAGCGACCCAACGTGGAGCTGCCCATTCCGGCCAGCCAGGGAGACCCCTCTGCCCCCAAACCACCTCTTTCATCACCCTCCGTGAGTGGCTGGCCTTTTGGGGCCACCATTCGTCATGATGGGAATCAGTGTATTTATTATATGTCGTCAACTTTAATGATCATAAATTTATTGATGTAGAGGATAATGATAATAATTCATGTATTTATTGTATTGTGTTTCATTGTATTACTCTTTAGTCACAGCTGATTTCTCTGTGTGACGTTTGGGCTGCTGTCCCCGGGGAGAGTGTCTAGCTACAGTGCAGCACCTCCCTGGGTTTTTTTCTTCCTTTTTTTCTGCCTGCAAGTGTTTTGGTTTTGCTGGGTTTTTTTACAGAATTGAAGTGTATTGAATTTTGAATATGAATATTGATGTCACACTGAATCTTGTGCACATAAAAAATCAGAAACACTTTCACTCCAGTCATTCACGTGTATGCACACCTCTCACTCAGAGGGATGGGAACGAAAAAGAAGAGAAAACCTCATAAACCCTCGTGAACAGAATCTAGAGAAATGGTAGAGCAGAAAAAGGGAGGGGAGGGGGAAGCTAACTTAGAAAGAGGTAGGGTTAAGGCCAGACTGGAAAGAGCTGAGAACAGAGATATGAGAAAGTGAAAGAGGGAGCTCATTCCAGGTGCAAGGTCCAGAGAAAGAGAAAGAGCACCAGCCAGTTTTGGAGTGTTTGAGTGTGGGAACAGAGTGGACCTGAAGCTGATGGTAGAGAGATGGGGTGTTGAGGTAAAGGCAGCCACAGAAATAAGAAAGATTTATCTATGGATGTTTTGTCAAGTTTGGTGGAGTCCAGAGTGATAGAAAAGCATTTTTGTTTGGTTGCTGTGAGCGTTTCTTCAGTTTTGTTGTTCATTCTGAGTCATCCAGTTGTGAATGTGCAGGTAGCAGTCACATGTTCCCAACAAGAGGGGACAGAGTGTCATCTGCACAGAAATGATGACTGACATTGTAGTGGTTGGTGATTTCAGCAAGGAGATAAGAGGAGCAGTAAATAGTGTGGAAAGCATGGGGTCTAAAACAGATCCTTGTTGGACTCTGTGTTAAGAGTTGAACTTGTTCAGACTGGCATTATGAACTGTAACAGACTGGAATTATTGGTCAGTGGTGTATGGTTTGAACCAGCTGAGAGTGGTGCTTTTGATGTGAACAGTGGTATGAAGCTGGGAATGAAGGGTTGAGTGGTATGTTGTGTCAAAGAAGCATCTGACAAATCAAGAACAGTGAGAAGGCAGGGTTTTTTTTCCTTAGATGGACACTAACAGCAGATCATTCAGGATGAGAGGAGAGTGGTTTCAGTGCTGTGGTCAGGAGATTGTTGAAGCGAAGGTGGTTATTGACCTGCTTGGGGACAGCTGTTTCTAGAAGTTTGGACAGGAAAGGAGGGTAAGAAACTGTTCAATAGTTTTTCAAAATGTTTGGATCGAGGTTGGGTTCCTTCCAAAGAGGCCGGATGATGGCCACCAATGTTCCTTTTGATGACACATTGTGCAGTTTGGATGTGATGTGTGAGCTACTGGACAGAAAGCAGCAGAAAGACTGTGGATGATGCATGTCCATCCAGTAGTTGACAGAGGACAGTTTTGTAATGTGTAGATCAGCAGGAAATTTGGGAAAACATTCAGCAGCTAGAAGAGAGAAAGAGTGAAGCTTAATCAATTTCAGGTTACGGCGTGTTACTGATCTTTTGGCTGTGGTAAGTTCTGAAGTGAGAAAGGGAGAAAAGCAAGGCAGAGTGGTCAGAGGAAAGTGCATCAGTTGGGGCCACTGATGCAGCGATGTCATCAGAGAGATGAACTATTTATGTTTAGATAACTTTTCTTAATCCTTTGTCAAAGAATGGATGGGGTGGTCAAGGTCAGATGCATGTCCAAGGTTTATGTGCACGACAGTGACTACTTGTCCAACAACAGTAATATTCCAGTGCTGGTCTTGGTATGATCTGGTTCTAAATGCGTGTTTTTATGTGGGGAAGCTGTTTACCATTTGTGTGTGGTGGGATGTGTATGGTGTATGTGTGTAAGTGTGTGTGTGCTTGTTGCAGGGATGTGTCGTCTAGAGGGCGTTGTGGGTGAGTGGGTAGATGTTCAGTGGAGGTACTGTGTGTGAGCGTATTCTGGCACATTTCGCCTTGAGCAGTATTTCTGAAAAAAACGTGCTCTGTAAGTGTCTATTACTGTTTCTATTATTATTATTATTATTATGATTATTAGTATTATTATTACTTGTGCCAAATGTTCTTTTCCAATGATTGCTTTTCCTTTTCAGGTTCTATGGGATTGACATTGACATGGATTTTGTTTCAGCCCAGATATGGCCCTGTGTGGTCGGCTGGGCTAAAAGCAACAATGATAATGATTGTAATAATAATTGGACGGGTGTAGTGGCCCAAGTTTCCTGAGTTCAGTCCCCTGGTTTTGGTGCACCAGGCAGGCAATCTCCTAGGTCAGCATGTGTGCAGACTGCTAGCACATCAGCATTTGAATTATGGAAAGAAGAAAGTACCAAGCAAGCACTACCGGACGATGGAGTATGGCTGCCTACATGGCAGGGTAAAAACGGTCATACCCGTAAAAGCCCACTTGTACATATGTGTGAAGGTGGGAGTTGCAGCCCACGAAGGCAGAAGAAGAAGGGGTGATACTTGTGATCATAATTCCAAACAACAAGCAATAATTATTTTACAGAACTTCCTTGTTTCTTGTTCACTTGCTTTGTTGACTCACTTGTGTAAACAAAGTGAGTCTATGTTTTAACCTGGTGTTCGGTTGTCTGTGTGTGTGTGTGTGTGTGTGTCCGTGTGTCTGTGTGTCCGTGGTAAACTTTAACATTGACATTTTCTCTGCAAATACTTTGTCAGTTGACACCAAATTTGGCATAAAAATAGGAAAAATTCAGTTCTTTCCAGTCATCTTGTTTAAAACAATATTGCACCTCTGGGATGGGCACAAAAAAAAAAAAAGAAGAAGCCTAATTATATGCAAACTGCATTTACTGTTATATTTATATTTTTTGTATTCTCTAAACTTGGCACTTTGACCTCTTATTCTTACACAACAACAAGAGGAGTCATTATTATCATTTTTTGTTCAAACAGGAACTTCTTTTGCTAAGCATGGAATTTTTATTTATTTTGCAAACGTTTTGGTGCAGATAGTAAAAAAGGGAAATTTCTCTGTAATTAATGCTAGGGGACTTAATTTATCTCAAGTGAGTCTTGAAGGCCTTGCCTCTCTTGTTTTCTTTTCTCCCCCCCCCCCCCCCCCCCCCCCCCCCCCACCCCCACCCCTGCCCCCCCACCACCACCCTTTTCTTTTCACAGTGTTTTATAACCTGAAAGCAGCCAGCAGTGTGGATGCCTCGCTGTGAATGAAGTGGATTGGATATGCCTTTATGTTTACGCCAGGATTCCAAGCCTTTCAAAAAGCCAGTGGGTGGGGTGTCCATGTTTGGGGGTGCAGGGCCGGGGCCCCTGGCGGAGCTGAAGAAAAGAACAGGATCACAGTCACAGAGCGACGAACCCTCGCCCTCTGCAGAGACTCCCAGTATGTCTGTCTGCCTTCTTTCTGTTGTTTAAAATATTGATAAATCTGTTTGCCCGTACTCAACGTTTCTGTGTGTGTGTGTGTGTATTGTGTGATTGTGAGTGCGTGTGTGTGTCTGTGAGTGCATGTGTGTCTGTCTGTAGATGCGAATTTGGTGTGATACCTCTCAGCATGTCAAACTGGTGCCAGTGCAGGTGTTTGCCTGCTTGCTCCGGGCCTGTCACCCCTTCAGCTGTGGCTGGCAGTGATGAGCAGCTGGTGCAGCAGCTTTCTGCGGATGACTCCCCCTGTCCCCCCTCCTCCCCTCCTCCCAAACCCCCTCCTGCCTTGGTCATATCTGTTTCTCTCAGACAGGAATTAGCAGAACAAAATTTCATAGTTGATGATTTTCTGGTTCCATGTTTTAAGGACTACAAGGCGATTACTTTTTTTCTCAAGTTTAACCTGTGCACCATGGAACACAATGCGCCAAATGTATTGTTAAAATCTGCAAGAATGCTGCCATGAATCAGAACTTTAAAAACAGCTGGCTGTGTTGTAAAAACTAACAGGCTTCGCAGTAAAAACTGGCTTTGTCATAAACCTTGCAGACTTTGCCATAAAAACTGGCTTTGTCATAAAAACTGGCAGGCTTTGCCATAAAAACTGGCTTTGCCATAAAAAAAACCCAACTAGCTTTATCATAAAAACTGGCAGGCTTTGCTATAAAGATTGGCTTTGCCAGTTTGCCATAAAACTGGCTTTGTTAAAAACTGGCCAGCTCTGGCAGGCTTTGCCATAAAAAAAAAACTGGCTTTGTTGTAAAAACTGATAGGCTTTGCCATAAAACTGGCTTTGTTGTGAAAACTGACAGGGTTTGCCATAAAAACTGTCTGGCATTGCTGATAAAACTGAAAACTTCCATGCCTTATTTCCAAGGTTGAAACAGGCACATTTTCTACACAGATGTAGGGGGTCTTTTTTGACCAGCGAAGCATGGCAGGATGTGTATCCTTTGTTGAAAATACAGGTATTGTCCTTTGTTGAAAATACAGGTATTGTCCTTTGTTGAAAATACAGGTACCTTTGTGCGTATCTTTTGTGTTCCACATGTCAGAACAAAATCCTTTGGTCAATGTACTCTTTCTCTTCAGGGTCCAGCCATCTGGAATACCCTTCCATTTAACATTACACACTCCACTTCCATGGCCTCTTTCAAATCTTCTTTGAAGACCCATCTGTTTAAGCAATACTAATATCTTTGTCCACCACAGTATGAAACTGCATCCTATCCATGCTGTGTTTGTGTGCGTGTGTGTGTGTGTGTGTGTGAGCAAGTGAGTTGGACAAGTTGTGTTGTGATGTCTGCTTCAAGTTTTTATAAGTTGATTTATTTTGTTTTATCATTTTGTCATTTATAGTTAATGAGTTTTTGTACTTGTAAAGCATTTTGAGCTGTATTTAAGAACAGGCGTTGATGTATAATGATAACGGTCTCCTGACCCACGAAGCGTGGGGAAGGAGAGTGACTGCATTGTGACTGTGGAGAAAGGGTCGTGAAACATTCTGAGGCATGCAGTCTGCAGTGCAATGTGAAGGCTAAACATGATCCAACACACATCAAAGAGGGCAGATATCTAGTTTCATAGACATGTTGATGGCTCTGTGTCTGGGATAGTAGTAGTAGTAACAGTATTAGTACTCTCATCTTTTCACATATTACGTGATGTGTTCGTTTGTGCATATGTGTTTGATTGTGTATATGAATTTTTTTTTTTTTTTAATGTATCATACATGTTTGTGCGTAGTGCAAATATCCAAGCCAGTGAGAACATTCTCTTTATGAATGATGTGTGAAACCAGTCAAAGCCTTCACCTTCACCTCTTTCCATACCCCCTAACCCTCCACTTGTCTCTCTCCTCACAATACGTTTTTCTGACATGGCAGTGTCAGTAGATGGAACAGTCAGAAGACAGGAAGGCTGAAGTGTTGGAGGGGAGTGGTGGGAATGTATTTCTTTTTTCTTTCCCCCCCCCCTTGCCGTGAAAGTTATATTCTCGCAATAAATAAGATTTCACATTGACCGTTACAAGGTATTTCAAAGACATAGAATTTTATGAGAATGTTCAAGTAACATAAGCAGTAATGTTATCATATTAAAGTGATTCATGGTAATTTTTTTTTTAACTGTTGAGAAAGATAAAAGAGAGAACAACGACAATAATAACAACAATGATAATGATACCAAAATATAGGAAAAAGTTATGTGTTCATGAAATAATGAGGCGTTTCATTTCCATAATGCAAACATGAGTCGTAGTGGCATCAGGTTTTATGAATATCATATAGTCTTTCAGCCTTCGTCACTGCTGTCAGTGAGCGCTCAGTAACTGTGCCACTTACACACAGAAATCAGCATATGTCATGTTCATTTTGGCAACAGATACAAATACAGAATTACTTTATTATCTAAACTATAGAAATTCACACGTGGTGTACACTACACAGACAATGCACAGTATGAACACACAAGGAATAAAGTGCTCAAATGCCAAGCTGATATGGGACCTCGCAGTCATAAACACCCACTGATCACAGTCATTCAGTATCAGCATAAATGTATACATAAAAAGATCAAAAATGTTTAGCTGCTAAGTTAATGTAAGCCTCACCTTGGCAATATACTCTTCAGTTTGTTTGTTTTTTGGATTGGTTTGTGTTGACTGACCGACAGATGGAAACAGCCAAGATCACCTTTGTGTTTTTCAAACACTTGGCCATTGTAGAAGAAGGTTTCTTTACTCAGAGTCCAAAGTTTAGACTTGTCTATTTTAGTGGTTTCATGCCTTGAGCAAAAGTTTGAACTCGCTTGTCTATATCAGTGGTTTTACTATTTGCTCAACAGTTCAAACTCACTTGTCTGTTTCACTGGTTTTACTTGTCTATATCAGTGGTTTTACTATTTGCTCAACAGTTCAAACTCACTTGTCTGTTTCACTGGTTTTACTTAATGTTGAAAAGTTTGAACTCACTTGTCTGTTTCACTGATTTCACACTTTGCTAAGGAGGTGTGAAATCACTGAAATATATGAGTGGGGTCAAACTGTTGATTCTGAGACAGGGAACTTTCCTCTCTATGTATCCCGATTCCCCATAACCAGCGAACGTGGTCATTGTCTGTTACAGGTGAACCTGAATCGCCCTCGTCTCCACTCTCTCCCGAGGACAACGGAGAGGTAACTGTCACACTATGTGTGTGTGTTTTAGGAAGAGTGAGCGTTTGTTTGTTCTTCAGTTTTATTGCTGTTTGCGTAGCATGGTTTTTTTTTAATGAAACTGTGTATGTGTTTATTTGTGTGTGCTGCGTGTATGCATATCTGAACTGCGTGATGCGTAGATGTCTGCATGGCTGCTTTTGCCTGGTTATCAGGTCAGTAGGTGTTGCTGTTTTGATCAGTCAGTGAATGATAACCCCAAGGTTTTTACATGGAGTGAGGGCTCCGACATTTCACTGTCTCTTAGAAGTGGAGTGGTGGCCTGGTGGTTAATCACCCCACTTAGAAGTGAGTGTCTGCTGGTTCAGTTCCCTTCATTTTTTACCTCCCCTCCACTAGACCTTGAGTGGTGGTTTGGCTGTTCGTCAAGCGGATGAGATCCAAGGTTTGGTGTTGCAGCGTGTGCTTAGTACATGTGGGAAAGAACCATTAACATGAAAAAGGGGTTGTCCTTGTCAACATTCTGCAGAAAAGTCCACTTTGATTGTAAAACAAATACACCTTGTCCACAAGAAAAGAAGAAGGAAAAAAATGTTGTTCTGAACTTGTGACAAAGATTGATACAATACAATACATTACAATATATCACAATATAATGCAATGCAGTGCAGTACAATACAGAACAATACAACAGTACAATACAATACAGAACAATACAACAGTACAATACAATACAGAACAATAAAACAGTACAATACAATGCAGTACAGTACAATACAATACAACAGTACAATACAATGCAGTACAGTACAATACAGAACAATAAAACAGTACAATACAATACAGAACAATAAAACAGTACAATACAGAACAATAAAACAGTACAATACAATACAGAACAATACAACAGTACAATACAATACAGTACAATACAACAGTACAATACAGTACAGTACAATACAACAGTACAATACAGTACAGTACAATACAACAGTACAATACAGTACAGTACAATACAACAGTACAATACAGTACAGTACAATACAACAGTACAATACAATACAGTACAATACAACAGTACAATACAGTACAGTACAATACAACAGTACAATACAGTACAGTACAATACAACAGTACAATACAACAGTACAATACAGTACAGTACAATACAACAGTACAATACAGTACAGTACAATACAACAGTACAATACAGTACAGTACAATACAACAGTACAATACAACAGTACAATACAGTACAGTACAATACAACAGTACAATACAACAGTACAATACAGTACAGTACAATACAACAGTACAATACAATACAGTACAATACAACAGTACAATACAATACAGTACAATACAACAGTACAATACAGTACAGTACAATACAACAGTACAATACAATACAGTACAATACAATACAGTACAATACAACAGTACAATACAACAGAACAATACAACAGTACAATACAGTACAGTACAATACAGTACAGTACAATACAACAGTACAATACAGTACAGTACAGTACAATACAACAGTACAATACAGTACAGTACAATGCGATGCAATTGCAATACAGTGACAGCTTTCAGAATAGCAGTCATGAAATTGTCATCAATTTACTAACCCAAATTTCAGTTTAATTCTTTCTTTTTTCTTTAGATTTGTGTGTGTGTTTAGTGTGAAGTACACAGAGTGCTTTTGATCGGTAGGAGATGTCGTGAGTGTGTGCTGTCAGAACATGTGCTGTGACACTTATCCAAACAGTGGTGTGACGTCTTGCAAGACGTTGGACAAGTGTTACATTTTCCTTGTGCTGATGTTTCTTCAGTTTGCTTCTTGTGGATATTGTTTCCTGGTGTTTTGGACACTTTGGGTTTTGTGAGGGGGAGGTGGTGTTGTTTTTTGTCTTTGAGCTTTATGTGATCAGGTTTGAGTTGTTGTTTTTGTTTTTTTTAATGTTTGATTTTTTTTCTGTTGTGGTTTTATTGCTTGGCTTTACTGCTGACTGCGCTAGTTAGTGCTGGGGTGTTGTGTTGTGTTGCTGCTGCCATGACCCAGCTCTAAGTGTGTGTGTGTGTGTGCATGTTCTGTTGAAGCCGAAGGCCTCCTCCCCTCCCAAGTCCGTGAGCTTCTCACCAAGGCAGCCCCTGGGCGGCAAAATCAACAGCTTGCAGGTGTGGTGGCTTTCACCTGGTTTTGGCCCAGTGGGGCTGGTACTGCCTGCACCCTGCAGGATCCCTGGCCTGGCTGTGGGATTGCTGCCGGTCTCTCAGTATAAATAGAAAATAGCTTTCCCTGCCTTCTGGAAATTCCTCTTTTCTATTACTCTCTTTGTTCCTGCTTTCTTTTTTTTTTTTCTTCTTCTTCTTCCTTCACCGCTGTCTGCTTTTTCTGCCTTCCCAGTCCCGTTTCCCCATCCTCATTAAACCCATACAATTGGTAAATGATTAAACACACAGCTGCTTTTAATCCCTGTTGGCCAAACACAAGGAAGCACCCATCCTTTGGTTTTGTAGTTTTCAGCACGGTACCTGTGTGTGGAGGGCTTAAGCTGGGCAGTCGTTCTTTTCATTTACATTTTGTCTTGCTGATCTTGCATCAAGCTTCAGTGGTTCAGGTTCGTCTTACCTGTGTTTTTTCAGACTTTATTGGTTAAAACTTGTCTTGCATCTCTTTTTATAAAACTGAAGTGGTTAAAGCTTGTCTTTCTTTTGACGGGCACAATAGCTGAGTGGTTAAAGCGTTGGTCTTTCAATCTGAGGGCCCCAGGTTCGAATCTCGGTAACGGCACCTGGTGGATAAAGGGTGGAGATTTTTCCCATCTCCCAGGTCAGCATATGTCCAGACATGCTTGTGCCTGAACCCCGTTCGTTTGTATACGCAAACAGAAGATCAAATACGCACGTTAAAGATCCTGTAATCCATGTCAGCGTCTGGTGATTTTTGGAAACAATAACATACCCAGCATGCACACCCCCAAAACGGAGTATGACTGCCTACATGGCGGGGTATAAACGGTCATACACGTAAAAGCCCACTCGTGTACATACAAGTGAATGTGGGAGTTGCAGCCCACGAACGCAGAAGAAGAAGTCTTTCTTTTATCAAACTTCAGTTGTTAAAGTTTGTCTTGCCCTCTTTCAGGAAACTTTTGTGGTTGAATTTTGCTTTCGCCTCTTGTATCAAATTTCAGTGATTGAAGTTGGCCACACAGCTCCTATCAAACTTCTGTGATGAATTTTATTTTGCTTCTCTTTCATCAAGCTTCAGTGGTTGAATTTTGTTTTGTCTCTTGTATCAACCTTCAGATGCTGGATGATAGTTTTGGCGGTTATCATTCACAGCAGTGTTTTTCCCATGTAACCCCTAAGATAGAGCTGGTGGAAATGACTCTGGAGATAGCTGCAGCAGCAGTATTGGAAGTTTTTTTTACAGTGCATCAGATGATCGGAAGGAAGGGGCTGAGGGGGAATGGGAAAAAAAATCAAGGAATGAGGCTTGCGCGCACGGTGCGAGCACGCGCGCACGGTGCGCACACGCACGCACGCACGCGCGCACACACACACACACACGTATATATATATGTATATATATATATATATATATATATATAGAGAGAGAGAGAGAGAGAGAGAGAGAGAGAGATACATGTATATAGATACATATATAGAGAGAGAGATACATGTATATAAAATATACATATACATACATAAACATTTGAAAGTAATCAACAAAAACATGTATGACAGTATTAGAACAAAAATTAACAAAAAATTCAGTGCAAAACTGTAGGTAACATGAAAAACTTCACCCTTGCATGCATGTGCACACATTCACACACACACACACACACACACACACACACATATGCACACAGAACTTCCAGCACTCTACACCCAATGACTGACTGGATGGTGACTGCATTTTGCAGAAGGGCATGCAGTTCACACAGACACACACACACATGCACATGCACACGCACACACGCACATACAGAACCTTCAGCACCCAATATCCAACAACTGTCAGCGTGGTGACTGTGTTCTCTAGAACTAGTAGAATGGCATGCAGTTCAAACACACACACACATCCACACATGCACACACACACACACAAACACACACAACTTCAGCATGTGGACAGCATGGTGACTGTGTTCTGCAGAAGGGCATGCCCTTCAAACACACAAACACACACACACAGCTTCAGCATGTGGACAGCATGGTGACTGTGTTCTGCAGAAGGGCCTGCTGTTCAATCCGGCAGCACTGTTGCCAGGCGCCACTCCCCCCAGCAGGGATGTGGAGCCTGCCGCGGTGGACTTCGATGCCCCTGTCGATGACGTCAACACTCTGCAGAGCGCTTCCAAGGTCAGTCCTGCACACATGACGGGTGCAATAGCAGAGTGGTTTAAGCGTTGGATTTTCAGTTTGAGGATCCTGGGTTCGAATCTTGGTAACGACGGGCACAATAGCCAAGTGGTTAAAACGTTGGACTCTCTCTCTCTCTCTCTCTGTGCACTTAGCACATGTAAAATAACCCACAGCAACAAAAGGGTTGTCCCTCACAAAATTCTGTAGAAAAATCCACTTCGATAGGAAAAAACAAATAAAACTGCACTCAGGAAAAAATTTTAAAAATGGGTGGCGCTGTACTGTAGCGATGCACTCTCCCTGGGGAGAGCAGCCTGAATTTCACACAGAGAAATCTGTTGTGACAAAAAGAGAAATACAATACAATACAATACATATGTGTAGACCTGCTTGTACCTGAACCCCTTTCGTGTGTATACACAAGCAGAAGATCAAATACACACGTTAGTGCTGCTGAGATCATTAATGTAACCTGGTCCTGCCTACCTGTGCCTGTTTTTGAGGACTCAATTCTGTGTCACAGTTCAATGAGGTGTGTGAGTAATGTCCTGTTTTTTTTTAGGACTCAGTTCTGTGTCATAGTTCAGTGAGGTGTTTGTGATGTCCTGTTGTTTTTTTTTGAGGACTCAGTTCTGTGTCACAGTTCAGTGAGGTGTTTGTGATGTCCTGTTTTTTTTAGGACTCAGTTCTGTGTCACAGTTCAATGAGGTGTGTGAGTGATGTCCTGTTTTTTTGAGTACTCAATTCTTTGTCATAGTTCAGTGAGGTGTGTGTGATGTCCTGTTTTTTTTGAGGACTCAATTCTGTGTCACTGTTCAATGAGGTGAGTGATGTCCTTTTTTTAGGACTTGGTTCTGTGTCATGTTTCACTATGATGTGCGAGTGATGTCCTTTTATTTCAGGACTTTGTTCTGTACCATTGTTCACTGAGGTGTGTGAGTGATGTCTTTTTGTTGTTGTTGTTGAGGACTTGATTCTCTATCACAGTTCATGGAGGTTCGTGTCTGTTTTGATGATTCCTATCATGAATGTTCCCCCCTCAGGACAGAGCCAAAGTGATCTCACGGCGACGGCCTCAGAGCCGCAAGGCCCGGCGCTCAGCTGCCCTGACGGCCAGCATCAGCTTTGAGGACAGCTCCTCTCCCACCTCCCCCGAGCTGGCCCCAATCCCCGACGTGGAGTCGGCCCCCAAGCCCAGGTCCGCTGACCTGTTCGGCAACGACGACCTGTTTGCTGAAGGGTCGATGGGGGCCAAACCGTCCACCACACCTTCCGTCGCTCCCGGTCCACCGCGCGAGGATGCGTTCAGCAAGGGACTGTTTGAGAACAGCACGGCCAGCCCCACCCCACCCTCCTCCCGTGCCCTGGCAGCCAGAGAGGATGGTGACGATGACTTGTTCGGCACTGCCAGCAGCAGGAAGAAGCAGGCACAGTTGGAGGACGCCATCTTTGGGGACTCCAGACCCCAGAGCGGCGGGGAGATTTTCACCGGCGGTGGGGATCCCAAGGCGGCGCCCGGTGTAAAGGGAAGCCAGGACCGGCCTGCCAGAGACAAGGAGGAGGAGGACCTGTTCTCTGTGAGCGCTGCCCCCAGGAGGGATGCCACCCAGCCCAGCAAGGCGGCTGCTGCTGCTGTAGGGGAGGAGGACATCTTTGCAGACTCCAGCCTCCACAAGAAAAAAGGTAGGGGGCCGTGATCCTTTGCTTTCCTTCCATACCACTCACCCCCTCCTGCTGCCAACATTCATTTTCAGTTTCAGTTGGTCAAGGATGCATTGCTGGGTTTGGACAAATCCATATATGCTACACCACATCTGCTAAGCAGATGACTGACTAGCAGTGTAACCCAGTGCGCTTAGTGAGGACTTGATATATATCAGCACAAAAATGTGCCTGTTTATACTTTACCCCTTCCCTTTTCAAACATAAACCTCAAGCTCATCTTGTCTTTTTTGATGGCTTGTTTCATGACGGCAGTTTGTTTGCTTGTTCTCTGCGCCTCCCACCTAAATGATGTGGGTCCCACAATGTAGAGATGTGAGAGCACTGCTAACTCTGTAAAGAGAATGGGTCTGCCATGACATGCAGCTAGGGTGAATTGCTTCTGTAGCAAGACGAGGTCCGACAGACCCATGACATGCAGGTAGGGTGAATTGCTTCTTTAGCAAGATGGGCTCTGACAGACTCATGACATGCAGGTAGGGTGAATTGCTTCATTAACAAGACGGGGTCCGACAGACCCATGACAGGCAGGTAGGGTGAATTGCTTCTGTAGCAAGACGAGGTCTGACAGACCCATGACAGGCAGGTAGGGTGAATTGCTTCTTTAACAAGATGGGGTCCAACAGACCCACAATAATTGGAGAAGTACAGTGAAGTATAGTAGTTTTGGGGTGGGTTTTTTTTTTTATATACATATATATATATATATTTTTTTTTTTTTTTTTTTTTTTTTTTTTTGTGTATTATTACTCTCTGTCAAAACCGATTTCTCTGTGTAAAATTTGGGCTGTTCTCCCAAGGGAGAGCACTTTGCTTCTGTGCAGTGCCTCCTTTGTTGTTGTTGGTGTTGTTGTTTTCTGCCTGCAAGTGTATTTGCTTTCCTATCAAAGTGGATGTTTTTCTACAGAATTTGTCAGGGACAACCCTGTTATTGCCATGGGGGTTTTTGTGGGTTTTTTTTTTATATTGTGCATGAAAGTACGTGCTACACACAGTGCTTTGGTGTATCATCTCACCGGAGTGTATAGCATCCAGACCACCACTCAGGGACCAGTGAAGGGGGAGAAAATACTGGTGAGTGTGGGGTTCAAATCCCTGCACTTGGATTCTCTAGATTCCTAGGCGGACGCAGTACAACTAGGCCACAACTGGTGTCCAGGTGTGTGTGGTACTTACTTACCTGCAGTGGTGTCAGTATCTCTCACTTTTCTCGCTCTGTGTATTGTTTTTCTGACAGCAGAAAAGAAAGAAAAGCCACTGGATGATGATGACGTATTTCACCGACAGCACATAGAACTTCTTTCACACTGTGTTGTTATTCTGACAACAAAAAATAAAAGCCATTAGATAGTGACATATCAGTTGAATGACAGTGACACATTGTGTTGTTGTTCTGACAACAAAAAATAAAAGCCATTAGATAGTGACATATCAGTTGAATGACAGTGACACATTGTGTTGTTGTTCTGACAACAAAAAATGAAAGCCATTAGATAGTGACATATCAGTTGAATGACAGTGACACATTGTGTTGTTGTTCTGACAACAAAAAATAAAAGCCATTAGATAGTGACATATCAGTTGAATGACAGTGACACATTGTGTTGTTGTTCTGACAACAAAAAATAAAAGCCATTAGATAGTGACATATCAGTTGAATGACAGTGACACATTGTGTTGTTGTTCTGACAACAAAAAATAAAAGCCATTAGATAGTGACATATCAGTTGAATGACAGTGACATATTGTGTTGTTGTTCTGACAATAAAAAATAAAAGCCATTAGATACTGACATATCAGTTGAATGACTATGACATATTGTGTTGTTGTTCTGACAACAAAAAGTAAAAGCCATTAGATAGTGACATATCAGTTGAATGACAATGACATATGTGCAGACTGCAACAGCACATTGAAATTTTCTAACAGTAACACTGTGTATTATTGTTCTGAAGCAAAAAAGAAATGCTGTTGGATGATGATGACATATGTGCTGACAGCACGCTGAACTTAACTCACACTGTGTGACTGTTCTGACAGCAGATGACACCACGCTGAACTTAACTCACACTGTGTGACTGTTCTGACAACGGATGACAGCACACTGAACTTAACTCACACTGTGTGACTGTTCTGACAACAGATGACACCACGCTGAACTTAACTCACACTGTGTGACTGTTCTGACAACAGATGACACCACGCTGAACTTAACTCACACTGTGTGACTGTTCTGACAGCAGATGACAGCACACTGAACTTAACTCACACTGTGTGACTGTTCTGACAACAGATGACACCACGCTGAACTTAACTCACACTGTGTGACTGTTCTGACAGCAGATGACAGCACACTGAACTTAACTCACACTGTGTGACTGTTCTGACAGCAGAAAAGAATGTAAAACCATTGGATGATGACAATAAATTTGCTGAACGGAACGGCACATTCAACTTTTCTGAAGCTGTGTATTTTTTTTCTGACAGCAGAAAAGAAAGAAAAGCCATTGGATGATGACGACATCTTTGCAGACAGCACATTGAACAAGCCAGCGACAAAGAAGGAGGATGTGAGTTGTGCCTCTTTTCTGCTCTCTGCTCTGTGGGTTGTCTGTCACCAACAGTGTGTTCAGTTTACTGAGTGGAGATGTGAAGTTAACTCGCTCAAGATGACCAGTCTATTGCTTTCCTTTCCCCCACACAGACCCCATCTGATGTCCAGTGGTTGTCTGAATGGCCCAGCCTGTAGTGTTGTCCTTTCCCCCACACAGACCCCATCTGATGTCCAGTGGCTGTCTGAATGACCCAGCCTGTAGTGTTGTCCTTTCCCCCACACAGACCTCATCTGATGTCCAGTGGCTGTCTGAATGGCCCAGCCTGTAGTGTTGTCCTTTCCCCCACACAGACCCCATCTGATGTCCAGTGGCTGTCTGAATGGCCCAGCCTGTAGTGTTGTCCTTTCCCCCACACAGACCCCATCTGATGTCCAGTGGCTGTCTGAATGACCCAGCCTGTAGTGTTGTCCTTTCCCCCACACAGACCTCATCTGATGTCCAGTGGCTGTCTGAATGGCCCAGCCTGTAGTGTTGTCCTTTCCCCCACACAGACCCCATCTGATGTCCAGTGGCTGTCTGAATGGCCCAGCCTGTAGTGTTGTCCTTTCCCCCACACAGACCTCATCTGATGTCCAGTGGCTGTCTGAATGGCCCAGCCTGTAGTGTTGTCCTTTCCCCCACACAGACCTCATCTGATGTCCAGTGGCTGTCTGAATGGCCCAGCCTGTAGTGTTGTCCTTTCCCCCACACAGACCTCATCTGATGTCCAGTGGCTGTCTGAATGGCCCAGCCTGTAGTGTTGTCCTTTCCCCCACACAGACCTCATCTGATGTCCAGTGGCTGTCTGAATGGCCCAGCCTGTAGTGTTGTCCTTTCCCCCACACAGACCCCATCTGATGTCCAGTGGCTGTCTGAATGGCCCAGCCTGTAGTGTTGTCCTTTCCCCCACACAGACCCCATCTGATGTCCAGTGGCTGTCTGAATGGCCCAAATGACTGCAATTTCTTAGGAAGTGCTATCTTAATAAACAGCAAACTTGTGATTATTTCAAGCATTTTCATTCCCATTAAACGATTATGTACCATCCTTCAGACCACAATGTTGCAGTCATGTTGTTTTTATTCTTAAAATTGGATGTTCTGATTAAATGTGAATGCTTTACAAGTCATGCTTTTTAGTTTATACATTGATGATGTCAATCTGTTGAGTATTCAATGAAAATATACAACAAAAGTTCCTAGTTGTTTGAAATTTTCATCACTGCCCATCTTGTTGGGAGCTTTTCAACAATGGAAAGTTAATCTTAAGCTGATGGGAACAATTTTATCTCTGTGTGTGTGTGTGTGTGTGTGTGTGTGATAACAGACAGAAATACAGCAACTTACCATGCTTACTGGGGTTGTTTTTTTTTTGGGGGGGGGGTTCAACATTTTTTATTCAGACAAAGGTTTACAGATACAGAATTTATATGTTTTGTGCATTAGAAAGTATAGGGTAAGCATATAATTAAGTTCTAAGTACTGACAAGTCCACAACAGCAAAACTGTAATTATGTTCAATGGCAAAATTCCAAGGTAGCATTGTATAGCTTAATCTTATATTAAACAGTTATAAAGTGCCCATTTTCCCACAAATTTGTTATATTCCATAGTTAGGTTAAAGGCATACCGTAAAGTTCAGTCTGTTGAGCACACTGGTATATAAGCCGCACCCACTAAATTTAAAAAAACAAAAAACTTCATACACACATAAGCTGCACTGGCTTATAAGCTGCACTTATTACCGGTACCAGAACACATACTGATACTACAGAAAAGCTGTCAATACTGTAGGTTATAAAATAAACACAAGTGGAAACATCACAAAGAAAAGCAAACGAAAATACTGCTAGTGCCACACACACACAAAATAATGATAAAATAAACACAATGAAAATAAGATCCATAATTTAGGGATAGACAGATTTATTCAGCGTTGTCCTGCTCACTGAATCCCCTGAAATCTTCGTCTTCAGTGTCCAAGTTGAAGAGAACCAGCATAGCTTCCTCCGCCATCTTGTCACTTACTTCAGCCTCACTTTCACTTCATGAACATGAACGCAAGGTGGAGGTCGCTGCTGGTTCATCGATTGCACTGTCGTCTGCTAGGTCGATCGACTTCAATTTGAAGGCTGCATCATAGGCATTGCGTCGTGTTTTCGGCATGATGAGGGTGTGCGCTTGAGCAGAGTAGACCTGAATGCTGATCTGAAGGCTTTAATGTGTGTGGATTCAGTTTTTAAAACATGAACAGTTAGCACACTAACCTGAAGCTCATCCAAAGATTCATGAACAGAAATCATGATTTTGGTGAGTTGAAGGGCAGCTAAGAATAGACGAGAATGTGACAGTCCCAGGATCATTAAAATCCTCAGATAAACCGTATCATTGTATAAGCTGCAGAGGTTGAAGCTGGGAGAAAAAGTCACGACTTATAGACCAAACTTTATGGTACTTGTCTATTTCATATGCATGTTTGACGTCTTTTTTGAACATTTGTAGTGTTGGTTTTACTTTGTTGACTCTACATTTGTATACATAGAATTTAGCTATCAATAAAATATATGTGAAACGTTCATCAGTTTTCATTTTATTATGTCCAAAAAGCACCAGTGTGTCATTCAGGTTAAGTCTATCACAATGTAAACACTTTTCTTTTAAATATCTCACAACCTCCTTCCAAAAATGTTGTACATGGTTACATTCCCATAAATAATGCAGAATTGTATCTCTTTCTTCCTTACAAAAACTACACATATTATCTGGGAGTATTCCGATCTTCATCAAAACCGAATTTGTCACAAGAATATGATAATTAATTTTCAACTGGAACCATTTTAACCTTATCGATTTTTTTTGTATTGAAAAAAAAAAAAATTTTCCAGTCAAGCTTGTTTTCAAAAATCAAGTCCCAGTTCTTACAGGCATTTGGTTTTTCTGGTTTTCCAATTATTATTTCTTAGAAACATTTTGTTCCTCTTGGGGTCTTTATCATTGCAGTGTATGCCTTATTAAAGCTGATTCCATTGTGATCACTGTTTTCAAATGTTACCACCATGCTTGCTGTTAGTCATAAGCGTATAAGGTTTTCTTACCCACTTCTTATGTCAGATCATCTGTAGATTTTACCAGTTAACAACCTGACGTGGAAAGATTGTACTATATTGCCATACATGTCTAACAGTAGATGTCAACAAGGATTTATGTTCCATCTTATCTGAACAGGATTTCTTGTTCCAAGTCCATTAAAGCACGAGTGTTGTCACTTTTTGTTGCCTGCCTATCTTTCTGTACCTGATTGATTTATTTCCTTCTTAACTGTCACTCAGTCTTTGTGTTGTTGTTTTTGTTTGTTTGTTTTTTTTGTTTTTTTTGTTTTTTGTTTTTTTGTTGTTGTTGGTGTTGTTTTTGAGGGGGGGTATGGGTGGGGGTTTCTCATTGTTGGTGTTATTGTTGTTGGTGTTTTCTGTTTTGTCGTCTTTTCTTCTTAAGTTCTTTCTCTTGTGCCTCTTTTTTTTTTCTTTTTTTTTTTTCCCCAGATGTTTTGAATACAAGTGTATGCTTATATGTATTTTTTGCAAAAACAAATAAAAAAAAGATGACAGAAATAAAACCAGCATATTTCTACTAGTGAAAGAATTGATGTATAAAGGACATTTTGTGTCTCGCATGTTATAAAACCATATATATATATGCCTTTGACTTTGGATAAACATGATAAATACATTGCAGCAGGGTTTAGAATGGGTGTTTAAGATTTGGTTACACATCGGTTTAAATACAAAAAGTAAAAGACTCCGGTTTGGTATGCCCAATGTGTAAACATTCGAAAGAAGATGAAGTACATGTGTGTGTGTTTGTGTGTGTGTGCATGTGTGTGTGTGGAGGATGAGAAGAAGGTTGTTTAACGTTCTGTCACAGGTACTGGCGATTTTTTTATTTTAAAGTATCAATTTTCACATTTAAAAAAAAAAGTGTTGTCACGTTCCACTTGAGCTAGCACTTTTGCTTACGTATACAAATGCATTTTCATTGGAATATACATGCACATAAAATTCACACAGAGGGTGTCCATATCCATTTAATATGTTTCCTTTTTTTTCATGTGATCAGTTACGTCAGTCTCATATACGTGTGTGTGTGTGTGTGTACACAACCTTTCAATGTGATGTGATATATTAATCAAAATATGCATTTCATTTCTCTGTCTCTCCATCATGACAGCTTATGCCTACTCAGTCTGTCACAAATACAAACCACCATTTTTGTGACATGATAACTGTGCTTGTTTATGACAACATTCACAACTCTAGCAGACATAAAAGCGAACAGCTGTCCTGACAATGACAAACATGGGCTGAATCAACATGAAAGGTCAATCATACACTCAGAAGCTGCACATTCAAGCTTTGTGATGCCAAAGAACTTCCCCATACAGCTGAGGAAGCTCTTTCACTCCAGGTTGTGACTGGGCCGACTGACGTGTCTGCTGTACATGCTCCTTCCTCTCTCTGTGTCTTTGTCTCTTGTCTCTCTCTGTCTCACATTCTTTGCTGTTAAGGCCAGACAGTTAAATTACGACTTTTTTTTCTCTCCGACTGTATCTCTCTTTTTTTTGTCATCTACTAGGTGTATCATCACTTGTGGATCACAAAAAAAAAGTGTTCTTAGATTTCTGTGAATACCTTTTGCTATGGAAACAAATCAAAATGGCCGCCAAACAGTGTATCAAAGAAATTGGGTTTGTGGTCTATGTGGTGCATACAGACACTTTTTGTTATGTGGACTTGATACACAGTGACATTATCTTCATTTTCACATGAGATTGTGTTGATTCTTCAATTATTGTACTTTTTATGAATTTTTGAAATTTTGGGTATTGCAAAATCCTCAAAATTTAACAATGGGTAAAAAGATTGGAACTGCTATGAATTAAAACTCAGAGAATATTTTCACACATACTCATGACAAAACTTCAATAACATGTCATAAAACATTCATGCAGAGTCTCATGGTTGTAGGTTTACTCATCATTGAGCAAGTCCAAGGTATGTTGTTAAGGCCAGAAACTTGAGGACTTGCATCGAAATTGAACAAAAAATTATTAATAAACACTTTAGTGATTCAGCAAGCAGTCTTTATTGGCAATTTGTTCATTGTTAAAGACATCTTTACAGTGGAAAAACTTATGCATATGATAGAAGAGATGTTCAAGAATCAAAATCCATCAAAAACCCATATCATGAAGAAATCTTCATTTTGGTCTCTTTAGAGAAATCACGCTGACATATTTGGGGTGTGTGAACAAAATTGAAGATGTCTGTACACACCCCTTCTGAAGGGGCATAGGCCTTTGCTGAATAAACCATTCATATTCTGGTAGTTGTATTCATTCATTGCTGTCCTGTGGTTTTGAATCCCCAGCAGGATGACATATTCAGCACGGCGTCCACCCAGGCCACAGAGAAGAGGCGACCCAAGAAAGCTGCGACAAAGGATGAGACCCTGTTCAAGGATGATACTGACATCTTCTCCGACCTGCCAGCCGCCAAGCCCAAAGAGACGAAGAAGAAGAAGAAGGCCATGGAAAAGAAGGGGATTTTTAAGGACGATGTCGGTGTGTAGTTTACTGTTGAGAAACTCTCTGCTGTTTGAGGTTTCCTCTTTTTCTTTCTGTGAGAGCATTGTTATCTTCTCCAGGTTCCCTTCTCATGATTAAGGGTTTCTTTCCTCAGGCTGAGGAGACAGACACAGAGAGCATGTGCGTGCAAGGTTCTCACTGAGTGTGTGTGTGCAAGTGTGTTTGTGTGTGTGAGTGTGTTATAATGTTATGTTGTTGTTTTTTTCATTACATTACCAGTTGTCATAACCTTTGTGTCAACAGAAGAAAAGACAGAAATATATTGCATGCAGATTAATCACACATAGACTGGTGTACACAAGTGCATACAGAGACTAGCACGAACATACCGGCTTATACACACCTGTGTACACTTAAACAGCCTCTCACATTTATGAAACGGAAACAGGTGGACGCACATTTTGGGCCAGGCAGATGTTAAAAAAATCACCCAGTGAAGAGCATTTTGTAGGGGGTGCACTTGACACCCAACATGCTCTTTTCAAGGCCTTTTTACGTGATGTGATGTTCGATGACAGTGACACTGACAAAGGGTATATTTTTTTTAATTACTGGAAGGCATTCATAATAAAGCCCTCTCATACACATGCACAGACCAGTTACAAAAATTTGCCATTATTGGAGTGCTTTAATACAAAACACACACACTTACTTGCAACCTCTGTAACAATTGTTTAATGCTATGGATAATGACAAATAAATATGCACGATGCAAACAATGATAGTTGATGAATGTTGACTGTTTTGTTTATTTATCGGTAACGTTAAAAACATATGTTTTGTGGTCAGGGATTTCATTTGAAGTCTCAGGTGACAGTTTTGCACACACCTCTTTATGAGGTATCAGTTTTGTTGTACAGAACACTTCAGAAATATTGTTCATATTGACCCATCAGTGCATGACACCTTTTTTTTCCCTTTTGTTTATATTTTTGTTTTGTTTTTGTTTAACCTTTATTCAGTGTTGATGCATGAAAAGACAACATAAGCACACACACACACACACACACACACACACACACACACACACACACACAGTACTTGGACAAGTGTACTTTTGATTGCTGTGGTTTCTGTCTACCCAGCTTGTGTTAGATTCCTGGGACAGTGAACTTTGTGCGTGTGTGTCTGTATCTGTGTATTGTCTGTGTAAGCTTGCTGTCCTCACATTGTAATAAAGTGTTATTTCTTTTTAGGTTTTTAATCTCATCCCAAATTGTCCTGTGGACAGTTCAGTTCAGTCTAGGTTGTTAAAATACATTAACTTAGGTTCTCGTGAAACTAACCAGCTGTACTTGACCCACATTACAAGAGTCATCTGTTCATGTTTGACTCTTGCACACCTTCAAACAAAATGTTCATGAGAGTTTTGTGCTTTCATAGTATCTCTGTAAGTTTGATGGGTTTGTTGTTGTTTTTTTGATTGAGGAGAAAGATCTTTTTTTTTTCAGTGGATGATAATTTCTAATGATGTAAAAGTAAAGGTGACTGTAATCATTTTCAGTCATATTGTTTTTATACATCATGTATGTTCAGAAAAGTAGAGTGTCTTTCAGAATCTGCTTGAAGGCGGTCACAAAGTCATGCGTCATTTCAGACCCCTTTGAGCATGTGCATTTTGCCCAGTGTGCATTGTGTCTGTGTTGTCGTTACATTTCTTTACATGGCATGCCGTCTGTACTCTTTGTTTGGCAAAACATTCAGTCCACCCCAAACATCAGAAATAAATCATACAAGCCGTGATATTTCTTGCATTCACTTATTTTCTTCCAGTGGAAGTAAGTGCAAGAAATTTGAAGGGAAAAACACATAGATAGGTTGTTCACTGATTTTACATCTTTTCACTGAGTGATATTGGACAAAGAAAAGAAAAAATGCCGGGGGTTGGAAGTTGGAAGAGGGGTGGTCATGTACTGATAGAAAAAAGTGTCAGCTATCCAAGTTTAAATTTGAACCTTTGTAACCTTTTTTTTCTTTTTTTTTTAAGAAATGTAATGTTCAGGTCATGTTTTGCCAAACAAGTACATAAGTTGACCATGAATGAGTAGCTCCTTAGTGGCTTTGTGTATGTGTGTGTGTGTGTTTGTGCTTTTGTTGTGCTGTTAACCACGAAGGCTAATAACCTATTGGCTTTTTCGCAGATGACATATTTGCCGACGCTTCACCAGTGCTGCCCAAATCCAAAAAGGAAACGAAGAAAAAGTCCAGTGCTACTACTGCCGCGGCTTCTGCTGCCCCTCCCCCCGATACTGACAACATCTTTGACGATCCTCTGAACTTGGGGGGGAAATAGTAGACCTCAACCATCTTTTTTAACCTGAAGTTTGGTCAGTTCCAGGCTGTCAACACTGGACAATCCGGATTTTTTTTTTTTTTTAATTTTTATTTTTATACAGCACACAATGTCAGAATGAAATTGTTTGTGCTGAATATTGGAACTTACCTTCTAATCCCCCCCCCCCTTTTTTTTTCCTTTTTTTTTTTACCAACACCCAACAGAGAAGCCCTTTAAGATCTAGTGATGGTTTTTTTTTCTATTTTTCTCTTTGTTTTTGTTTTTTTTAGTATAGAAGTTTTTCTCAGCTATTGAAAAAGTATTGTTGTGCTGGCTATGAGTGGTCTGTATTTTGTCTCTTGTTAAAAGTGGGGAGTAAACCAGAGAAAGCGGCAGGTTCCAGTATGTAACGAAGAGAAAGACATTGGCATACTTCAGTATCCAGCCAGTTTCTGGTCATTGGGCATGGTTGTCCAGCTCACACACACACACACACACACACACACACACACACACACATACACGTGATGGTTTTGTGTGGACCTGCTGCTTCTCCCACCCCCCAACCCCTAACCCCCGACATCCCTTTTTGTCTGATGCTTTGAACAGTAGAAACTGGGTACCATCAACTTTTGTTGATACTGTGCATGGCAGACCACCAGTTTGTGTGATGATTAACTTCTGTTCTTTTTTCGCCCCTGTTCGTATGGCATCTAGGCTGGAGTGTGTGTGTGTGTGTTTGTGTGTGTGTGTGCAGCTCAAGATCATGAGGATATTCCATTCAGTGTCGTCTACCAGTAGCACTTCCATTCCATGTGTCGTGCTGTGATGTTGGTACACTACAGTCGGGGGTGTGTGGTTCATTCAACACAACACACCACCACTGTGTGTGTGTGTGTGTGTGTGTGTGTGTAGCTTTTTCTTCCCACAACTCCCATTTCAGCTTTGAAAGCAGGAGGTGGGCTGTCAGCATGGCGTGGGTTGCACAGCATGCGTCGAGAGGTGTCACCTGTGTGTTTGGAGGGAGCACCACAAACAAATGCTACATGCATGTACCTTGATTGTTTTGATAAATGTTCATGATGGGATGCGTTGGACTGACTGGGTGAACTGACTCTTTATCATGAGAAAATGAAGGTGGTTTGGAGGAGGGGAGGGGGTGGGTTTGTTGTTTTTTTTGGGGGGAAGGGGGGTGGGGGCAGGGGGGTGCTGTTCATATCAAAGTTTCTGTGATCATGTGGGTTTTGTTTTTTTGTTTGTCTCATGACTTGTTTTCCATGAGTTTTATGCTGGGTGTATTGTAATTTATAAAAATGACCCCCTTCTCCACCTCCCTGTGGACATGTTTAAATGTGAAATAGTTTCAGTCGTCCGTTGTGCATTGGTTGCAACAAGTCTGCATGTTGCTTGCTTGGACAAAATTTGGAAAAAAAAGTGTCTTTTGGATCAGTCAAGTGCCTCACCCTCCAATTTACATGTTCCCATTACCTAATATCATCTTTGTGTATCAACTTGCAATTAACTAATTTCTTCTTTTTTTCTTTTTGTTTTAGTGTGTGCCCATGCACTTTTTTTTTTTTTTTTTTTTTTTTTTTTTTTACAACTTGAATATTATTATTATTATGAATTCTGCTTTTTTTTTTTTTTTTTAAACAGTGCTTGTGTTTAATCCCTTGTGTAAATGGAGTCAATCTAATAAACTGGTCTTGTGGCCAATGTCTGGTATTTCCTCAGCTGCCACAAAATGACAAGGGGATGAAACTTTGTGCTGACAGGTGACACCATCCACTCTTTTCTGCATGTGGGCTTTAGTTCCAGCTTGGCATTCAAGAGCTCTACCACCGCACATGTTGCAAGAATTGTCTGTTCACATCTCTCTCTCTCTCTCGTTTCATTTTTTTAGTTCATAATTGTGTCATGCACACTGCGTTCATCCATGGGGAAAAAAAACTGCTGAAGATGCACGCACAAAGCTAAAGGGATAAGCCTTTGTTGATGTGTGCTGCTGTTTGTGGTTTCAGCTATGAACGGAAGTGGCCAAGCACAATTTGAAGAGACTAATCGCTTTAAGTCAGGGAAGACTTGTTTCTCTTTTTTTCTTTTTTCTTTTTTTTTTTTTAATATGTATCTCTCTTTGTTTTGTTTTGTTTTTTAATCATAGAACAGGTATATATATGTTTGCCTTTCTGTCAGTAGGTTTTGTGCTTCCAAGGAAATGAATTCAGGATAAATATCACACTTAGGTCACAGTTGTAACATCCTTTTCATAAATCATCCGTATTGTAGGGATTGTGTGTGTGTGTGTGAGGAGTGCAGGGGTGTTGTAGGAGTGTTCTTATGGAATGGTCTGATTGTCACACTGAAAAAAAACCCCATAAGTTGTGAATGATGTATTGGAATACACAAGTTGTGAATGTTTCTTTGCACTTGGTGTCATTTATTCTTTGAGATTTGTTCCATTTGGGGTTGCTGGGGTTTTTTTTGGTTTTTTTTTGTCTATTCTAAACCATTCAAAATCTCGTTGAACTGCTGCCAGTTACGTTACTGCACTGTAAACTAGATTAATGTGGTTGTGTTGGCATCTGTTATATATTACGAATAGATTTGTTTTCTTTGTGTTTTACCGGTTTTGTTTTATAGACCTCCTAGATTTCGTAGCCATTTTTCCTGCTCATGATGCTACATGTGGTATGATTATTTTGCACTGGCATTTTGCTGCTTGAGTGTTGTTGAATTGGTGGTGTAGGAGAGGAAAGGCCGTTGATGTAACCCTGGTTTTGTTTAGCTGGGCTTGCCTGCTCTCACCATGCGTCTGACTGCTTTCCACACTGTCACTGGAGAAGAGAGCTGACTTGCGTACATCATTTGTGCCATTTCACAGTGCTTCCATGTTTTGGAAAGGGGTAATAGTGTTTCCTGTCCTGTTATTGAACATTCAAGCCTTGGGATTTCTCACCATTCCTTACTTTGCTGTGAAAGCGGTTCTGCAGGGTCCTGGGTCAAGTCAGACAAGAGAGAGAGAGAGAGAGTGACCTGAGGAGTGAGCGCTCTGCCCAGCAAACAGTATGCCATGAAGGGGGTGGGGGAGGTGGGAGAGGAGGACAGAAGAACAGGCAGGGGTGAGGGTGTTTGGGTAGTCCTGTCACAGGAAAAAAAATGACCACAACATTTCACAGCTCTCCCGTTTGAACTTCGCAACATGCTGACTTTGGAACATGTCAGATCCTGATCTGGAGCAGTCTGTTGATTTTCAGAGCAACAAAGCGTGAGCTTTTTTTTCTTTTTCTTTTTTTTTTTTTTTAAATTGAATTGTGTTCAGTGCAAAATAAGAAGACTAATATTTTGGGAAAAAAATTGTGTCTGTTAGAAAAAATAAAGACCTAAGTTTCTGAAGCTTCTTATCAAATCATAAAGTCATAATGGCTTTTTCATGTGTATTGTACAACTGTATGTCATGTAAAATGCACCATATATACCCAAAGATGTTCAGGGGTGAAATATTCTATAAAGGGTACATCAGGATTATCAGCAGCCCCAGAGTCCAAGAAAGGTGCCTGAACTGTGACATTGTACAGAACATTCCAGAACCTTGAAAAATAAACAGTGATACACACTCCACCCCCCCTCTCCCCCAACCTCTCCATCCCCATCCCCACCCCCCAAAATCATAATCCATCAGATGGCATTGAGAAGTATATTCAACTGTTGGTCGCAGCTAGCCACATTCAGAAAAAAAACAACAACAAAAAACAAAACAAAAACACACACACAAAAAAAAAAACCGAACAAAAACCCCCTGTCCTCAATTGATTTCCAACGTCAGACACAAATTCAGAAGCCCCAGACCTCGCATATTGTGCGAATATTATTTGTACAATACCGACTCTGCAGAGATATTGCTGCTAGATGTCTAGATAGTCCCAGAAAACAAGATGTTAAAGCCTAAAGAACTTGAAGAAGAAAAGACAGTCGCAGAAAACGAGACGTGAAAGCCAAAAGATCTAGAAGAAAGAACAAACCTGGTAGCTATGCCTGCTTTGTTAAGGCTGGTTACAAACTGATTATGTCCACCACTGATTATCCACTCAACAACAGCTTTAGATGATACTTAAAAATAACTGTTTGCAAGCAATTAGAGCACAGACATGGGTTTTGTTGTTGTTGTTGTTGTTTGCATGGACATGTGTTTTCTTCTTAAATTATCAGAATCGCTTTTGTCATTCATGATGAAAACTGGGACAACACAGTGGGTGACTGGCAAAGTAACCATTAAAGAAAGTGTGAAAAAAAGAGCAGTATTAACACTTTGGAGGGATTCATTGAGTCATTAATTGCTATTGAAACCACTAGGAAAAAGTTAGTGCATGTCAAGGTTTGTCGGTGCATGTTTGGCTTCCTGTGGAAGTTGTTAATGTTGTGGTGAAAGTTTATGAGATTCATTTGGAATTTCTTACAAAATGTTGTGATGAAAGTTTATGTGACTCGTTTGGTATTACTTGAGAAAACGTGTGTGTAGAGATGTTCTAAGATGTGACTCCATGAATGAATTAATATGTATTTATGTTCCTCACCATGGTGGTCAATAAAAAGTATTTAAAAATGTAATCTGGTGGAGAAGAAGAGCTTCACCAGGAATACGATGAATACGAAAATCATTTTACACCATTATCCACATAACTGTGCTGTCAAAGATGTTAATAGTCATGTACAACCAAAACAAACAAACAAAAAAGTGCCTTTAAACATTGTACAGTATTTTGAAGTATCCACCCCTCTACTAGCCCTGTATGTCTTGGTGTGTGTACTCTAATGAGAGGGGGAACATGTATTCTTCATCTGTATACCAGTTGACAGTATGCAAGAATGTAAGACTTCAAACTCATTGCAAAGGTCCATGGATGCTTTTGTAAATGCTGCTAAATAAATTGTGTGAGTGTCTTTGATTTTCAGCAAATATTTTGAACGGAGAATGATCCAATAATCTGCACGAACAAATTGAAAAGGTCTGTGCAATAAATAGCCAACAATCTTGAAAAACAGGTTAACTGGCTCTCTGTGTGTGTTTGTGTGTGTGTGTACCTGCATTCATGCATGCATTCTGCCTCATAGCACGTGAAAACATGCACAATGTAAGGTGGCTGGTTATGCTGTGGTTTTGGGATGTGATGCCACATGAGGTCCGACTTTCCATGCATACACCATGTTATGTGGTTCAGTTTTTGCCCCTCTCAAAAGTTTTCATTATAATTAGAATGTGTGGAAAAATTGATACTTCTGATTTTTAGCCAAATTTGATGTTGACAAGTTCCTGAGAATATGAATTTGTTAAAGCTTGCTATGGACACACACAGACACACACACACACACACACACACAGACACACAGACACACACACACTCACTCACTCACACACATGAGCGTGCGTGCATGCAGGCATGCACACACTCATACCCATGAAGCATGACACTGTCAACTCACACTTTCCAGGCACCCCCAAAAATCCATCCCTATAAAAGTGACCAAAGTTCACCTGTATGAATAAAACTTTGCAAGTGATGTGGAATCAAATACCTCATCTGTTTCACCATTCTCTGTGCTGCCAAAAAGCCAGTTTCAGTAGCTTTTTTTCACCATTGTTTGTGTATTTCATTTCATTTTCTAAGAGAAACCTAAATTTTTTCATCCTATTGTCAAAATATGTGTCTTTGATCCGCAGGAACAATTTACATGTCAACAATATCCATTCTCTAAAGAGTTGTGTTTTGTGGTCTTACTTGATTCTGTGAACTATAGTTGACAACATTTGCAACATTTCAAAATCCACTTGTTATCGATCACACCATCAAAGAATTAATGTTTTTGTGCCCATATAAACATAAAGTATGTCAAGTGCTGGTGATGTTTACAACAACAAAAGTGATGTAGGTTTTCATACCAACCAGCATGCTGTCTGATGGTTTTCCAGACTTTTTCATTTGTATTCACATTCATATCACAACAAGAAACTCAGAATAATATGGCCCCCAACCTCAAAATGGCCACTTCTTGTTTTAGGAGAAATGTAATATGTGTGCACATTCAGAGAACAGAATGATGGAAGGAAGTGGAAAATCAGAAACCACCATACTAGCACTACCTGAAATGTGGTGTACGCAATAACGTGCCAAATCCATCCACATTTTCTGTGTTGGATCAACAAAAACGCACACACAAAAAAACAGATGGCCTAACCTTAAGAGTGATGCAAAGAACGACAAAACAACCAAATGTCAGCTTGCCCGGCATGTGTTGTCATCAAAACACCCAATAGATGGAGATTTGAACTGCTTCAAAATATTTATCATAAAAGGAAGACTTGTTGCTAAGAAGGGAAATATACTGGCAGGGAAACCTAAGGATCTTTGTCAAAGGTCGGAATGACAGAAAAGATTCCAACAGTATTGATAATTGTGAAAAACAGGATCCAATTCTGAGACATTCGATCCCAGAAAACAGCAAACCCTAGTTTGTAGTAAAAATTATTATAAAAAAAGAAGAAAAAAAAAAGATTAACACACACAAAAAATCAATGATCATCAAATGGAAAGATAGACTCTGTTCTATGAATGTGCACAAGTAATCCATATATCTATCTATCTATCTATCTATCTATATATATATATATATATATTCATGCAGTCCAAAGTTCCATAATTCAGACACGGATACAGAATACTTTATTATCTCAAGAAGAGAAATTAATGCGTGGTGTAGGCTACACAAACAATGTGCGGTATGAACACACAAGGAATAAAATGCTCAAATGCCATGTTGATGTGGAACCTCCCAATCATAAACACCCACTGATCACAGTCATTCAGTATCAGCACAAATGTATACATAATAGAAAATATGCTTAACTGCTTCAGTCCGAAAGGAAGAGACGACAGAAAGGAAAGGCAAAGGCCAAACAATGTGACAGAAACGACGACATTCTTAGCACAGATACGAACATCCAGAAGGAAGGAATACTGTTTTTGACTGAAAGAGCCTCCGCCCCCACCCCTCCCGTCCCGTCCCCCAACCACCACGCCTGACATCCCCATGGGAAGGCGTTTGGGGGATCACAGAATTTCCCTATACTGTTATTCTGACTAACCCCCCCACCCCAGCCTCCCACTCTCAACCTCTCTCGCATTCACGGGGCGCTGTGGTCAAACGGTTAGAGCGCTGGTTTCTCGCCCCAGTTTCCCGAGTTTGATTCCTGTTTTGGCGTATCTGGTGGGGTGGAGATTTTTCCTATCTCCCAGGTCACCCATACGCACATCTAAGAAACCGGCAATCCATGTCAGCGTTTGGTAAGTTTTTTAAACAAGAACACACCCAACATGCATATCCCGAAAATGGAGTATGGTTGCCTCCTTGGGCCAGGGTAAAAAGGTCACACACGTCAAAAACGTTACGCGCGCGCGCGCGTGTGTGTGTATGCGTGTGTGTGTGTGTGTGTGTGTGTGACACAGAGAGAGCATGCGTGTGTGCGTGCCTGACTAAAACCTGACTGAGACAGGAAACGAATGATGAACGCCCAAACTTGAGGCAGGTCTCAGTCGGCTCTATCCAGGCAGGCAGCCTGTTGTGCAAAAGACTTCGTGATCGCAGAGCGCATAGAGCTTGGTCTCGAGAAAACCAATGATAGGCGCTGTATGAGAATCCATACACGTCATATCGTGTATATATATATATATATATATATATATATATATATATATATATATATATATATATATATATATATATATATATATACCTACTACAAATGACTGCAAGGGAAAGAGGAAGAGACTGCGTGCAAGGCGACACCGACTGCAGGGGTAGTGTGTATGATCATTCTGGGGAGAGAAGAAAGAATACAGGTTGCGGACCATTTGAGGGAAGACGAGTTTCACCACTCGGAAGAAAACTGGGAGGGCGTGTAGTATACCACCGAAGGGGAAAAAAAGGTGCCCTGGGGACATGAAATACAAACTACATTCAAAGGACAATGGGGACGAGGAGAAAACTGCGAACGGTTTGATGAGGAGACCACAAGCCCATGTTACTGGGGGTGGAAACGAAGTCATGCATGTATAGTCACAGCACAATGATAACTCCCTGACAAGGTGACGCAAGTTATGATCACAAACCCTGTTACATAGGAGGCTTATATACACACAGATGGTGGTGTGTGTCCATCGAGATCGATGATGACCATCGTTGTCATCCAGCTGGGGGATGGGGGGAGGGTGGTGGTGGTGGGGGGGGGATGCTCATGAATCTATCTGTGAGTGCACAGATGGCTGAATAGTCCAATCTGCGCGCGAAATGTTCGCTGACAGTTGGGGCAGACAAAGACAGGCATATCATTGTCAGGGATCTTGTTTGCCCGTGACTTTCTGGCCTGCCTCTTCTGAACAGCTGCAGCAGTCCTGTTGGCCTCGCACAACCTGGCACCTTTGTGCACAGCAGCGCGCCATTTGTCACGGTCCGTTGCAGATTCCTCCCAGGAGTCAGGGTTGATATCAAACGATTTCAGAGAGACTTTCAGAGTATCTCTGAAGCGCTTCTTCTGACCTCGGTGTGATCTCTTCCCTTGTTGTAGCTCGCCATAGAAGAGCCTTTTGGGCAGCCGATGGTCTGGCATGCGCGCCACGTGTCCAGCCCAGCGAAGCTGGGACTGCATCAGGATGGTGAAGATGCTGGGAAGGGTGGCTTTTGCAAGCACCTCCGTGTATGGGGTCCTGTCTTGCCACTTGATGTTCAGTAGCTTCCTTAGGCATGTTGTGTGGAAGTGGTTCAGCTTCTTGGCATGTCGTTGGTACACTGTCCAAGTTTCGCAGGCGTACAGTAGTGTGGGGAGAACTACTGCTCTGTAGACCTTTAGTTTGGCCTCAAGACCAATGCCTCTTCTGTTCCAGACATTTGCATAGAGTCTACCAAAAGTTGCGCTTGCTCTTGCAATCCTGACGTTCACTTCATCGTTGATGGTCGCATTTCGTGACAGTGTGCTGCCAAGGTATGTGAACCGCTCCACCGCACTGAGTCTCTGACCGTTGACTGTGATGTTGGGCTCAACGTGGGGTTTCCCTGGGGCTGGCTGATGGAGAACTTCAGTTTTCCTCGTGGCCGAAGTTCCTGCTGGCAGTGGCAAATTTCTCGACGCTGAGTTGCATGTCAGCTTCAGATCCAGCGTTGAGGGCACAATCATCAGCAAACAAAAAGTCTCTGATGATGTCTGTCATGACCTTCGTTTTTGCTTGAAGCCTTCTGAGGTTAAACAGCTTGCCATCTGTTCGGTACTTTAGGCCGATTCCAACATCGCCATCTCTGAAGGCATCAGTAAGCATTGCAGAGAACATGAGGCTGAACAGTATTGGAGCCAGGACGCAGCCTTGCTTGACACCTTTTGTGACAGGAAAAGGAGCAGATGTTTCGCCATTGTCCTGGACTCGAGCCTGCATGCCTTCATGGAATTGGCTGACCAAGGAAATAAATTTCCGAGGGCATCTGTATTTGGCCATGATCTTCCACTGTCCCTCTCTACTCACGGTGTCGAAGCCTTTAGTGAGGTCGACAAAGGTGGAGAACAGATCAGCATTTTGCTCCTGACATTTCTCTTGCAGCTGCCTTGCAGCAAACACCATGTCGGTGGTTCCGCGCTCTTTCCGCAATCCACATTGGCTCTCAGGCAAATGACCTTGGTCAAGGTGTGCTGCGAGGCGGTTTAGTAGGATCCTGGCAAGTATCTTGCCTGCGATGGAGAGCAAGGAAATGCCCCGATGGTTATCACAGGCTTGCCGGTTCCCCTTTCGTTTGTACAAGTGAATGATAGATGCATCTTTGAAATCCTGGGGGATCATTTCTTCTTTCCACATGAGTGAGTACAACTGATGGAGTTTCTCAGTCAGCACAGTGCCTCCATCCTTGTAGACCTCTGCTTGTATGGAGTCTGAGCCAGGTGCTTTGCCACTGGATAGCAGACGGATTGCTTTCTGGGTCTCAAGAAGTGTTGGCAGATCGTCCAGTGCTTCGTTGATGGGGACTTGTGGGAGACGGTCTATGGCTTCATCATTTATGGAGGAAGGGCGATTTAAGACACTGTTGAAGTGCTCAGCCCAGCGTTCAAGAATTGTCTCCTTCTCGGTGATCAAGGTATTCCCATCTGCACTGAGGAGGGGGGATGATCCTGAGGATGTGGGGCCGTAGACTTCTTTTAAGGCATCATAGAACCTCTTCATATCGTGCCTATCAGCATATCCCTGGATCTCATCAGCTTTGTCACTCAGCCACTTATCCTGCATCTGACGTAACTTTTGCTGAACAGTCCTGCGGATGGCATTGTACGCATCCTTTTTTGATGTGGACTTTGGGTTGCTCAGGTAGGCTTGATGCAGACGGCGTTTCTCATCCAGAAGCTGCTTGATTTCATCACAGTTTTCATCAAACCAGTCTTTGTGCTTTCTGGTCATGGGTCCCAGGGTCTCTGAAGCTGTACTATAGATCAGCTCGCGCAGGGTCCTCCAGGCAGACTCCACATTCTGGTTGTCCAGAGAGGCGGATTCCAGACGATCTTCCAGCAGCTCCACAAAGGTCTGTTTGATGGTGATGTTTTTCAGCTTAGCGATGTTGAGCCGTTTTGGAGCCTTCTGGCCTTGGGGGCGTCTCTTGGGCTGGATTCGAATAATCAGCTTCGAGACTACAAGGTGATGGTCTGTCCAACACTCGGCGCCGCACATGGTCTTTGTCACACGTACATCTTGCCTATCCCTTTTCCTGACGATGACGTAATCGATGAGATGCCAATGCTTTGAGCGAGGGTGCATCCATGACGTCCTGTTACGGGTAGGGAGGCAGAAAACTGTGTTGGTTATCAGCAATTCGTGCTCTGCACAGGTCTGAAGCAAAAGCAATCCATTTGGGTTGCAGTGGCCCACGCCATGCTTTCCAATCACTCCATCCCAGGAGATGTAGTCAGAGCCAACTCTAGCATTGAAGTCCCCAAGAATGATGAGCTTGTCTGCTTTAGGGATAGCAGCAATGACAGAGTGAAGGTCCTCGTAGAACATCGCCTTCACTTCATCCGGGTTGGTCATGGTTGGGGCGTAGGCACTGACAATGGTGAGGTGCTTCTGGCCAGATGCCAGTGGGAGTTTCATGTTCATAAGCCTGTCGTTGACTCCCTTTGGGATTCCAGGTAGCTTGCTGACAAGTGCTGTTTTTACTGCAAAACCAACGCCAGCCTCACGTCGCTCTTCGCTTCCTCGTCCACTCCAGAAGAAGGTGTAACCAGATCCCCATTCAAAGAGCTCGCCTTCGCCTGCAAGGCGAGTCTCACCCAAGGCTGCGATGTCGATGTTGTATCTGGCGAGTTCGGATGCAACTAATGCCGTTCTCCTTTGGGGTCTGTCCACGTTATCTCTGTCCAGGAGAGTCCTTATGTTCCAAGCACCAATGGTGAGAGGAACGATCCTTGTTTTTTTCTTTTCTTTCTCTTTGTTTCGACCGCTGATGTAGGGTCCCCGCCAGCCGCGGTATGCTGGCCAGGGTGATATGGAGCAGGCAATTTTTAGGGCATCTTTTCTAGCCCCTTCCTCATGCCAGGGAGGTGAGCAGTGCATTCCTAAAGAGGGCTGCTCAGACGCTCAGACGGCTGCTGAGCTCCATCGCTGCTCCTGTCGATGAAGAACGACCCTATGGCCTGAGCCGCCTGCGTGCAGGTCTGCGGCTGCGACTGCCAGTGTACCCACACTTGTCGTTTCGTCTCTCGCCTGTCGCCACAGGACTTGGGGGTGATGAAATGATGAAGGATGAAAGGTCATTAAGGATGACTGATGACTTGCGCGATGAGTTTGTTTAAAGTGAAGAGGAGTTGCGCAACGTCGACCTCACTCTCTCGTCCGGGTCCACCAATTTCCAGTGGCAAGACTAAGTCGAGACTACTGGAGGATGAGCACGGATGCAGTGGATGACCAAGATATCCTTTCGGTGTCTCATCTTGCTCTCTGCACTCCACAATGCGTTGCTGTAACCGCCTTCCTCTCCGTTGAACCGATAGGTTTCTTCCGCAGATTCTACCGGATCCAGACTTCGCATGCATGGGTAGACACACACCGGGGGACAACTGCGTGTGGCATGCACACAGCACGGTGGAGCTAGATGGCTGTCGGTGGCTCTCCTGAGCCGACGCCCTTTTATGGATCTCGTTTTTAATTCCATAAGGGTGTCTAGCCACCCGCCTCACCAGTCCCAGAAGGGAGCGGTGGGAGTGCCGGTTTAGTCGCCGGCAATCCGACCCTGAACAGGTTGTACTGGATTTCAGGTTACCAGTAGCAGATCTAATGACCTGACCTGACCTGACACAGATACACACATAAACGAGTACACATACATTTAGATACATCCACACTCACGCATAATATGCATACACATACATAGGCTCCACACACACACACACACACACACACACACACACACACACACACACACACAAGCAGTGTAGGCCTAAGTACTGATGACACAAACTATCAATTCAATATAAAGATAGACATGGTTGATTTTGACTTTTGTCAAGGAATAGAGTAAAGTGGATGATCACTGAAGTTCAACGGGTGCTTACACACACATACAACAAATGCGCGATACACAAAACTTAAGCTTGTCTTATCACCACGTATGCAGGTTAGAACAGCTGATCCATAAAAAGAATTGAATATGTTGCGAACACAC
Source organism: Babylonia areolata (assembly GCF_041734735.1). Lineage (NCBI taxonomy): Eukaryota > Metazoa > Mollusca > Gastropoda > Neogastropoda > Buccinidae > Babylonia > Babylonia areolata. The sequence goes on from NC_134891.1 coordinate 17,676,950, forward strand.
ACACACACACACTTTGACGGGTGCTGCAGTTGACATAATTTTGAATGCAGTCCTTTTGTCACAGGAGAAGAAATGTGGAGCAATCGGGGCCGTATTCAAGAGACCATCGTGCCTGCAGGTAAAGATGTACCTGCGGGCAAATCTACCTCAGGAAAGGCAAACTGCCCGAGGGTAGTATCCGGTATTCAGGAACACTCGAGTCCACCCGCGAGTCTTCAAACTCAAAGGCAAATTTACACTTACTACCTGCCAAGGGTGACCGCTCACGAAGAAGAGGTAAAAATGGCGGCTCCTTTTGTAGCATTGTTTATGTTGAGGGAGAACAAGCGTGCTTGGCGGATAGCGCATGTTTTGTTAACTCTCTGAACAATGCTCTGAGCTGTGGTGTGATGAGAAGTACATGAGAATGCGCAGATGGGAATCACCAGGATTTTTGATTACAGACGATGGGTTGGCTGCCTGAGTGCACAGCGCATTTCTTGAAGATAACCTTCAAGGAAAACTGTACCTGCGGGTCCCTCCCATGTCAAAGGTAACTTGCCATAGGGCAAGACGATTTTTGTCTTGAATACGGCTCGAGGAAGGTGAACATTTTGAAGCCCAGACAGCAGTAGAACAATCTACGAGCTTGGTTCTGATGGAGATCTCTTGAAGAAATGCATGCAGTGAGGGGTCTGGTTGAACACTGCCTCTATCGAGAAGATTGACCTATCTGCCAAACAAAGAGTTGAAAAATTCGCGTGCGAACTTCAAGAGTTTCGCTCCCTTGACTGTGAGAGATGAGAAATCACATCAAAGTTCGTGCAAAATCGGATCTATGGCAAAAAGGCTGATGCGATTTTTCAGTTTTTTCCAGTGCAAAGTTGCCATAAATTTTTCGGGTCTATGAAATGTCACCTTCAACTGCAGCCGTGACGTCAAATTCACGCAGGTCATTGTTGCAAAGTGACATATCTAGCTCCCTGCATTTGGTGGTTCGTGCATGGCTTTCGTGAACGAAGTGTAAACCCGATGTACCCATGTAAGCCCACGATTTCTCGTAATCCCCACGATTTCTCTCACTTTGAGAGAAATCGTGAGATCGCGAGAAACCGTGGTCGTTCCCCTCCCATGTTTTCTCTCAGTTACGATCATATGTGTGAGAAATCATGGGAAGTCCCCCTTATTTAAAAAAAAAAAAAAAAAAAAATCCTTTGTCATCTGAGTTGGGTTCTGGTCTTTTCCCAATGCAAACTAAGAGAAAAATCAGAGAGAGAGAGAAAGAAACGAGAAATGAGAGGCGACGGCAACGATGATCATGATAATGACAGTGGCACGGCGTTCGCGAAGAAACCAACAACAGACGGTGGAGGTGATGGCATAGTACTGGTTTAACAAATGTGTATGTGTATGAGTGAGCTTGTGGGTTAGTGGGTGAGTGAGTGCATGTGTGTGTGTGTGTGTGTGTGTGTGCGGTTCCATCGCAATGTATCATGCATGCGTTTTAATGTTTCTTTTTGTGCGTTAACTTAGCTGATTGATTTGTTCTATTCTTTCACTCTGTTTTTTAAATAATATTTTCATCTTCTGAGTGTCTTCTACGAAACTAAGAATCTATTTTCAGTACAATCTTACATGCGAAATTATGCTGACACAAACAGATAAACAAATGAACAAGCATGAAATGAAGAATATTCTAAATAAATTCGACAGAAAAGGTTGCATCACAACAAACATCAAAACTATTTGGTCCACTTTTCACGCTCCCTACGTCAGGATAAAGCACCGTGAAACTTTTTTTCTATCACATTTATGTCCAAAGTTGAATCATTTTGATGTTATTCCCAACATCCTTCGGGAGAGATTCGGTTCAAGTCTTATTGTATTATGTCATATTCAATTCTATTCAATTCAAAAACACTTTATTAATCCACATGGACATTAACGTGTGCAATCACAGCGAGTAAAATATAAATATTACCCCCCCCCCTCCCCTACGTTAGGGAGAGGTTAGTGTGAGAGTATTATGAGTGAGTGTATTGCATGCCTTGATTGTGAGCGCGAATGGCCGTAGGAATGAATGAGCTAATGTAACAAGATGTTCTTGCGCGTGGAGCTATGAACCTGCCACTTCTGTCCGACGGTCGACAACTAATGTCATCATGTAGTGGGTGTATTTCGTCTGTCAAAATTGTTTTCAGTCTGTTAGTCAGTTTTCTATCGTACATGTCGCTAAAGGTGTCTTGTCTTTTTCCCACCACCCCACCCGCTTTCCTAATGACTTCTTCCAACCTGTATTTGTCGTGTTTGGTCAAGTGCCCCTTCCCCTCCCCTTCCCCTCCCACCTCCCATCCCCCCCCCCCCCCCCCCCCCCCGCACACGGCGCCATAAGTAAAAACGCTGCAGACAACAGATGTGTAAAACATTTGGAACATTAAAAATAAAAATTTTGCTCGCACACATTAACAAGACCTCATTTTTCTGAGACAGTACATGCGACTATTGGTCTTTTTAATAATAATTTCAAGAAAAATAATTCATGGGATTCGGGGAAAATAAATCTTTTACGGGATTTGAGTCTGAAAACAAAATCCCACTTCGGGGAAACAAGTACTCCTTTAATTATTTTTTCCATTTTTCTTCTTTTTTTTTCTTTTCTTTTTTTCAGGGCTTGACTGTTTTCCCCTTCAAGTTAAATTGGGGTGGGGCGAAAAAGACGCAGCGCTGACCAACAACATAAAATCCCCCAAAACACGTCATTTCGTTACGTAATTTGGTCTCTTTTTTTTTTTCTCTCTTTTTTTTTCTTCTTCTCCAAGGCAAAACGAAAATCTCAGCTTTCAATATTTAGTTAAAATAATACTACGAATGGAGATATAACTTGTTCCCAAAAACACATATAACGTATTTGTACAGTTAAGTTAACGTGGAAAAAAAACCCGCAAAGGTTTGCTAACATCCAATAAAATCGATGTAGCCTTGACAGCCAATCAACGAAAATGCTTAAGACTTTATTTCATTTGTCGGGTTTCAAGTGGTCACCAGGGTGCGTCGTCGGTAACCAGGACAAACTTCGCGGGCAGTTTTTGGCAGTTGCTTGGAACCAAACAGGAGCCCCGAGAAAAGCCGGTGATTATTCTCCATTAAAAAATAACTTCTTGTGCCGGTGAACGATATCCTGTGCCCAGGAACGAGGTAAATAAAGACGCGGGCTGACTTTCGTGGCAGAAAGCTGCTGATTTGATTTGGTTCTGAGAAACAAATACCGCGAACAAGAGGGCCAGTGTTGGCGAAGCCGCAACGATGGCGTCGACTCTCCGCTTGGCTTCCATTAACGTGCTGGTCATCGTAATGGTTTTGAGCCTAGGTAAGAGTTCTTCTTTCACACACCCATCTAAAGATCTTTACCTTTCTTGAACTTGAAATGGAATCAGACGTTTGAGGCCTGTGAAGGCCTGTTCGTCGCTCAGTTAGATACAGTATACAAGCATACCATATCATATCATATATCATATCAATATCAAGGCGTGCAGGCCTGACAAGGCCTTTTGCCCGCTTGAAGTGGGGAAGAAAAAGAGAGTCCCCACATATGTCTGATGCATTTTTCAACATTGAGTGCGCAATGCTTGAAAAATCAATAAATATGTAAATGAGTTTTGTATTTAAAGTTTTTTAAATGAATATCAAGATAATTTTTAAATGTATTCACTGTTCCTGCGGAAACAACGTCTTGTGACAAATTGTTCCAAACATTTGTTACTCTGTTAGTAAAGAAATGTGCAAATCTGGAAGTTTTAACTGAAACTTTTAATAGTTTGTAGGAATGGCCTCTAGTGGCACTGTTCTCATTCAATGTAAACAAAGAGTTTATAGTTCTGCTGTCATATAATCCATGTGTCATTTTATACATCTCTATTAAATCACCACGCAGTCTTCTATGCGTGGCTTAATGATAGCATACTGGAACATAGATACTTGAAGAGTTGGCCCAATGAGCGTCTAAATATTGTTAGTCTTGTTCTTGTTCTCAAGGCCTGACTAAGCGCGTTGGGTTACGCTGCTGGTCAGGCATCTGCTTGGCAGATGTGGTGTAGCGTATATGGATTTGTTCGAACGCAGTGACGCCTCCTTGAGCTACTGAAACTGAAACTTGAAAGTTGACATGGTTGGGGCAGTCACAACACTACAATGTGATTTGTTTGACATACTTTTTCCTCTTCTGTCCTTACTTACTGCAGGTGATAACTTAGTTCGGGATTTGTGGTCTTGTAGATTCCATGTATGTATTTATAGCAGTCATATCTCTCGGCTTCCGTTACATGACTAAATGAATTATTGGCTTTGCTGAAAAAAAATCGAAAAAATTCATTAGCCAACCGAATTGCACAAATAAACAAATTACTAAAATAGTCAAATAAGTGAAATTTGTATTTTAACGTGTATAAATGTAAAGTTCTACACTTAGGAAAAAATAATCCAAAACATGACTCTGTTATGGATAAAGGTATATTTACTAACCTCTATAAAACTATTGTACTACCGATACTAGAATATCACAGAATCACAGAAATATTCGGCTATAATAATAATAATAATAATATCGTTGCAGACCTATATTTAGGCTTCTCAGTCTTTAGTCTGGTCTTAGAACTCGAAATTTTATTATCACAAACATCCAATCACTTTTTCTTGTTTCTTTTTCCCTATTTACATCTATTTGTACATGCGATCTGCCCAGTGATTGTCCAGTCTAGCTTTGAAAGCGTTGAGAGAGGGGGCGCCGACTACAGAATCTGGTAGGGCGTTCCACGGGTTCACCACCCGGAAGGAGTAGTGCTGGCGCATTTGTCCGTTGCATGGCCTCTTCTTGAGCCTCAGATTATGCCCACGGGTCTGTCTGTTACTGTTTTCCAGGACCAGGGGGCTTTCCACTTTATACAGTCCATGAGTAAACTTGTAGACCTCAATCATGTCTCCTCTGTCCCTACAGTACTGCATGCTGGGTATTTTCATATGTACTATTTGCCAGCCCGGGGACCATTTTTGTTGCTGTCCTGAGAACACCCTCGATGAGGTCTTTGTCTTTCTGGTAGCGGGGTGACCACGCAACATTGGCAAATTCCAGGTGAGGGCGTATCAGTGCAACGAAGAGCTGTCTCATTGTGTCCATGTCTTGGTACTGGTATGACCTTCTGATCAGCCCTACGATCCTGTTGGCCTTGTTGACTTGTGTCTCAATGTGCTGTCTGAACTTAAGTTCCTGGTCTAGAAGGCTAGAAGCCTTTTGCCCTCGTAATAGCACATTTATGTGCTTTTGGATCACTATATAGTGAACTGTTCCAAGGTTTAATCAGGCTTAGTGTATACTACATTTATTTCTGAATAAAGATTTAAATCGATGGAAAATACATGGTCCTTAAAAGTTTTGTCAGTTTGCTCTTTGAAGGCGTTTACTGATGATGCATTGATGGTGTCAGAGGAAAGGTTATTCCAGATTAATGATACGGTTAATAAAAGAATTTGTGGAACTGGTTAGTTACAAAGTTTGTCTTGTTAAGTTTGAAGTTGTGCCCTCGAGTATTTATTTGGTGAATGTCTTCATTAGTTTTAGTGGGTGTTCCCTGGTATGATTACAATCCTTTTGAGTGAAAAGGTTTTGTGCAGTGCTCTTATCATAATGTCCATGTAGAATCTATGTCTCAATCATATCACCCCTTAACCTGCGATAGTTTAGTCTTTTGACTACCTAACGAAGGATACATTCGTCCAGCTTTTCAAGAGCCTTGTGCGACCTGTTCTTGAGTATGGACACAGCGTCTGGCAACCGTGTCAGAAAACACTCTGCAGCGACACTGAAGATGTGCAACGGCGAGCCACAAAACTGCTGGGGTCTCTGAAGGATAAGCCATACCCAGAGAGACTGAGAGCTCTAAAACTGCCCACATTGGAACGCCGCAGACTCAGAGGCGACTTGATCGAGGTCTACAAATAACATGGCTACTACACAGTCAAAAGACCAAAACTGACACTGGCAAGCGGGAGAACGCTCCGTGGACACTCCCTCAAGCTACAGAAAGACAGGGACCGACTGGATCTCCGAGGGAACTACTTCGTACACAGAATAGTTGCGACATGGAATGGTGTCCCTGAGGAGGTTGTGACAGCACCAACAACCAACGCCTTCAAGAGTCGACTGGACAATCATTGGAGACACCTGCCTAGCCTGCACGAACCAAAGTGCCAAAGTTAAAATCAGTCTTTTGCTGGCC
>NC_134891.1:17688197-17860697 GCF_041734735.1 Babylonia areolata
AACACAAGATTATATGTTGATTTCAGAAAGGTATTTGACTCAGTTAACAGAAAATAAATGTACTTTGGGCGATTTTGATGAAAAATGGTAATAAAGTTAAACTTTTATAACTAACTAAGAGGTGTTTATGATGATGTGCTGGCTTGCGTACGTGATAAATGTTGCTATTCGAATAACTTTGTAATGTTCCAACAAGTCAGAGTACACATGATATACCAGGAGCATTAAAAATATATATTCTATATCTAACTCTGAGAGATCACGGATATACTATTATGTTTTGACATATATATCATGTGTATGTGTGTGTTTAAATGTTAATTAGTTTAATGCCTCCCAACCATTTACTTATTTGAAAATTATATTCTCCCAAGATACGAACTAGATGAATATAATGCTATGGTTGTATGTGAAACACAGCTTCAAAACAAAATGGTTACCATACTTACCATTAATTGGAAACTACATATAAAGTCATGTGTTTTTTGTTGTTGTTGTTGTTTTTGTTTTTTTGTTTTTTCAGTAAGGCTAAGTGAACTATGAAAAATAGATCTCAAGTAAAAACTCCAAGAATAATGTGCAAATTGTCAATGGTCTGCTGTTTGAATATACATATGGAAAATCATTATTCGACATGTGTAAAACATACAACTGAATTGAGCAATGTTGGTGAGGGAAGTATGTATGTTGAAATATATACAAATGATACATTTTGGGTGAAATGGATGAATATTTCTAATAATTTATGGATATATATTTTTTTCTCCATCAGAATACTATGTATGTTGCAATTTACTTTTCTTTCTTTCGTGTTTCGTCCATTTTGTTGCCCGTCCCTTTCCCATGTATGTATTTTTGTTAGATTTATTTCCATGTGTTACCAAACAGGAAAAAAAAGGTTGCTTTCTAAGTCCTCAGCTCATTTATTTTATTTATTTATTTTTTTTATCAACGAATTGGCTGTTGATCTGTCCAGATCAGGAAAGCATTATAATAATAATAATAATAATAATAATAATGCTATTTATATAGCGCTGGATCTTGTGCAGAGACAAATCAAAGCGCTTTCGCACCAGTCATTCACATGCATGCATAACTCTAAAACTGTAGAAACTAAAGAAAAGGAAGAGCAGGCAAGGGAGGCTATTTTGGGAAGAGGTGGGTTTTAAGGCCAGACTTGAAAGAGCTGAGTGTGGAGACTTGACGAAGCGAAAAAGGAAAGTTCATTCCAGTCGCAAGGTCCAGAAACAGAAAGAACGGCGGCCAACTGTCGAATGTTTGAATCTGGGTATGCGTGAACAGAGTGGATCCGAAGCCGATCGTAGTGAGCGAGATGGCGTGTAGAGGTGAAGGTAGCCGCAGAGATAGGAAGGGGCAGTTTTGTGAATGCATCTATAACATAGAGTGCTGATCTTGTACTTTATTCGGTGTGAGACAGGGAGCCAGTGGAGATGTTGCAAAAGAGGAGTGATGTGCTCAGATCTTTTCTTTCTGAGGACGAGTCGGGCAGCAGAGTTTTGTATGCGCTGAAGGGACTGAATGGATGAAGCAGGCAGACCAGACAATAGAGAGTTACAGTAGTCAAGGCGAGAGAGAATGAGAGATACGACAAGTCTAGATGTTGCGTCAGTGGATAGATATTTCCGGATGGCACTGATGCGTCGCAGTTGACAGTAGCAGGACTGGCATGTCTGACTGATAAATTTTTGCATGGACAGTGTATTGTCAAGGACAACACTGAGGTTCCTGACTGACGTGGAAAGAGGGATGGATGTACTGCCAAGTTTGATTGTGTCAATTGTGATGGAAGACAGTTTTTGTTTAGTTCCTATGATCATTGCTTCAGTTTTGTCCGCGTTCAGTTGTAACTTATTTCGAGTCATCCAGTTTTGAATGTCCAGGAAGCAGTTGGATGTTTCTTGCAAGAGCGACAACAATTTTTCAGGGGTATCACTCTTCTGGAGTTGAGTGTCATCAGCATAAGAATGATGACTGATATTATGGCGGTTGATAATTTCAGCGAGAGGAGCAGTGTACAGTGTGAAGAGCACTGGGCCTAAAACAGATCCCTGTGGGACTCCATGTTCGATTTTAACGGGTTCAGATTGGAAATGATCAACAATGACAGACTGGAATCGATCAGTGAGATAAGATTTGAACCAGTTTAGAACAGTGCCGTTGATACCAAATGTAAAATGAACACGGGAAAGAAGGCATTGTATCCAGCTTGTTCCTGGAGCTATTGAAATAATTTTGTTATTCGCTGATGATGGTATCCTAACATCTGATTCAGTTGTTGGACCACAGAATCAACTGAATTGTCTAAAATGGGAATCAGACAGATTGTGTTCGACAGTTAACCTTGAAAAGACATGTAGCGGTATTTAGAAAATGGGAACACTTGCCTAGCAGGGAACGGTGGTTCTATGGGAAGGAAAATGTAACAAACGCGTATAAATATTTAGAAATGATTTTTACAACAAAAATGAGTATTGGTACTGCTTGGTCTGAGACCTGCAGAAAATGAACAGGGAGGAAAGGTGTTATTGAAATAAGGAAGTCTCTTTGAAAACTTGGAGCTATAGATCCTACCCTGTTTTGGAAACTGTTTGATTCAGAAATTGAGCCCACTCTGACATATGCAGCTGAAGTGTGGGGTATGAAAGAAGAATGCAAACAAACTCAAGTCATTCATATATTTGCCTTGAAAAGATTCATAAATGTCCCCATGCATGCCTCAAACAAACAGCTTTGTGGGGAAACAGGAAGATACCCACTGCATACCAGAACATCAGTGAAATGCATTAGATACTAAGAATTGTTTCACTTCCTCTGTCAAGACTGTAGACAGGCATATGAAATGCTTTTGTTGCAACATGAATGTTGCCATTACAACTGGGTATCAAATATTCAGAAAACGTTTGTCGGCTTTGGAATCATATGATTAATCTAGGGCATCGGGTGTGAGTCCAGTTTTATCGCTGAATTCAAAGACAGACTTATTTCTTGTCGCAAGCAAAACTGGCATTCAGAGATACGGATTGGGAGTGATGAGAGGTGGTTTCATTCTTTCCAAAGTGTCTCCAGGCAGAAAAGTATTTGTCATGTATCACAAATTAGTGCCACAGAGATAAACTTATAAGATTCCGTCTAAGACGAAGCGGTTTAAAAAAAAATTAGGGAGGTGGCTGCGGCTTTGTGCTCGTGAATGTGAGCATGCGTGACTGAATTCAAATTTTGATTGAAATCACGCGTGCATGTCTGTGTTTGCAGTAACCAGTGCAAATCATTTGAGATGTGTTCACACGTATTCCTGGTTCTTTCTCGCCCCCTTGTCTGAAGGGTGTTGTGACGCTGAATAGACAATAAAAACTTTAGTCATTCTCTCTCTCTCTCTCTCTCACAGACCCTTTCTCAATGTACTGTCTGTGCTCCCACGCCCCCTCCTTTGTGATGGTCAGCGTCAGTGTGTGTACTGCTTCCTCTCGAGTGCGTGCATGTGTAGTGAAGTGCACTGTGGACATAGCATGGGAAGTGTGCTGAGAGAATACGTGCATGTGTAGTGAAGTGCACTGTGGACATAGCATGGGAAGTGTGCTGAGAGAATACGTGCATGTGTAGTGAAGTGCACTGTGGACATAGCATGGGAAGTGTGCTGAGAGAGTGCGTGCATGTGTAGTGAAGTGCACTGTGGACATAGCATGGGAAGTGTGCTGAGAGAATACGTGCATGTGTAGTGAAGTGAACTGTGGACATAGCATGGGAAGTGTGCTGAGAGAATACGTGCATGTGTAGTGAAGTGCACTGTGGACATAGCATGGGAAGTGTGCTGAGAGAGTGCGTGCATGTGTAGTGAAGTGCACTGTGGACATAGCATGGGAAGTGTGCTGAGAGAATACGTGCATGTGTAGTGAAGTGAACTGTGGACATAGCATGGGAAGTGTGCTGAGAGAGTGCGTGCATGTGTAGTGAAGTGCACTGTGGACATAGCATGGGAAGTGTGCTGAGAGAATACGTGCATGTGTAGTGAAGTGCATTGTGGACATAGCATGGGAAGAGTGCTGAGAGAATACGTGCATGTGTAGTGAAGTGAACTGTGGACATAGCATGGGAAGTGTGCTGAGAGAGTGCGTGCATGTGTAGTGAAGTGCACTGTGGACATAGCATGGGAAGTGTGCTGAGAGAATACGTGCATGTGTAGTGAAGTGCACTGTGGACATAGCATGGGAAGTGTGCTGAGAGAGTGCGTGCATGTGTAGTGAAGTGCACTGTGGACATAGCATGGGAAGTGTGCTGAGAGAATACGTGCATGTGTAGTGAATTGAACTGTGGACATAGCATGGGAAGTGTGCTGAGAGAGTGCGTGCATGTGTAGTGAAGTGAACTGTGGACATAGCATGGGAAGTGTGCTGAGAGTACGTCGAATCCAGTGTGAATGAAGTTCGAGAAAACTGCACACGTGAGATCGTGAGACAGACTCGTCAGCTGGCATGGAGACTTGTGACGGGTTGGTTGAGTTGATTCCTGTCCAGTCCTCCAGTAACATTTTTCCTGAACTTACTCACACTGGATTCAATGTACTCTTTTCATGTCCGGTCCTGGGGTTACACGCATCCATAATTGCATTGTGTGTGTTTGTGAAATGCGAGTGCATGTGTGGATGAGCATGCACGCGTGTTTACGCATGTACATAAGGGTTCGTGCGCGGTGTTTGTTCCGCGGGCGCTTGCAGTATATGTGGTTGTTAGTATGTGCACAGATCTGTACAAGTTTCTATTAATACTGTTGCTACTACAGTACTGATACTTCAGTTACACATAATGCACACGAGCGCGTACATACATACACGCATGCACATTGCGCTCACACACGTAGGTGGACACAGACGTACACACACGTGTCTGAAAAAAAAGAATATAAGAACCCTATTTGCGATTGTCCGTCTCTGTTATATATATATATATATATATATATATATATATATATATATATATATATATATATATATATATAAGACTTTGAATCAGCATCAAGTTCTCTTTTTCATAAAATCGGGGGCTTTTGATTTTTCAGCCTTCTAACTCCATTCCCCTATCTGTTTTTTAGAACGCCTTATTTTCTTTTCCTTGGTCTACGATGTGTGTGCTGTTTTGTTCTAGCGATCAGACAGTGATATTGTTATCAAAACACTGGGATGGGCACGAGCTGTTTATTCTGTTATTTGCTTGTGTGGTATTTTTCATGTTTTTGTGTGTGTGACTTGGAATTATTGTTGTTTTTTATCTCTTTTTTTTTTATACGATTTTTCGTAATCTAAGGATAAATCAAGCAGAATTGCTGACGTCCTATGCATAGCCTGGTCTTAGCTGCCTTAATGAGCTTAAGGATTAGGGTAATGTCATGAATTGTTTTGCAGTTGCAGTTTACAGTTCTTTTTTTTGAATGCTACAGACTTGTGTTTAATGCTGTTGATTTTATTTATTTATTTATTTTCATTAAGTTTGGCAGTCCTGATATCCTGTGATGTTGGCTAGATATAAGCGACAATGTCCAGAAAAAAAGGAAGAAAGGGAAAGAAAAGAATCAGAATTGACTCAACAGTGTGTGAGGGTAAGCAGTATGTTTTCCTTAAAGAAAAAAAAAAGGCTTATGCTTGTGTTGCGCATTTTAAAGATTATCCGTTTTATAAAGTAAAGCGCCGCGAACCTGACAAACATCAGTGATATGAGAGCGGGATGCCACGTTAACAATATATGCTTATCGTCATTAGTACAATTAGTCTGGGAGGCGGGGGATGAACTGAATCAGTGAATGAGAGTTCACGCGCATGCAAGTTTTTTGTTTCATTTTGCCATTTCTTGTTGTGGGGTTGTTTTTTTTTTGGTTTTTTAGTTTTGTTTGTTTGGTTGTTTTTTGTTTTTGGAGGGGGGGGGGGGGGGGGCACCGAGCAAAAGAGTGACCCCTGAGGATGGGGAGAGACAGAGGGAGGGAGGCGGATTCTGTATACATTTCATTCATTCCTTCCTTTTCTGACGTCATCCTCAGATACTGCAACCACAGAAAGCGCCTCACCCACTGGAAGCGACACCAAGGATGGCAGTCCCCAAAAAGCCGCTAGTAAGTACCTGAACAACTTACCGCTGATTGCAGTGGGGGGTGGATATGATGTACAAGAATGGGTAGGCATTTTCATTAAGGCTGGGGGTTTTCAAGGGTGTGTCAGTACCTGTGTCAAGCTCAGCCCACACTCTACAAAACCCTTCTGAAATCCACATGGTCGACTTACGCGCAGAATAAATGGACATCCATCGATGACGGTAACTTAATAGTATCGTCAGATAGCTTAATGTGATCGTCAAATCCGATAAGGCAAGGTTTTTACTTTTCCTTGGTGATCATTTCGCTCCAGCGTGTGTGTGTGTGTGTGTGTGTGTGTGTGTTGTGTTTTTGTTTTTTATGCTCTCGTTCATCGCGACATAGAATTTGCACCCTGGTCAGCTGCAAATCGTCGACAATTTGAACATCTGGAAGGTAATAGCGATTAAAAAAAGAAGAAGAAGAAGAAACAGATTTAATCCAAACAAGCCATACATACGACTATGCAGTGTGAACACCTCTCGCCGCCGCCCCTCTTAATTAGCATAGCTTGAAAGAAGAACTGAACGCGCGCCCATGTTCAGCAGCTGGCTCTGTCTGCAGTATGCACGCACCCTTAGCTGGAGAGTTGGGATGCATAAATGGGGGCGTGTATTTTGTCCTCCCCTCCCCCCCCCCTCTCTCTCACACACACACACGCATGCACATGCATCTACTCTTCCCTTACCTTATTGCACATGTGCGCAAGTATCTATCCATGGTTACATGGATATGCAATGATGTGTGGGGGAGGGGGATATATATTATATATGTAACTATTGGGGGAAAATGACTAGTGCATAAAGTACCAAATGGACATATAGTACATACAGTGAATATGCAAACAAATGTCCAGTTGAATAAGCAGTGGAAGGGTGGCCTGGCGGTAACGCATCCGCACAGGAAGCTAGAGAATCTGAGCGTAGGGGATCCAAGTCCACACTCGCCACTGTTTTCTTCCCCTCTGATAGACCTTTATTGGTGGTCTGGACGCTAGTCATTCGGATTAGACGATAAACCGTGGTGCCGTGTGTAGCATGCAATAAGTGCACTTAAAAGTACCCATAGTAATAAGAGTTATCCCTTTCCAAATTATTCAGAAAAATCCACCTTGATAGGCAAACAAATGCGCTTGCAGACAGAAAAAAAGTGTGGTGCTGAGAATGAGAATGTGTGTGCGCGTACTGATAGTCAACCATTAATGTTGTTAACATTTTCTCAGTTCTGGTAAATGGTGTGGGGACTGAACTAAGATCATTCGTAGATACCAATAAGACTTGCCAGTCATTTCTGTTTGGTATTGGAACTTAACTTTGGCAAGCTGCTGATTACAAATATACATGTTTTATTCCCTGCTTTATGTTGCTGCTTTATTCTCAGAGAACCTTCAAGAAATGTACTTTTCTCATTGTCGCTTTCCTAAAAATCTAAATACATATGTATATGATGTATATATAGGTGTGTGTGTAAATTTTATATAATGAAATCCATGATATATGGCTAACGAATTGACTCAGTCTCTCTCTCTGTGTAGCACAACAGCCAGATGGAGGTAAACAGGGTAGGTTATGTTTGTCTACCATTGTTATAACCCACAGACGAAAGATTCTATCTGATCTGAATATTGATCTGAATAAAGACGTTCATTCACCCTGTCCATCCAATTCTCTGTCTGTCTCGCTGTCTCTCTTCTAAACAAATGTAAGTGCATGGTTATACTTTTAGTTTTGTTTTGATTTTTAATTACGTTTTCAGTTCACCCTTTTTATCTATTTGAGGTGTATATACTTTGTTTCGGTTTTTAATTGTTGTTTTTTCTTCAAGACATGGTTTTCATTTCTGCAAGTTGATAGTTGTTTTTGTTTCGGTTTTTTTTTTTTTGTGTGTGTGTGTGTGTGTGTGTGTGTGTGTGTGTGTGTGAATTTGTTTTCTTTCCAGTTTTTTCCCTCCCTTTAAAAAAAGAAGAGTAACCAAGGCTTTGACAGTTTATTGAGCACATTGTTATATTTTTCTTCATAGTATGGAACGTAGGTATACTGGTAAGGTTTTAACAGACTAATTGTAACATACTTCAAACTTCAAAAAATATTCTGTAAAGAAAACTATGAATAATCGGGCAGACTTGAAAGCAGCATGTGGACACTTACTGAAAAAACGGACACACGGAACCTTGTTTACATCACACTTTGTGGGCTTGAGATATGATAGCAGATGTGTTAACACGCGCGGACAGCACAAAACATATACCAAAACATACATGGAAAACATTCATGTGCGCGCTATCATTGTTTACATGACTATCCCTCGTGAATCACTGGTTCGGTGATCTTCTTTTTAAACGGGTTAAGGAAACATCATACCGGCTATCCTGTCTTTTGCATTTTGGACACAAGAACTGTGAACAATATACAGAAGAGAATAATATTCGGATAAAGAATTATCTTCCGAGAGGAAATCCCTTATTTGGCCATTCCATGGTTTTATCATTCCACCCAACCTCTCACCCCCTTCTTTCGCACACACTCCCTCCCCAACCTCCACAACTCTGTTCCTTGATCCACCGCTCCTGCTGATATCTGGTGCTAACAATTTCCTTAAATCTGGCTCTGCTCCCCAGCACCATCTTCCACCCATCTCAGGACACACACGTGATAAATCATAAGCATGATAACTTTTTTTTTAAACACATAAAAGCAATAAGAAAAGAAGAACACAAAACAGCAGCAACAAAAAACACACATACAAAAAGTATTCATGTATACACACACGCACTCGCGTATATAAATACACACATATGTATGTATGTATAATATATACGCACGCATACATACAAACACACATAAACATATACATACATACAGCTAATAAAGAAAACTTTCAAAAAACCAAAATATCCTCCAGCACATGGTTACCACAGTGACGTGATCATTATCCAGTTTCCACTGCTCTATGAACGCCCCGCATGCCCCCCCTCCCGCGGCCTCACCCCCCACCCCTCCAAAAAAAAGTTTCTCTCATTCACACATGTTCTCTCCCTCTCCCTCCATCTCTCTCTCACGCACCACATCTCCCATACCTCCCCACCGCCCCATTCCCTCACGCACATATACACCTCCCTCATCCACGAAAAACACACAAAAATGAAAAAAAAGGTAAGAATCCTCATACAGTTATATGTCTGACGTTAAATTTCAAGTTCTAATAAGAGAAATGTATTTTTGGTTTTGTTCTTTGCATGATCATTTGTTTTTCACCTTTCAAGATAGAGTTATGATGAAAAGTTGATGTGGTGTTTTTCTTTTTTTCATTCATTCTTTTTCTTTTGTTGTTGTCACCTCGTTCATTTTCTTCTTCCTACTTTGTTTTTACTGATTTTTGACTCACTTGTGTAAACAAAGTGAGTCTATGTTTTAACCCGGTGTTCGGTTGTCTGTGTGTGTGTGTCTGTGTGTCCGTGGTAAACTTTAACATTGACATTTTCTCTGCAAATACTTTGTCAGTTGACACCAAATTAGGCATAAAAATAGGAAAAATTCAGTTCTTTCCAGTCATCTTGTTTAAAACAATATTGCACCTCTGGGATGGGCACAAAAAAATAATAAATGAAGCCTAATTATATGCAAACTGCATTTACTGTTATATTTATATTTTTTGTATTCTCTAAACTTGGCACTTTGATCTGATATTCTGACACAACAACAAGAGCAGTCATTATTATCATTTTTTGTTCAAACAGGAACTTCTTTTGCTAAGCATGGAAGTTTTATTTATTTGGAAACGTTTTGATGCAGATAGTAAAAAGGGGAAATTACTCTGTAATTAATGCTAGGGGACTTAATTTGCTTGAAACTGATCTTTCTCATCTTAAACATTCCATTTTGAAATTATACTCAATACATATCACAAGTGAGTCTTGAAGGCCTTGCCTCTCTTGTTGTTGTTGTTGTTCTGAGGGCATGGTGAAAAGAAACTTGTTTTTCTCCCTAATAATCCTCTCTGTCTGTCTGTCTCTCAAAATGGACCTATGACGACAATTCGATGCCTTTTGTAAATGTTTATAAATATCTTGGCATTCCTTTTTCAACAAAATTAGTGGTAAACATACGTCAGTCAAATGACTGTTTATGATGAAATTGAGACATCCCTTTTGTAAATGTTTATAAATATCTTGGCATTTATTTTTCAACAAAATTAGTGGTAAACATACGTCAGTCAAATGACTGTTTATGAAGAAATTGATAGGCATCCCATCGTTGTATAGAATATTGGTTAAAGATAATTTGTGTGGATGAAAATGGGCAACTGCATAAGTCGTACACAATCTCGATGCTAGGGGTTAAAAGAACTGGGCAACTGATGTACAAATGTTTGTTTGAATATAGATTTGGGAATGTACGGATTAACCAAGAGCAGGAAATGTTCAGATGGATATTTGTGATTTTCGTCAAAGGCTGATCGAAACTGGCAGAACTTTATCAAAAATGTATTTTGTATTCAACGAATTATCTCACAATGTACAATCATATTCATATCTTAAATTTGAACCGTTCTGTAAAACAAATCACACTGAAACCTTTTTTGGTATGCCCAGTATTTCAAAATATAAGAGAACGGCTAATCCAAGAAAAATATAATAGACAATCGTATATTTTCCGCTTGACATCGCTGATGACAGTAGTGAATGAGAATGTAGTTTTCAATTTCAGTTGGGTGTTTTTGTTTTTTTTGTTTTTTTGTATCGAGCTTTCAATATTAGAGATACATTGCTTTTATGATATGCTATCTTTCTGTCTAAATGCATCTTGATATTAAATATCAGTCTTTCTATTTCCAATTGTTTTCGTCACTCCTCCCCCTCTTCACTTTCAGTTTCATTTGGGGCTGTGGCCTTTTCATGAATTAACCATCTGTGTGTGTGTGTGTGTGTGTGTGCGCGCGCGCGCGCGCGCCACACCTTACCTGCAGAGACGAACCGGCTCACAAACATAGATACACTTGCACACAACTGCACGCACACACTTGCAAGCATGCATGCCGCACGCACAGATGATAGATGCCTAACCTTCACACAGACCCCACGCTTAACTGCTGCAGGAATGAAAGAAATTTGCAAAAAAGGAAAAACATGTATATTCATAAAGTTTTGAAATTAAGTTCTCTCTCTCTCTCTCTCTCTCTCTCTCTCTCTCTCTCTCTCTCACACACACACACACACACACACACACACACACACACACACACAAAAAGAATATTTAGTTCTTATATCCCATTTGGTGAATGGAGCGTATTAACATCACTGGTATTTTACACCAAAATTAAAACGTAACCAGAAATTAATGCACATGGCACTGGTTAAAAACAACAATAAAAACAGATGACAAAGCAGTTGTGTCAGCTTGTTACCATTTCCATTTTTGATAAATTCTCACTTTCACACCCAACACGCGTGCACGCACAGGGTTTTGTGTTCCTACGACCGGCTGAGCACTGACGTGAGGTGTGGGATTTTTTTTTTTTTTTTTTTTTTTAACTCGGGCACGGAAAATGTCCAGATTTATAGACGTGCACAACTAATTCATTTGACTTATTCATTCTCTGTTTTCATCAAGGGGATAATACAGGAGACGGCCCCGCCACCTCAAACCCCAGTAATCGTAAGTTGGAGAAAGAAAAAAAAGAGAGGCCACTGGCTTTGTTGTGCATTATGTTTGTTGCGTTCGACTACTTCGAAAAGAACCACCCACAAAGAAAACGATGTGATGGCTTCTTTCCATATCTTTTTTTTCCCAATCAGATTTCAGTTTTGGCATTTTGGACATATTTCTATCCGTAGATTTTCTCAAATAACCAGAATACTCTCTCTCTCTCTCTCTCTCTCTCTCTCTCTCGTTTCTTCTGATTTCACATTTTGACTGTTTTCATGTTTACGTTTATGTGTTCATATGCATGTATTTGTATCCATTTATTGTTCATTATATTGACATGTAATGCTATGTGTATGTCCTCTCTCTCTCTCTCCCTCTCTCTCTTTGTCTTTCTCAAATTATTTCTTCTACAATTATTCAAATGGTGTTTCTCTGTCTCTTTCTCTCAAATTCTTACTTCTACAATTATTTAAATGGTGTCGTTTCTGCTGCTTTCTTTAACATATGCATGCTTTTTTCAAATTTCATAACATGGTCAATTTCATGTTTTGTTCTCTCTCTCTCCCTCTCTCTACCCCCCCCTCTCTCTCTCTCCTCTCTCTCTCTCTCTCTCCCTCTCTCTACCTCTCCCCCCCCTCTCTCTCTCTCTACCTCCCTCCCTCTCCCTCTCTCTCCCCCTCCCTCTCTCTCCCCCCTCTCTCTCCCCTCCCTCTCTCTCCCTCTCTTTCTCTCTCTACCGCTCTCTCTCCCCTCTCTCTCTCCCTGTCTCCCCCTCTCTCTCTCCCCCTCTCTCCCTCTCTCTCCCTGTCTCCTCTCTCCCTCTCTCTCTCCCCCTCTCTACCTCTCTCTACCTCTCCCTCTCTCTCCCCCCCTCTCTCTCCCCCCCCCCCGTTTCTCTCTACTTCCCTCTCTGTACCTCTCTCTGTAACTCTCCCTCTCTCCCCCTCTCTCTCTCCCTCTCTCTGCCTCGCCCACTCGCTCTCTACCTGTCTCTCTCTCTACCTCTCTCTACTTCTCCCACTCTCTCTCTCTACCTCTCTCTCTCTACCTCTCTCTCTTCCCCCCTCTCTCTCCCCTCTCTCTACCTCTCCCTCTCTCTCTCCCCTCTCTCTACCTCTCCCTCTCTCCCCCCCTCTCTCTCTACCTCTCCCTCTCTCTCCCACCTCTCTCTCTCTCTACCTCTCTCTCCCCCCCTCTCTCTCTACCCCTCCCTCTCCCTCTCTCTCTCTCCCTTTCTCTACCTCTCTCTCCCTCTCCCCCCTCTCTCTCTCCCTCTCTCTCTACCTCTCTCTTAGCTATTAAAGTGGACAAAACTGTATTTTGTTTAGATAAAGATATTGTTATTGTTGCTTGCTATGTTGTACCTGAAGGAGGTCCTGCATACAATGATAAAATGATTAGGGATGGTGTATTGATATTGGAAGAATCACTGTTGAATCAGTTTGAAAAAGATGATGTATATTTTATGATATTCGGTGATTTGAATGCCAGAACAGGTCATAAACAAGCTGAACCTGAAGAAATGTCAAACTATATTGGTGATGTGAAATGTAACAGTATGGATGAAGATAATTGTGCACGTTGTTTAAAAGACGAAACGGTTAATAATTTTGGTAAAACATTGTTGGACTTGTGTTTCATACTTGATTTGATTATTTTGAACGGTTTCTGTAATGGTGACAAAGATGGCGAATATACGTTTGTGTCACCTAATGGATGTAGTGTGATTGATTATTTTCTTATTCCTAGTGATTTGTTATTTTGTTTTGATTTTCATGTTGGTGATTGTGTGGATTCGTGGCATTTGCCAGTTGAGGTAACATGGAAAAGGGCCCATTGTAACTTTGGTGTTACAAACACAAAGAAAGAGTATGAAGAAAAAATTGTATGGTCAGATGAGAATGCTAACATTTATAAAAACGAACTTGATAGTGATGAGTTTCATGACAGTTTGCAGAAGGCTTTTCAATTATCATATGTTAACATGAATGATAGTTTAAACCAATTTGTCACTGCATTGTATGCAGCTGCTGCATGTATGGTTCGACGAGTGGAGCATGGAAGGAAAAAAGTGAATGACTGGTTTGATGATGAATGTGTACAAAAGAAAAAGGAAGTTAAAAGGTTGTTGAAAATATTTCAGAGATGTAAAACAGAAAAGGATAAGCCAGAGAAAAGACAAGAGTATGCTGCAGCAAGGACAGAATATGTTAAACTAAGAAAGACAAAAGAAAGAGAATTTGAAAATAACAGATTAAAAAAACTAAAAGATTCAGTCAGTGACTCTAAGTCATTTTGGTCAGTAATAAGATCCGTAAATAGAAAAGCGTTTGTGTATAACGACATCTCCATTGTACAATGGCATGATCACTTCTTTAGGGTTTTTAATGATTTCGACAATAATGTAATACAAGAAGAAGAAAATTTACTGGAAGCAGAAGATGATCTTGAGCCATTATTTAACGATTCCATATCTAAAGAAGAAGTTGTTGCTAGTATCAGACATCTAAAATTAGGAAAAAAGTGCAGGCCCTGACAAAATTGTTGGAGAAATGCTGAGGTGGGCAAATTCTGTTGTGATTGATTTCCTTGTTAAGTTATTTAATCAGCTGTTTGAAAATGGTACGTTTCCTTTGGAGTGGGCAAAATCCATTATTATTCCTATCCACAAAAAAGGAGATATTAACAACCCCGATAATTACCGTGGTGTATCACTCACAAGTATTTTAAGTAAAGTTTATACTCATATCTTAAATAAGAGGCTGACTAAATGGGCTGAAAATGAAGAAAAAATAATCGAAGAACAAGTTGGTTTTAGAGCAAACTATAGTACCATAGACCACATATTTACATTATATGCATTAGTACAGAAATATCTGCTATGTAATACGAAACTTTATGTTGCTTTTGTGGACTTCAAGAAGGCCTTCGATTCTGTTAATCGAAATGCATTGTGGAATGTATTGCGTAAAAGTGGTGTGAAAGGTAAACTGTATATGGCACTTAAAGGTGTTTATAATTCTGTACTTGCGTGTGTGCGTGTGAAGGGTGTTTATTCTGATTACTTTGAATGTCCAAATGGAGTGAAACAGGGATGTCTCCTGAACCCGCAGATGTTTTCCTTTTTTTATAAATGAACTGGCTGTTGAATTATCCAATAGAGGCAAACATGGTATTCAGTTAATTCCTGGAGCTATTGAGGTTTTCTTATTACTGTTTGCTGATGATGTCATTCTTTTATCTGGGACAGTAATAGGTTTGCAAAATCAACTAAACGCCTTAGAAGAAGAAGCAGATCGCTTAAGTTTGACAGTGAATTTGGATAAAACTAATGTTATGGTCTTTAGGATGGGTGGACAGCTGTCACTACATGAAAGATGGTTTTATAAGAATACAGAAGTTAGAGTGGTGAATTCATACAAATACTTAGGAATGATATTCTCAACTAAATTAAGTCTGAATTAAGCATGGGAAGAATCTTGTAATAAGGGGGAAAAGTGTGTAATCGAAATTTTGAAGACGTTACGAAAGCTTAACTCTTTTGATTGCTGTTTATTTTGGAAATTATTTGATTCACAGATTGAGCCTTTACTTACATATGGAGCAGAAATTTGGGGACTAAGTGTAAATAAGCAGATTGAGAAAGTGCATACATATGCAATTAAACGTTTCTTAAATGTACCAATACATTCATCTAATACAGTGTTATACGGAGAAACAGGAAGGTACCCTTTGTATATAAAATTTTTTGTAAAGTGTATCAAATACTGGTTGAAACTGTTGAAACTTCCACAAACACGCTTATGCAGACAGGCCTATGATATGATATATATTCAAATGGATTTAGGGAAAGAGAATTGGGCTTACAGAGTAAAGAAAGTTTTATCAGAACATGGTTTTGGAATTGTGTGGTTATCACAGGGAGTAGGAAACGGTATTTAAAGACAGACTTATTTGTTCTTTTCAACAAAACTGGCACTCCGATATGGAAACAAAAGAAAAATATAGTTGGTTTTTCTCATTTAAAAACGTATTTCAACCTGAAAAATTTCTAAGTATCATTACAGATAAATGGCACAGAATAAGTTATGCAAGATTTCGATTGAGGACACTTGGTTTCAACGCAGATAAGAAATGGTTTGAACCTGGGACTTCCGTAGATTTAACCCTGCCCATCATGTGGCTCACACTGTTTGTTTGAGTGTAAAGCTTATGATGAGTTGAGAAAGAAATGTAAATTTTTTGAAGTAGGTATAGCCGAAATGCGCAACATTGTGTCTGTTTTATCATCTGAGGATGAAATTATAATTAGATCGATTACATAATTTATTGCAGAAGCGCAAAAAATAAGACAAGGACTTGTTATACACGGGCAAAATAATACATAATAAGGTAGTTAACCATAGTTGACTGAATGCTGATATGTTCCGGAATGAAAGTAAGGAGTACATGAAATTATGTATGTGAGAGGATGGTCGAATTTTCTTCTTTTTTTTTTCTTAGTATTTTCCTTGAAGTGATACTATGTACATATATAATTATGGTGTCAGTGTTACCAATCTTTGTTTGACTGCAATGTTTAAAATTTACATCATAAAGATTATTGTAATCTGTTGATGTGAAAATGTTACCCCCTTGTCAAAAGACCTTTGCAGGCAATGACAATAAAACATTTCAAGTTTCAAGTTTCTCTACCTCTCTCTACCTCTCTCTCCCTCTCTCTCCCTTTCTCTCTCTACCTCTCTCTCCCCCCCCCCTCTCTCTCTCCCTCTTTATCTCCCTCTCTATCTCTCTACCTCTCCCTCTCTCTCCCCCCTCTCTCTCTCCCCCCCCTCTGTCTCTCTACCTCTCTCTCCCTCTCTCTCTCTCCCCCTCTCTCTCCCCCTCTCTCTCCCCCCTCTCTCTCTACCTCTTGCCCTCTCTCTCTCTACCTCTGTCTCTCTCCCTCTCTCTCTCCCCCCCTCTCTCTCCCTCTCTCTCCCCCCCTCTCTCTCTACCTCTCCCTCACTCTCCCCTTCTCTCTCTGCCTCTCCCCCTCTCTCTCTCCCTCTCTCTACCTCTCCTTCTCTCTACCTCTCTCCCTCTCTCTCTCACCCTCTCTCCACTTTGTACTTTGTTGTCCTGTGTTAAGTGATCTCAGAAATCAACTGATACCTTCAAAATTTCATAGGCAACCCTCCTTGTTCAGACTGTATTTGCTTATGTCTCACTAAGGAACACTTTAATAAACAGCTAGCAATTTACTTGAAAAAAGCCTTAAAGATTGGAAATACAATATGCAGTTGAGTGTGTGCTAGTTTTCCGCTTTTTTGTTATTATTTGTTAATAAGACTAAATGCAGATAATGACTGTTTTCCTCATTTTCAGGTTACAACTCTGTTATGTTACATATCTGAATATATTACCTCTGTAATGTTTGTTTACACCACCCCTGCATGAGGGGCCATGGCCTATATTGAATAAAACATCCGTATCCGTATCTCTCCCCCTCTCTCTCTTTCTACCTCTCTCTCTCTCTACCTCTCTCTCTCTACCTCTCCCTCCCCCCCTCTCTCTCTGCCTCTCTCTCACTCTCTCCCTCCCTCCCTCTCTCTCTCCCCTCTCTCTCTCTCTCTCTCACATACACACACACACATGCACACGCGCACACACACACACACACACACACACACACACACATGGTGAATGGAGAATACAAACATCACTGGGTTATGAAGGTTATGGCATTGGCTACATAAATATAACATGACTAAACAGCCATGTCATCTTGCAACTATTTCCATTTTGATAAGAAATATATTCTCTGACTTTCACACTTCTCTTTCCAGCTCTCACGAACACACACGTGCACGCGCGCGCGCGCGCGCGCACACACACACACACACACACGTTCGTTGTTCTTTGTTGTTATTTTTTACGACCGACTGACCACTGACGTGAATGTCCAGATTTACAGACGTGCACTTGCTCATTTGTTTTCATCAGAAAAAATGCCGACAACAACGATGATGATGCCAGGTAATGGTGAGTAGAAAAGTGGTGCCCGTGGGCTGTTGTGCGTTCTGTTTGCCGAGCGCCTCAGCAGTCTGCGTCCACAACAGATCGATCTCTCTCCCTTTCCCTCTCTCTCTCCCGCTTCCTTACTGTTGCTCGCTCTCTCTCTCTCTCGCTCCCCCCCTCCCCTCTTCTCTGCGAACACCTATTTACGTTGTGTGTGTCTGGCTATGTACGTAAATTTGTGTATGGGTCGATCGCCTTCACAATTAAAATATTTGTCATTGTCCTGCTCCCCCCCCCCCCTCTCTCTTTGTTGATATCAGTCTCGCTCTCTCAAAAGGGACGACATTAGCTTTAGTTTGTATTATGACGTTGAAAGACGATAAATGTGTCTAGTTGCTTTCAGACTGCTTCGGTGTTTGGATGTGTGAGAGAGAATTTGTGTGCGGGTGTGAACTTTTCAGTTTTATATGTATCTGACATTGGGGTGCACAATATTTAATTAAAAAGGGGGAGGGGTGTTTCTGTGTGAATGAAAGGAGAATGAGGGAGGGGAAGATGGTTGTGGAGCGGCATTTTGGTTTGTTTGGCTATGCATCTAACTTGCAGATCCGAAACCATTGACTTTATACTATACGAGTATAACTTTCAATCCCCTCTTCCTCTTACACCCTGTAAATTAAAAATAATAATAACAATAATAATTTTTTTAAAGCCAGTTTGAAGATCATCGTACATTGCGTTCATTAATTAACACGACTATCAAACAACTGTTGGGTAAGTGGCAGTTGTATGTACTACTGCTGGGTGTGCGACTTTTTCGGTACTGTGTTCCATCATGCTGAAATGAATAACGAGTTTGAAATTGGTGTGTGTGTGTGTGTGTGTGTGTGTGTGTATCACGGGCGCAATAGCCGAGTGGTTAGAGCGTTGGACTTTAAATCTGAGGGTCCCGGGTTCGAATCTCGGTAACGGCGCCTGGCGGGTAAAAGGTGAAGATTTTTCAGATTTCCCAGGTCAGCATAATTATGTGCAGACCTGCTAGTGCCTGAACCCCCTTCGTGTGTATACGCAAGCAGAAGATCAGATACGCACATTAAACATTCTGTAATCCATGTCAGCGTTCGGTGGGTAATGGAAACAAGAACATACCCAGCATGCACACCCTCGAAATCGAAGTATAGCCGACATGGCTGGGTAAAAACGGTCGTACACGTGAAAGCTCACTCGTGTACATACGAGTGAAACGTGGGATTTGCAGCACACGAACGAAGAAGAAGAACCCAAGTTTACAGAAGAAGAGTTAAAACAAGCGGCTGAAGCGCCAACAACACAAGGTTTGAGTGTCCGTGTGGGAACTGCGCGTTTGCCAACTCCGTGTGTGTGTGTGTATACACACACACACACACACACACACGACGCGCGCGCGCGCGCACACACACACACACACACACACACACACACACACACACACACACACGTCGTGCCCGAAGAAAGCATATGTTGTAGAGGCAATGGCTTGACTGTCGCACCTTTGAAAAACGATGAACGTGATGGGCCTACAGTTTGAATCACACAACATACGTTGTTTCCTACAGTTGTTCCAAACCAAGCAATCCTGGAAGTTAATTCTGGGCACTCTTGTTGTGACGTCACATTAAACCTCTTTCTGTTTCCTTTCTAGAGAGCAAAGCTCAATATGGCTGCGCCAAGCTGATAGGTTCATATTTTCAATCAATACGATTGTTTCAGTGCGCGGGTATGTCCATTTTAATGTATAGTTCTGTGATTACTCACTTATTTGCCAGGTTTTTTTGACTAAAGCATGATGCTATTTCACTTCGTGTGTCCCCTTTAATCAGTAGCATCTGTTTAACAGTGTCCGCTGGTCCGTCAGCCAACAGAAAGTCGTGGCAAACTTGTGTGGCAAACTTGTGTTTGTGAACGTGATGGCCAAGAGGGTGTGTGTGGAAGGGAGAGGGGGGTGTTGGTTGGGAGGAGTGCTTGTTACCAGCTTTGGAGTTCTTGACGCATTTTCAGCCTGACCATGCAGTGACGCACTTTCAGCCTGATCGGTTGGCTGGGCTGGACGGCAAACTGTACATTCCATGGATGACTTGAAATTGTGTACGACAGTGTCCTGATGTCATGAAATGATGTGTACGACAATGTCCTGACGACTTCAAATGATGTGTATGACAATGTCCTGACGGCTCGAAATGATGTATACAACAGTGTCCTGATGGCATGAAATGATGTGTACGACAATGTCCTGACGGCATGAAATAATGTGTACAACAATGTCCTGACGGCATGAAATGAAATGATGTGTACGACAATGTCCTGACGGCATGAAATGAAATGATGTGTACAACAATGTCCTGACGGCATGAAATGAAATGATGTGTACAACAATGTCCCGACGGCATGAAATGATGTGTACAACAATGTCCTGACGGCATGAAAAGAAATGATGTGTACAACAATGTCCTGACGGCATGAAATGAAATGATGTGTACAACAATGTCCTGATGGCATGAAATGAAATGATGTGTACAACAATGTCCTGACGGCATGAAATGATGTGTACGACAATGTCCTGACGGCATGAAATGATCTGTACGACAATGTCCTGATGGCATGAACATGAAATGAAATGATGTGTACGACAATGTCCTGACGGCATGAAATGATGTGTACGACAATGTCCTGACGGCATGAAATGATGTGTACAACAATGTCCTGACGGCATGAAATGAAATGATGTGTACAACAATGTCCTGACGGCATGAAATGATGTGTACGACAATGTCCTGACGGCATGAAATGATGTGTACGACAATGTCCTGATGGCATGAAATGAAATGATGTGTACAACAATGTCCTGACGGCATGAAATGATGTGTACGACAATGTCCTGACGGCATGAAATGATGTGTACGACAATGTCCTGATGGCATGAAATGAAATGATGTGTACGACAATGTCCTGACGGCATGAAATGATGTGTACAACAATGTCCTGACGGCATGAAATGAAATGATGTGTACAACAATGTCCTGACGCATGAAATGATGTGTACAACAATATCCTGACGGCATGAAATGATGTGTACAACAATGTCCTGACGGCTTGAAATGAAGTGTATGACAGTGTCCCGACGGCTTGAAATGATGTCAGTATGACGATGTCCTGACAGGGGATGATGACGGGGCATGCGCACAGACTGCCGCCCTTTCCACCCTCTTCCTCTGCTTGTTGATGCTGGTGTTGCTGAACACCTCGCAGTGACGTAACCGCCATGTGCGTCACCGATGCCGATGACAACATCCCGCTTTGTCCCTGGACTCACGAGAACGGCTTTGTTGTGTGGAAGTGAGAGTTGATTAAAAATCACAATGAAAAGAAAAACAAACCTACAAGCACATACACGTACACACGCATGCATGCTGTAAGGATTATAAGTGGGCAGGAAGCAGCCGGAGCATGTATGCAAAATGACTCGCATAATGAAAGTCTTCAGTATGTAAAAAAAAAAAAAGAAGAAAAAACCCTCACCCAACCATCCGCACCTTCCATCCTGTCAGATAGTAACGATAACAACCACCAACAACAACACACGCACACACACACAAACGCACACAAATCTGTTGCAATAATGAATCAAACCAAGTTGTAATTATGGAAAAAACAAACAAACAAAAAAACAACAACAACAACACAGCAATGGAAAATCCAATTTTACATTTTTTACACAGGTCGTCAACAGATATTTTGCCAACAATATTGACCGTCCTGGATAAATGAAATTCTTTTTGCTTCTAAAAAGACTTCCATTCATTACAAAAACCATTAGGCTATTGCTGAGAATTGAAAAGGTGGTGGTAGAAAAAAGTCAGTGGAAATGAGAGTCTGGAACATATTGGATAGGCTTGCGCATTAACCCGTGCCACAGTACTGGAAAGCCACTCCAGTGGCACAAACACATTTTCTGCTAAAAGGAAAATGGTTTCAATCAGTCAGTCAAATCACTTGAATACCCTCATAAAAACCAACAAACACAAGGAAAACGTGTCTTGTGGGTGACAAGCTAGCAAGAGAAGGTCTGATTGTAAACTCGACGTTTTACATGCAGTATTGCACATTTAAAGCATACAAAAAGCAGCAACACATCAACACTGTTTTTAGTTCAAGTAATCAAAATCGTACCACCACTGACTCCAAACAGAAGGGGATATTTA
This sequence comes from Babylonia areolata, assembly GCF_041734735.1. Lineage (NCBI taxonomy): Eukaryota > Metazoa > Mollusca > Gastropoda > Neogastropoda > Buccinidae > Babylonia > Babylonia areolata. The sequence continues at coordinate 17,710,216 of NC_134891.1, forward strand.
TTTCTTTTTCTGAAACCTAGCAGTATCCTTTGAAGCTGAAGACTTGAATGTGACGATGTAGGATGTAAATATTGTCTTCCCTGTGTGAGTGTGTACTGAATTGGTTTCTTTCGCGGTTTACCGTTACCGTTTCTTTCATACATGCAACTTGCACGCACAGCCTTTAACGCTTGTTTTATTATGCCTTTGGGGGACACCAACATGGGTTGCTTTTTTGTTGTTTTTTTGCAGTCTCCCATTTTTTTCGAAGCAAGTAGATTCCCTCCCCTTCACTGCCCTATGCGCTCCCTTTCTCATTTCCCCCGAGACCCGTTTGCCTAATTCTTCCTCCCACCCTACCCCCACATTCTGTCATTCTCACGGCATCTGTCGGTTCGCTTTTGTGAACATTAAATTTCTGTTTACTTTCTTTCACACAATGAGACCAAAAACAAAATTACGCCTGCGGTTTCCCTTCATGGGGTCCGTAGGTGTTGCTTGGAGGATCCTCGACAGAGTCAATCCTGCACCGGCGGGTGTCAGTGTCACAGAGGCTGGCAATGAGACGGGTGGAGCGCAGGTTCACAGCGCGATGAAACCAAAATTGTTTCTGCCTCGTCAAGTCAAGTGCGAGTCAAGTCGCATAAGATGTACTGTGCACGCGCAGTCCACCCACCCACCCACTCCTTCCCCACCTTCCCCCCCAACCCCCTCCCACACACACCCCATCCCTCCCATCTGACATTTCTCCCTCCCCTGTATATATTCTTTTGAGCAATATATATTTCGGTGTTTTTTGGGTTTTTTATTTTTTTATTTTATTTTAAAAAAAAGTATATTCCCCCTTTGTAATCCTCTCCCCACGCCCACTCCTCCGCCCCACCTCTCTCTCTCTCTCTCTCTCTCTCTGTCAAGGTAAAAAAAAAAAAAAAATCGTATCGCGCACTTCCAGTCTTCATTTTTCTTCCCCATTCACGCATCAGTCTTCATTTTTGTTTCCGTGCTATAATTGTCTTTCCTCTGTAAAAGTAGGAAATAGTTGCTGTGATACTGCAAGGTGGTTTATTTTTTCTTTGTAAAACCGGTTGCCTTTACAACCCATACAGATTTTGATGTACATTTTGGGGGGGAAAGATTTTTTTTTCTGTTCTTACAAAGAAGGTTTATTATTGAAGTTATTTACAAAGAAGAGGAAATACAATGTACCATTTTGATAGGAATAAATTCTATGATGCAGTTTCCTTTTCAAGTGCTTGTCATGAAAGAGAGGGAATGTGAGAGAGGGACGGAAACTTGGCGATCTGTTCATGTTGAAATGACCTCAAACTTTACAGCCTCTCTCTCTCCCTCTGTGTGTGTGTGTGTGTGTTGAGGGAGGAGGGGGGGGTCAACCCCTGTCTCTCTCTTTCTCCTTAATCCCTTCAAAGTATTATAGCAGACCAACCTTTTTCAGACTAACATTGTTAATGTCTTGCAGAAATGAATGTGTTATCAAGAACTTCGCAGTTTTTCTGTATAAGTCGTTTCAGGGAAGAACCATTTTGAGCTGATTCTCTCTCTCTCTCTCTCTCTCTCTCTCTCTCTCTCTCTGTGTGTGTGTGTGTATATATATATATATATATATATATATATATAGTATGTATACAGACACAAAAGTCTCCATCCGTAATGGAAATGGATTCTCCCCTTCAATCTATGTTCGAAGAGGAGTACTATAGGGAAATACACTGAGTCCCACATTATTTAATATATTTATAAATGATATTGTTGATTGGCTCCAGGATACCGATTCGCGAAGTTAGTCATTCTCAAAACAAAAGTATCTCTTTGTCTTTTATATGCTTATGACTTAGTATTACTTTCAAAATCTAAATATGGCCAACAGCTGAAACCAAACCAGTTACATTTATATTGTAAACAATGGGGTATTCAGATCAATAGCAGCAAAACAAAAGTCGTCATATTTTCAAGATCATAACCACGAGCTCAAATATCTTTTAAACGTGGAACAGAAGTTACAGAAACAACTGAACAATATAAATACCTGGGAATAATATTCCATAAATCAGGCAATTTTGAAAAGGCTACGGAACATCTGGCAAAATAATAATAATAATAATGGATACTTATATAGCACACTATCCAGAAATCTGCTCTAGGTGCTTTACAAAAACGCTTTTGATAACATAAAACATTATATCTATGTTACATACACACACCAAAATGTGACCACACACACACACACACACGCACGCACGCACGTACGCGCACACACACACGCACGCACGCACACACACACACACTGCATACATACATTTTAACATACATGTGTATCTAACAGCTACCCTAACAAATACGCACACATAGGCAGGCACAAACTTACATAAACACACGCACACACAATACACATTCATATACATGCATGTAGTTGTGGACCTGCCACAATTGAACTTATTGCTGAGGGAAAAGGTGAGTTTTGAGACGAGATTTAAAAGATGCGAGGGAATCAGAGTGACGGAGGTTATCAGGGAGCTTGTTCCACGTCTTTGGCGATTGAAAAGAAAACGATCTGTGTCCATAGGTCTTACTTCTGACGTGAGGTATCCTGAGAAGTCGAGTATCAGAGGAAGAACGGAGCTGGCGAGACGGGGTATAGATATGGATGAGTTCAGAAAGATACTTGGGGCCAGATCCGTTGACTGCAGAAAAGGTCAGAGTGGATAGCTTATAGTCTATTCGATCAGAAACAGGCAACCAGTGGAGAGACTGAAGGAGAGGAGAAACATGGTCAAATTTAGAAGCTCTGCAAATGAGTCTGGCAGCGTTATTCTGAATTCGTTGGAGTCTGTCTAACAGGTATTTGGGAAGGCCGGCCAAAAGAGAGTTGCAGTAATCCAATCTTGAGAGAACCAGAGAGCATACAAGTGTCTTGGTTGCATCGGTTGAGAGATAGTGGCGGATAGAGCTGATTCTACGCAGTTCCAAATAGGCAACTTTACAGATATTCGAAATGTGCTGTTGGAAGGAAAGAGACTGGTCCAGGATTACACCAAGACTGCGAACAGAGGGAGAAAGTGAAACAGGTGTGCTATTGATCAGAACAGAGTCAGGAAAGGAAGGATGTTGACGAAACTTCTTTGGACAGGTTATCATCAATTCAGTCTTATCATCATTTAATTGCAGCTTGTTGAGAGTCATCCAGTCCTTTAGGCCAGCAATGCACTCCTGTGTTTGAGTCACCAGTGCATCAAATTCAGCTATGGAAGCCGACTGATAAAGTTGTGTGTCATCAGCAAAGCTCTCATGCGACATCGCATGATGACTGATGACATCCGACACAGGAGCCGCATACAGCACGAAAAGAACAGGACCTAGGACGGACCCTTGTGGGACACCATATTTCAAGGCAGATATTCTAGAGTATGTACCATTTACACACACTTTCTGTGTACGATCTGACAGGTAAGACGTGATCCATGCTAGTGCAGTGTCACGAATACCAAAGGAAGTTTTAAGTCTGTTCAAGAGGATAGAGTGGTCGATAGTGTCAAAAGCTGCTGACAAATCTAAGAGAGCGAGAACAGATATCTTATCCTCATCAAATCCCGAAAGCAAATCATTCACTATTCTAAGAAGGGCTGTTTCGCAACTATGACCACGTCTATAAGCTGACTGGTGGGAATTAAGTAAGCCATTCTGCTCCAGATGAGCTAAGAGCTGAGACGATATGATCTTTTCTAGCAGTTTTGATAAAAATGACAGATTAGAGACAGGTCGATAATTTTTCAAGCAATTATGATCCAAAGATGGTTTCTTGATGAGTGGACGTACAATAGCAGACTTGAAGCTTTCAGGGAAACAACCAGACAGCAAGGAAGAATTGATGACATGAGTAATATGTGGCAGTAGAACATCAATACATTCAACCAACAAAGAAGACGGGACAGGGTCAAGCTCACAGGATTTCGGACAAGCGCTCAGACACACTTTCTTCACAAAATCTTCAGTTACCGGTTGGAAACAATGTAAAACAGGACCACTGTACACGCGTTCTTGAACGGGTGAAGAAGGAGACACAACAGAGTCAAGCTTCTCACGAATGCATGATATTTTGCCGGTGAAGAAGTCAGAAAACTTTTGAGGGAGTTCCTGCGCCGAAAATGTTGTAGGGAGAGGAGTGTTTTTCATTTTACCTAGTAGATTGTTCGTAGCGTTGAAAAGCTGTTTGGCTGTGGTGCATGCAAGTATTTTAGAAGAGTAGAACTTTGACTTTGCCCTGTCAACAATGTTTGTTACATTATTCCTGGCTGTCTGAAAAATGTCCCTACTGATGGTCAAACTAGTGGCGCGCCAGTGCCTCTCAGCTCTTCTTCTCTCCCGCTTGGCCTCCAACAGCTCTGGTCCCACGGTGTTGTACCAAGGCGACGGGGGACGATTGGAGATCAGGCGCCGAGTCGACGGGGCGTGCCTGTCGAGTGCAGCGCGTAGGACAGTGGATAGCTGGTCAGCAGTCGGCTCAAAAGGGATATTAGTCAGCAGGTCAGCTTTAAGTAAGTCTAAGTCAATTGAGGTCAGTGTGCGCACCTCCCTATACACACGGGGCGTGGGAGGTTTGGTGAGGTTCAGTTGACACGTCACACTGTGATGGTCGGAGGACAGGGTGTGATCGACGGTGGTAGACTTCAGGAGGCAGTCCTCATTTCTGTGCAACACCCAATCGACGATGTGACCACGATTGTGTGTAGGCTCGGTTACAGACTGGTTAAGATCGAACAAACTGACAATTTCAAGTAATTTAGAGGTATAAAACTGTGTGGGTGAATCAAAATGAAAATTAAAGTCACCAACAATAAGTAGAGAGCCTGGTAAACTATTAGCGTATTCTAAGAAGTCCGGAAACTGTTCTATGAACATCGTATCAGAGAGTTTATTTTTCTTGTTTGGTGGCGGACGGTAGAGGCAGAACACATTGAGGTGGGAATGTGGCAGCGACAGTGAAAGCTGGGCCAGTTCGAATGAGGCATGGTTGAAGGGAAAGGCAGATGTGTACGTTGTGTGTGGGAGCAGCCTGTCTGACACAACGAAGGCGATTCCTCCCCCGCAAGTTGTTGTAACACGAGGGAAGGAGGTGGTAGTGTAGCCAGGGGGAGCGAGATCTCGACATTTAGCTTCATCCCCAGTACTGCGAAGCCAAGTTTCTGTGATACACAGGATGTCGAGGCTGATTGAGAGCAGATGTTCGTTGATCGCTGAGCGTTTGAGGCGAGGACCAACTGACTGGGCGTTGAACAGACCTAGAGAAATTTGAGTTGAGCGGTGGGAGGGAAAGCAGGACAGAGGTACACGAATATGGTTATCAAAGTTGATGCATTTAACAGGGTGGTCAGTGGAAGTTACACGTCCAGTACCACACACAACAGCTATCTTCCTCTGCTTGCGACGTCCTGCACGATGAGTGCGAACACGGGGGAGGTGACAACCTATACCCACACCTCTGATGGCGTCGATGACAGAAGGGTCAAGTGCTGCAGGAGGCACGGACAGGAGCTGGTCCCGTGTGTAAGACACACGGGGAGAATGAGCATTAAGCAAGGGCCTGTGGTAGAGGTCAGCTTCAGGAACACGCGGAGCGGGCTGCGCGTGCGAAAGGGGATGGTGAAGAAATGGCGTGCTCTGACAAGCAAGAATACTTGCCAGGTTACACAGAAAACATGTCCAAATAACTTGAAGTTCCGGTGGCAGAATCGCACAAAACAAGCACCAATGTATACTCCACTCCATCATAAAGTACATACACAACTTTTACGTCAACGCACAATCACATTCCAACACAACTGACGAAAGAAATGAGAGCTGGGACTATGCTGCCTGTCAGGCGTAGCCCTTGCCCTTAGCCATAAGGTAATAAAACTTCTTATATTCTTATAAGATCTTTCAAGAATGAAAACATAAGCATACATATGATATCAAAATTATTTGATAGTCTCGTTTCACCAACACTAACGTATGGAACAGAAATATGGTTCCCCACTTGTGAAAAAGCAGATGATACTTTTACCTTTGACAAACAATATGACCATTGCCTCATGAACAAATTTCCTCATGAGCATGTTCATTTAAACTTTTTAAACAAATATTGGGAGTCCACAAAAAGCCACAAATTCAGCAATACTTGGTGAACTAGATAAATACCTCTTAAATTTGAAATTGATTTGCCAATTAATAAAATTTTGGTTTAACATAATACAGGCACGAGCAAATTCGCATATCAAAATTGTGTATGACGACATGCTTACAAAGGAAACAAAACAGCGAACACGGATTAATTTCGTTGAAATGATATTACAGAATCTTGGTTTAAGACACGTTTGGAATAATCGGTCAACATTCAATATTCATAGACTTAGCCACGTTATAATGAATAAAACAGAATGTGGATAAGTTTTATTCTGGAAGAGAAAGAAATCTGAAAATAAACTACTATTTTATAATAAAATTACTCATGAATATAGAACCGAACCTTATTTGCTTGAAAGATATCTTAATTATAATTAAAAAAAACAACAAAAAACAAAACAAAACAATCATTGTGCAAATTAAGAATATTCTGTCATGATTTAGCAATTGAAAAAGGCAGATATTTCAACATCCCAAAAGAAAGGAGACTATGTTTACAATGTCAGACAATATAGGATGAATATCATTTCTTAGATGATTGCGAATTATACAAAGAAATTAGAATAGAATTCATACAGAAAATTCAAAAATACCTTCCAAATATTATTATACCCAGTCAGCTAATACTACAGACAAACTTGTGGGACCGTTTGGGAAATTTGTCTAACTGCTACCAAAAACGTCATGGCGTGCAGGAGTGATTCAATCTCTTGTTCAATATTTATCTGTGATTTTGTTTTGCTTTTTTGTGCGTGGTTTCAATGTTTTTTAATGTTAAAAAAGCTTATGAACAAGTATGGCATAGTCGACTTCTGTACAAGATTAAAACAATTGGTATAACTGGTCATATGTACAATTATATTAAGGACTTTTTATCAAACAAACAAATAGAAATAAGAGTAGGAAACACATATTAAAGCTCGCGACCACTTAAAATGGGCTTGCCTCAAAGATCACTTATTGCACCTATGTTGTTTAATATATTGATAGCAGATCTACCGAAAACATCAAAAGAAACGACGTTATCGCAGTTCGCTGATGATATCTGTTTGTGGATGAAGGTGACTCCAACCAGGGTATTGAACTATACAAAGAAATTTTACCAGCGCGAAATTGATCAAATTAGAATATTCATGATTAAATATGGACTAACCCTATCATTAGAAAAAAACGAGCATTATGCTTTTTAATTCGGGATATGATCCCAAAAAACTCCCTGTATTCACTCTAGATGGTATTGTCATAAATCATACTGTCAAATTTCTGGGAGTTAATCTAACATCCAAACTTACCTGGAAGCACCACATCGAGTATTTGATAAACAAAGAGAAAAAGTCAGAATTTTCTCTAAGTTGTTAGCAAACAACATTGGGGACAGGATGTCAAAGCGTCCATATCTTTATCAACCGCTCTTGTACGTTCAAAGTTGACATATGCCCAGGAGGCGTTCTTCAGTACACTACAATACCTATTAAAAAAAAAAAAAGTTACAATGTATAGATTGCAAAGCCTATAAACTCGCTCTGGGAGTACCATCATGCACACACATCAGTCTCAGGGACTTATAGAGAAACGGGTGTATTTCTCCTTGATGAACACGGAAAAGTATCTGCCACAAAAATTTGTTTTAAGAAGTTCGGTGTATGTACTTTCTCCAAAAATGAAGTACACTAAAAATTAAAGAGTTTGCAAAAAGGGCCAGAACAATCCAGTCCCTAAAGCCTGTCAATACATTTACTGAAGATATCGTCTTCGATTCAGAAGCTGATTTTTAAAATATTGCTGTTAAACCGTCATTCTCAACCATACCATCCTGGGAACTGAGAAAACCAAACTTTGATATGCACTACACAAATCTGCACACAAAAAAAGAAGAAAAAGATTCACCGAATATACTAAAGAGCTCCTAATGCTCTCATATAGGAAATGAATATATAAATCTTAAAATCTATGCAGCTGGTTCGGTTCTTGATGATGGCAGAGCGGGAGCAGCTTTTGTGATACCGGAATTGAACCGTGAGAAAATGTACCACCTGGGTCAACATCTTTCTATGTTTTCTGCTGAGCTCGTCGCCATACTTATGGCCATAAACTACATTCTGGATTTTCATGAAAAGGATAGTCAAATCCTACCTTGCGTAGATTCAAAATCGGCGTTAAATTAATGCACTTAGATCTGCAAATTAAAAACCATGCCTTAAGATGATCACAGAAATAAAACACATTGTACATCAATTGTCGATCAAAGGTATCCATATTCCATGTAACTTTCATTTGGGTGCCTTATCACTGTGGATTTTTTGCAAATGAGAGGGCAGATCAGGCTGCCAGAAAGGCAGCGCGAAACAGCGAAGGCTCAATCCTCCTCAGGATTCCATTAGATCTACAAGAATGTTATAGGTGTATAGAAAAAGTGTCAAGTGATCGACATGAACATAGGCTAGAAGATTTAGACTGCCAGTATTACCGTCACTGTATGAAGACAGTTAACAGCAAGCAGCCCCAATTTATCTGTCTCCCAGTCAAGAGACCAGTTAGAAGTTTAATTCGTCGATTCCGTTTGAATGCCCATCGAGCTAAATTTTGCAAAAATATAGGTGTCTGTGCGGAAAAGAAGTCAGTGTCTACCACATACTTGTCCAGTGTCCAAAAACAAGACAACTGTTCTTTCAAAAACTAGCCGACCAGTTTCCACCAAACACATATTTATCCTTAGGAAATGTTTTGAATAAATATTCATTCCTTCAAAAAATTTCCGAATGCTTGATTCAAAGTCCAGTTGGTATTTACCTTTGCCGATTGATCACGTTTTTGTCAGCATGCTTTTATTTATTTATTTTTTTTATTTAATTTTTTTATTATTATTATTATTATTTTTTTTTTTACTGCTATGCAGATGTTTAACTCACTGTTGTAATTTATGTTATAATTCACTGTTCGTCACTGCAGTTCTTCGTAGCTCTTTGTTTTCCACTACAAAAGGATCTGCCTTGCTCAAACGTTTCATACAACAGAGTGATCAAAGAAACTTAGATGAGAAAAAGAAATATGTTGAGGAGTTAAACCAAACCCTTATGCAGACTGGACCTGATGATGACTTGACAATGGATGATCTAAACGAGGCAATAGCTAAATGCAAGAAAGAATCGGCTCCTGGCCCAGACAAAGTTCGTTACTCAGACATCAAGGAGCTATCGGAAGAAGACAGAAGCAAACTTTTCAATCTATATCAAAACAGTTTCCAAAATGGACAGGTGCCGGAGGACTGGACACACAGCTTCTTAAAACCCATACCAAAACCAGGAAAGGACCATCGTCAGGTAAGCGGCTACCGGATCCTAACCATGCAAAACATTGTTGGAAAGCTCATGGAACGCATGATAGCCAGGAAACTTGCAAGGGATCTTGAACACAGGCACATTCTCCCTTCAAATCAAGGTGGTTACAGAACAGGTAAGTCCACATGGGAAAATGCAGCTGCTTTTGCATATGAGGTGTATGAAGGATTTCAAAGAAAAGAAGAAACACTAGCAGTAGCAATTGACCTTGAAGATGCCTACAATAAAGTCCAGTTTGCGCACCTCATGGAGCTGCTACTAAGGTATGGAGTAAGTTTGATACTGACAAGATGGATAGCAGCAGCGCTTCAGGAAAAAACCGTCGTCCTACGCCTCGGAGATTGGATGTCTGCACCTTCTAAACTATCCATGGGACTGCCACAAGGGTCTCCGCTCTCTCCTGTCCTCTACAATGTCTACACGAAGGGCCTTGCAGACTTAAACAACAATGGAATTGCTCGGGTGCTTACCCTTGCGGATGACGGCCTGGTCTTCAAAACTTCGAAAAATGCTCAGGAAAGAACTGAAGCCGTCCAGAAACAACTAAACAATATTGCTCAATGGTGCAAAGACACAGGATCTTCCATCAATCCAGCGAAAGCCCAAACGTTGCTGTGCACCCTCAACAACAAAACCGCGAGCAAATCACCACCTTCTGTGTCATTCGATGGGATTCAAATTGAGAAAACTAAATGCCTACGCTACCTAGGAATACACTTCGACAGGATGCTGACCTTCAGAAAACATACGGAAAATACTGTTCTCAAATGCAAAAAGGGCCTTTCAGTCTTAAAAGCAATGGCAACCAAAGGAATTGAACAACGCCACCTCTTCCTGCTATACCAATCACTCGTCCTCAGTGTGATCGACTACGGACTTGGGCTAACAACACCGTCTCAAAGCAACCTCCTAAAATTAGAAAGAGTCCAAAATGAAGCTATGAGGCTGATCCTTGGAACAACAAAAGACACGCCCACAGAAACCATGCGATACCTGCTTGACCTGCCTTCAGTGCAGGCCAGAAACAAGTTAGAACAGGTCAAGACCTACTTCAAAGCATTAGAAAATCCTCAAAACCCACTGCATGACGCAGTCAAAGAACCAAAAGGCAGCCGTCTAGGACGAGGAAGATCATGGATGGGGCAAGCAGAAGACACAATCCAGCTAGTATGCCGACTACAAGACCTGAAAGAAACAAAAGAATGGGAGAAAAACCCCGAAAACCTCAACCATCTATTCAACACAGTCATTTCACCCACTCTAGGAAGACATTGTCGGGAATGGCCAGAGGGCAAAACTGATGCGGAAGTGAAGCTGCTTATAGAAGAAAACAGTAAAGAAGAGGACATCATCATATACACAGATGGCTCAGTCACCAAAGACCAGTCTGGTTGGGGATTCACTGCGAAACAAAATGGAAAAACAATTTGGGAAGAGAATGCTGCCTACAAAGTCACAACCTCCAGCCTAACGATGGAAGTTGAAGCTGTGACACATGCCCTCCAGTGGCTATCGTCCATCCATACGCCCGGAAACCAACATGCCATGATTCTAACCGACTCAATGAACCCCATACAGAAAATTGAAAACGGAATGGGAAGCCCAGAGTGGCATAACGCAATGCGCAACTTTCAGATTAAAAAACTCACATGGTCATACTGCCCGGGACATGCAGGTGTTAAGGGAAATGAGCGAGCTGACAGACTTGCTGGTAACGCAACACCAACGAGCGGCCTACATCTAGGAAAATCGGAAATCCTCAGAAAAGTCAAAGAATACCAAAAAGAACAGGTACAAGGCCATCACACCATCGATCGCCTCAAAGAAATAGAAGCAGAGAGAGGGAGCGGCCGCAAGTCTAACATGAAAGGTAGAGCACGATGCTTTGCAAATCAAACAAATATCGGCATCATTTCCAAACCAACATTGCGCAAATTTCTTGAAAACGGAACAGAGTCTCTGTGGGCCTTTCCAAATACAATAGACTGAGCAACACACTACACGCCACGTTCTTGGCATCAGAGATCTTTTCCCATCCCTCTTGCGGCCAGTCAGTGGCGGCTGTGTGTGTTTGTGTGTATGTGTGGGTCTGTGCTTTTGAGTGTGTTTGTGAATGCGCGAGAGTGAAAGTGTACACAAGTGTCAGGAGAGATATGTGTACGTGTGTGTGTGTGTGTGTGTGTGTGTGTGTGTGTGTGTGAGGGGAGGTGGGAGTGCGGAGGGAGGTGGGGTAGAGGATGAGGTATGTGAGTGTATGCATGCCTACACTGTGGGAGCAACAGGATATTGGAACGTATATATATATATATATATATATATATATATATATATATATATATATATATATCTTTGTATGTACGTGTGTGGGGTTGGGGGTGGGAGATATGGGCGTATGTGTGTGTGCTTGTACAAGTAAGTGTTCATCTCTGTGAGTGTGTGTTTGTGTGTGTGTGTGTGTGTGTGTGCCGTGGAAGCTGCGATACGTAGACTAGAAATGAGTGTGTGGAGGAGGGGGTAGAGGAGGTGCAAGGTAATGTGTGTGTGTGTGTTGGAGCTCATGTGCGTTTATATGTATTTGACTGTGCTTTCATATGTGCTTGTACAAGTAAGTGTTCATCTCTGTGATTGTGTGTGTGTGTGTGTGTGTGTGTGTGTGTGTGTGTGTGTGTGTGCCGTGGAAGCTGCGATACTTAGACTTGAAATGAGTGTGTGGAGGAGGGGGCTAGAGGAGGTGCACGGTAATGCGTGTGTGTGTGTGTGTGTGTGTGTGTGTGTGTGTTGGAGCTCATGTACGTTTATATGCATTTGACTGTGCTTTCATATATGTGAAACTGCATGTTTGGTGCATTTCTGTTATGCATGTGTGGGTGTATGTGTGAGTGTGTGTCTTCGTGTTTTACATTTGTTCGCTTATTTGTCACCATTGTTGTCTTATTTATTTATTTATGTTTTATTATTATCATTTTGTTAGTATTACTGGTATTGTAACTGCTACCTTTTTCTATATTATAATTATTTATTTATTTATTTGTGCAAGCTTATCTATTGTTTATTTCCCCGTTTTTTTGTTTTTTTTTTTTCTCAAGGCCTGACTAAGCGCGTTGGGTTACGCTGCTGGTCAGGCATCTGCTTGGCAGATGTGGTGTAGCGTATATGGTTTTGTCCGAACGCAGTGACGCCTCCTTGAGCTACTGAAACTGAAACTGAAACTTTCCACTACTCACTATAGTCATCTCATGTATCTCACGCCTCATCTCCTACGCGCACATACTTTTTTTTTCTTTTTTCTTTCTTTTTTTCTCTCTCTCTTCTTTTTCTTTTTTTTTTTTTTCTTTTGTATCCGTCTAATATCACTAAACAGTGAAAAGACATCAAACTAAACTAAACTAAATACACACAGACATACTGGCTGTCAGGAAGAAACTGAAATCACAAGAGGCGACGTCTTTGTAGCTAACGTGTATTATACCTGCTAATTAAAATGACCAAAAAAAAACAAACACAACTATTAATTAGGATGTATGGAAAGAACTGATCCTCCCCCACACGTGGGAGCTGCAGTCCACGTACGAAGAAAAAGAAGAAGACAAAACAGAAGAAGAGGCGTAGCCCCCACGACTCGCGTGTGATCATTAGAATGTCTGGAAAGAACTGATTTTGTCAGATTTTTAAACTAAATTTGGAGTCGACAAAGTATTTCCAGATGAAATAAATAAACTAAAGTGTACTATGGACACATACATGAACACAGACACTCTGACACTCAGACATCCGAAACACATAGATGAGCCCAAAACAGACTATAAACACGGAAAACATAACTCGCCATTCACGGGGAGGGAGGATCGGATCCATCTGGACGTGCTCACAGAGATCATGACCATCTCCTCAGCAATTTCAGCCTTGACTGGTGGGTATGTGTTCACTTCCAGCAGCTGGGCTCCTTGTGGAATGTCCGGGGCTCCTCGCGGTTTTCACTTTTTTTTTTCTTCTTCTTTTTTTTTTTTTTCAAGTTATGTGCACCGTGTTTGTGTGGTGGTCTTCCTGTGTGGTCTCTGAAGAGCTTTATTCAGGTTCACCTTCAGGGTGGCTTGAAGCAGGTGGTGATGTGAGCCATTACCTATCCAGTTCACTGACTTCTTCGTCTTCTTCGTTCGTGGGCCGCAACTCCCACGTTCATTTGTGTGTACACGAGTGGGCTTTTACGCGTAGGACGGTTTTTACCCAAGTTTTTGCACAAGCAGGTCTGCTGCACATATATGTTGACCTGAGAGATCGGAAAAAAATCTCCAACCTTTACCCAGCAGGCGCCGTTACCGAGATTCAAACCCGGGGCCCTGAGATTGAAAGTCCAACGCTGTAACCACTCAGTTATTGCGATCGTCGTTTCACTTTCAACACGGGCTGTGTTGATGGTCTCCTTCGAGGTTCGGATGCTCCGGGTCCCTATCCTCTATCCTCGTGATGAGAGAGAGAGACAGAGAGACAAAGAGAGAGGGAATGAGAGAGAGACAGAGACAAAGAGAGAGAATAAGTGAGAGAGAATGAGAGAGAGTGGGTGAGTGACAGAGAGTGTGATTGGGTGAAACAGAGAGAGAGAGTGAGTGACTGAGAGAGAAAGAGTGAGAGAAAGTGAGTGAGAGAGAGTAAGTGAGTACGAGAGAGAGTGAGTGAGAGAGTGAGAACTCAGAACTCAAACGTTTTTTTAAGGATTAAGATTTAAGGTATGGCCCATTCTTCCCATCTGCCCTTGCTAATCATCATCAGTTACAATAGCACACATGTATCTAACGGAAATGGTGTGTTTAATTTGTTTGTTATTTCATCAACAAATTAGAGAGAGAGAGAGAGAGAGAGAGAGAGAGAGAGAGCCCAGGCCCAACACTCAGCTTACATCACAGATTGACATTAGTTTACATTTGGGCCAACAGCAAAGTGAGAGCTGTATTATCAATGGTTTCTCCATTCAATGGGAAATCATTTACAGCTTAGTCTTTTGTGAAGGACTATGACTCTCAAACTAGGAGGCAAAATTGCACTGGCTCTTAGTGCTGCAGCCTTGGGGCCTAGTTTGCCTTTGGGAACCATCCCAACGCCGACTGTCCTGAAACCCTCTTGGCCGAAAGATTGGGGGTGTAACTTGGGCAAGACACTCTCCACTATAATCAAATCCTAGCCCAAATAGTCGGAACAGCAGTTGCCTCCTCTGCTGTTCTGATGGTCATAGTCGGATACGACTATCATATATATATATATATATATATATATATATATATATATATATATATATATATCATCAACAAATTAGAGAGAGAGAGAGAGAAATTCATTTTTAGTAGTCTGAACGAGAGAGAGAGAGGGAGGAGGGAGGGGAGAGAGCGATTTGTTGGTGCAATTAGTTGAAGAAAAGAAATCACCAAATCGAATCCAAATTTTCTTAAAGCTGATCTGATATCCCTATTCATATTCATAGCCAAACAAACTGATTTGTTGAAGAAAATTAATAACAAATGAATCAAACACACCATTTGCTCACATTTCTCCCGCTATTTCCTCCCCTGAAGCGGGCACAAGGTCTCTGAAATGATTCTTATCACTCTGTGAAAATGTCGCTTGAACCAAATTTTTTCGTAACCGCCCCGTCCCCCCCCCCCTCCCCCGCAACCCCCCTCTGTCGAACGGGCGAGGAAGACCGTGTTTCGCACGCCTCAGTCCGTCCGTGTCCACTATGAACGCAGCCAAAAAAGTGTGTGTGTATGTGTGTATGTGTGTGTGTGTGTGTTGCTGGTTTTTAACGAAAACTAGACCCCCCCCACCCCCCACCCACCCCGAATCCCCCAGCCCGACACGACCCCCCCCCCCTCTCCCTCTCTCCCTCCCCATCGCAGCCTTGAAAACCATGGATAACTCTGTCTCACTTCTACCCTCTGACTTGCTCCATTTGGAGCTGCTTCCCTACCCTCCACACCCCCACCCACCCCACCCCCACCCCCGAGTACCCCACTCCCACCTACCGCAACCCTCCCAATACTCACTCCACACGCACACATAACTACCCCCCCCCCCACCCCCGCCCCCCTCGCTGTCCCTTTTCCCTCCCTGCACCAAGCCCAAGCCCAACCAAAGGCTAATCCTAACTCCTGTATTTCCCAGTGAATTAATGAACCGTGGCCAGACTGCCGTTGTGGCCTGCCACGAGGACCATCTTGGTGTTTTGCCGGGTGGAAAAACAAGCACTTGACAGGCCACTTTCAGCTTTTGTTGGTCTTGTCGTTGTTGTTCTTTTTCCTTTTTCTTTTCAAAAACTCCCTTGATCAACCCCTTCGGGGGGCGGGAGGGGGGGGGGGGGAGAGAAAATGTCTTCGGAGTTCGGCGATTGCTCACATTTCAATGATAACAGTTCATCAATAATAACGACAACGACGAAGATGATAATTGATGATAGTCATCATCATCATAATCATAATCTTATCATATACATACATGCATATATATATATATATATATATATACATATATATATATATATATATATATATGTGTGTGTGTGTGTGTGTACATACATGCATACATACAAATAAATGTATATATATATATATATATTTATATGTATGTATGTATGTATGTTTGTATGTATGCATATATTCGAGAGACGTCTGCATGTCGTAACTAAAATTAAGAAGCCTTCCTTGGAACAGGAGCTGACTGCTGAAATGCGATATCGTGAGGCCCGGTATGTGGTACGCCCTTGGCGCACTGAAAAAGAACCCATCACGACGTATGTGGTGTCCTTTGGCACACTTCTGAAAGAGAACTCCACTCTTGATGGGAACACAAATATCTCTCAAGGCCTGACTTTGCGGATGTGGTGTAGAGTACATGGATTTGTCCGAACGCAGTGACACCTCCTTGAGAAACTGAAACTATCAATCCATCTATCTATCTATCTGTCTATGTATCCATCTATGTACCCATCGATCTATTGCGTTGTGCTATGTTTCGGAATGGGTGGGGAAGGCCAAAGGAGAAGGGTGGTTGGGGAGGAGTAGGGGGTGGGAGAATGGACTATGAGTGAGCGCGTGCAGGCTCATGCATTTATAATAATAATAATAATAATAATAATGGTACTTATATTGCGCTGAATCTTGTGCAGAGACAAATTAAAGCGCTTTCGCACCAGTCATTCTCACTCATGCATAACTCTAAAACTGGAGAAACTGAAGACAAGGAAGAGGCAGGGAAGGGAGGCTATTTTGGGAAGAGGTGGGTTTTAAGGCCAAACTTGAAAGAGCTGAGTGTGAAGACTTGACGAAGCGAAAGAGGAAGTTCATTCCAGTTGCAAGGTCCAGAGACAGAGAAAGAACGGCGGCCAAAGTCGAGAGCTTGAATCTGGGTATGCGTAAACAGAGTGGATCCGAAGCTGATCGTAGTGAGCGAGATGGAGTGCAGAGGTGAAGGCAGCCACAGAGATAGGAAGGGGCAAGGACGAGCCTTGACTGAGCTTCAGCTGTATAATTTTAAAAAATATAATTATCAAGGGGTGTGGGGATGGACGGGGGGAAAGGGGGGGCATCCCTACAAATACGGCAAAAAGCAGTGCCACCAAACACCCTGTACACATATGTATAATCATAGGGATTTTAGTACCACCATCAGCAGTAGTAGTACACATCCAACCCACAGCCACACACCCACCCCCTAAACACACGCCCAGAGACTAAGAATAACAATAAGAAGCGTGGTTTTCGTTTTTTCTTTTCATGCCAAAAACTCTCCACGGTTTGTGACCGTGTTCACTCGGGCTTTCGCTGTCAGTGACACGAAGGGGGGCCGGGGGTTTTGGGGTGTGTGTGTGCAGGGGGTGTCGTTTGTTTTCGCTGGGCCAAGTCATTGTTTCGGGACGGTCCTGAGCTGACTGTTGGTCCTCATGTGACCGGTTGGAACTTTTGAGGGTTCTCTCACCACACCAGCCCGCCAGCTTCACGTAGTTGTTTTTGTTTGTTTGTTTGTTTGTTTTTAGCTGTCTTTGTTGATAACACGGGGAACGTGATGGGCCACGGGGGAACGTGATGGAACGTGATGGGCCACGGGGGAACGTGATGGAACGTGATGGGCCACGGGGGGGACGTGATGGAACGTGATGGGCCACGGGGGGACGTGATGGAACGTGATGGGCCACGGGGGAACGTGATGGAACGTGATGGGCCACGGGGGAACGTGATGGGCCACGGGGGGGGGTGGGGGGGGGAGGGCGTGTGGGGGGGGGGGGGACGTGATGGAACGTGATGGGCCACGGGAGGGGGGGGGGTGTGGTGGTGGGGGGGACGTGATGGAACATGATGGGCCACGGGGGAACGTGATGGGCCAGGGGGGGGGGGGGGGGGGGGGGGGGGGGGGGGGGGGGGAGGGCGTGGTGGGGGAGGGGGGACGTGATGGAAGGTGATGGGCCACGGGGAAGGTGATGGGCCACGTGATGGGCCACGGGGAAAGTGATGGGCGGGGGGAGGGGGGGGCGAGGGGGGTGTTGATGGGCCGCGTCATGGGCCACGGAGGCGGGGTGAGGGAGGGTGTGTGTGTGTGTTGGGGGGGACGTGATGGAAGGTGATGGTCCATGGGGAATGTGATGAGCAGGGGGTGGGGGGGAGGGGGAAGGTGATGGGCCACAGGGAAGGGAACGGGTAGAGTGAGGGGTAAAGGAGCCAAGGACTGGAACTACTCGTTGAACGCACAAGAAGGAAATACGAACATGCATGCACACACGTTCTCTCTCTCTCTCTCTCTCTCTCTCTCTCTCTCTCTCTCTCTCTCATGAACTCCACTTTGTTGTCTTGTGTTGAGCGGAATCAGGGTACCTTTGAAATAGCATAGGCAACCCTCCCTGTTCAGACTGTCTTTGCTAATGTCATTCACAAAGGAAAACGTTAACAAACAGCCAGTAATTTACTTGTATAAAGCCTTAGAAATTAGAAATATGATATGCAATTGAGTGTGTCTTTATTTTCCCCCTTTTCTGTCATTCTGTCTGAATAAAACTAAATGAAGATAAATGACTGTCGTTCTCATTCTCAGGTTGCAACTGTTTTTTGTTTCATATATCTAAATATATTACCTCCGTATTACTGATTTGTTTTCACCACCCCTTCGTGAGACGCCATGGCCTGTACTGAATATAGCACATACACACACACACACACACACACACACACACATGATAAACACCCCTGCGGTTAACGGGTTGTAAAAGAAAGGGGTAAAACAACAAAACAACAACGAAACAAAAGGAAAGAAACAAACTCACGATTACTGACAGACTAAATCTATTTTTTGAACAGTTCAGGATGAATAATAGTGTTGATCCCCATCAGTCACATTATACACGTGGTTTTCGCTAATCGATCTAAACTGTGGAGTGATGGCCTCGAGGTAACGCGTCCGCCTAGGAAGCGAGAGAACCTGAGCGCACTGGTTCGAATCACGGCTCAGCCGCCGATATTTTCTCCCCCTCCACTGGACCTTGAGTAGTGGCCTGGACGCTAGTCATTCGGATGAGACGATAAACCGAGGTCCCGGGTGCAGCATGCACTTAGCGCATGTAAAGAACCCACGGCAACAAAAGGGTTGCTCCTGGCAAAATTCTGTAGAAATATCCACTTCAATAGGAAAAACAAATAGAACTGCACGCAAGAAAAAATACAGCAAAAAAAAGGAAAAAAGAAATAAAAAAGGTGGCGCTGTGGTATAGCGACGCGCTCTCCCTGGGGAGAGCAGCCCGAATTTCACACAGAGTAATCTGCTGTGGTAAAAAGAAATACAAATGCAAATACAAAGCACATACTTAGGCTGACTTCACTGATAACAAGGCCAGACATTACAGTGGAGCAGTGGCCCAGTGGTTTGGGGCCCGTCAAGGAAGCGAGTGTCCACGGGGTTCGAGCCCCACATACGGCCTTGGATTTTTCGCTGGCCCCTCAACTCGACCTGACTGGTGGTCTGGGTGCTAGTTTTTCGATTGAGACGAGAAACCGCATGAACTTAGCGCAGACAGAAGAACCCAGTACAAGAAAAGGGTCGTCCCTTGGTTGGTTGGTTGGTTGGTTTTTGAATAGAAAAGCCCGCTTCGATTGAAATCAAATACACCTGCAGACAGAAAAGAGCATTCAAAAAAGAAAGAAAAAAAAAGAAGTTAGGAGTGGCGTTGCGATGTGGCGGCGTGCTCTCTCCGGTGACAGCGGCCCGAATTTCACACAGAGAATCAAGTGATGCCATAAAATTCCAAGTTATGTAGAACGTTTTACTCATTTAATGTACCGCTTTTAATTCCGGACGACCTAATAAAGTGCACACACACACACACACACACACACACACACACACACATATATATATATATATATATATATACACGCACACACGCACACACACATATACACGCACACATACACACACACACACACACACACACACACACACACACACACACACACACATGTACCTATGTACTTGTGTCTTATAAACCTTCATGTTTCATGACATTAAAATTATTTCTATTCTAATCACAAACACAGACAGAAATAGAGACAGAGAGCCCAAAAGTGAGTCAAACAGTTACCATTAGTTTCCATCTGACGAGAATGTGTCAGATTTTTCATTCACCCACGTGAGGACATATCACCCCCATTTAGGACTTCCACCCTATGTGCAGTCCTTTTCTTTTTGTGTTCAAACACTTACGGTCCTTTGTGGTCGAGTTTTCAACAGTGTAGTCTGTGCAATCTGGCGAAAGTTTGCCGAGTGAAAAGTCTTTTGTGGATGTTCAGTGGACGAAAGGCCCTGTGGAAAAAGGCTACTGAAAAGATTTTCTTTACTTTTCTTTTCCGGCGGTGCTGGAACTGAAGTTTTGGTAGTGGTGGTGGAGGCGGCAAGAAAAAAAGAGAGAGAGAAAGAGAGAACGGCGCTGAGCTCTGGCAGGAGAGAGCAAAAATGGACAGGGTAATCATTATTGCTGTTTGTTTGTTTTTTGTT
Source organism: Babylonia areolata (assembly GCF_041734735.1). Classification (NCBI taxonomy): domain Eukaryota; kingdom Metazoa; phylum Mollusca; class Gastropoda; order Neogastropoda; family Buccinidae; genus Babylonia; species Babylonia areolata. Next base: position 17,730,732 of record NC_134891.1, read on the forward strand.
TTGTTTTATTTTTTTTCGGTTGTTGTTGGTTTGTTTGTTTTTTCTCCACGAGTATTTCAGTCTGTCTGTCAGTCCAGTCAGTCTGTGTGTCTGTGTATCTTTTCCTCTTTGGGGCTTCTCTCTCTGTGTCTGTCTGTCTGTCTGTCTGTCTCTGTCTCTCTCTCTGTGTCTCTCTGTCTCTGTGTGTCTCTCTATCTGTCTGTCTCTGTCTCTCTCTCTGTCTCTCTCTGTCTCTGTGTGTCTCTCTGTCTCTCTGTCTCTCTGTCTCTCTCACTTCCTCTGTCTGACTCTCTCTATCTGTCTCTCTCTCTGTGTCTGTCTGTCTCTCTCACTTCCTCTGTCTGACTCTCTCTCTCTCTCTGTCTGTCTGTCTGTCTGTCTGTCTGTCTCTGTCTGTCTGTCACTGTCTCTGTCTGTCTGGCTGTCTCTGTCTGTCTGTCTGTCTGACAGGAGAAGGACATGTGGTGTTGACTCTGTGCTGTCTGCCTGAAGTCAGCTGACTTGATATCGTCGTCAGACAGGCTATGACTCTGTGCTGTCTGCCTGAAGTTAGCTGACTTGATATCGTCGTCAGACAGGCTAGGACTCTGTGCTGTCTGCCTGAAGTCAGCTGACTTGATATCGTCGTCAGACAGGCTATGACTCTGTGCTGTCTGCCTGAAGTTAGCTGACTTGATATCGTCAGACAGGCTATGACTCTGTGCTGTCTGCCTGAAGTTAGCTGATTTGATATCGTCAGACAGGCTATGACTCTGTGCTGTCTGCCTGAAGTTAGCTGATTTGATATCGTCGTCAGACAGGCTATGACTCTGTGCTGTCTGCCTGAAGTTAGCTGACTTGATATCGTCAGACAGGCTATGACTCTGTGCTGTCTGCCTGAAGTTAGCTCTACTTGATATCGTCGTCAGACAGGCTATGACTCTGTGCTGTCTGCCTGAAGTTAGCTGATTTGATATCGTCGTCAGACAGGCTATGACTCTGTGCTGTCTGCCTGAAGTTAGCTCTACTTGATATCGTCGTCAGACAGGCTATGACTCTGTGCTGTCTGCCTGAAGTTAGCTGACTTGATATCGTCAGACAGGCTATGACTCTGTGCTGTCTGCCTGAAGTTAGCTGATTTGATATCGTCGTCAGACAGGCTATGACTCTGTGCTGTCTGCCTGAAGTTAGCTGATTTGATATCGTCGTCAGACAGGCTATTCCTCTCCACTGTTGTTCTGATGAAGAAGGTGTTCTAGTATTACACTAGCCTCATAGAAATGTTGTTCTCCGGTCCAAGTCCGTTGCAGGACTCTCGTGGCGCAGTGGAGCATTCTTGCAGCATGGTGGAACGCTGGTGATCGATCACTGAAATCAAATCGTGTTGCTCAGTCCAATGACCCAAAAGCATCATACTATTAATCAGAGCCCAGCCCAGCTCAAGGAAAGGGGCTACTGGTAAAAGAACCCACGGCAACAAAAGGGCTGTTCCTGGCAAAATTCTGTAGAAAAATCTACTTCGATATGAAAAATAAATAAAACTGCACGCAGGAAATTTTTTTTTTTTCTTTAATAAAAATGGGTGGCGCTCTCAGTGTAGCGACGCGCTCTCCCTGGGGAGAGCAGCCCGAATTTCACACACAGAATTCTGTTGTGAAAAAAAAACCCGGAACCCCCCCCCCCCCCCCCCCCCCCCCCCCCCCCCCCCCCCCCAAAAAAAAGCAACAAACAAAAAACCCACCAAACTACAACAACAACAAGTGTAACCAAAGTGTGCGTGTGTGTTTGTGTGTGTGTGTGTGTACTGACTTGTTTTCACAAAAAAGAAAAGCTCACATTGGTGTGAAGAATGAGTTTGAGAGTTGCCGGGCCTCAGTCGAAAAGAAAAGCGAATTCCTTCACCCTGCAGAACACACTCTGACTCCAACATGCAGCACGTGCTGACCGTGGATTGCAAGAGTCACGTGGCCTGCGACAGTTTTTGCCTGGTGTGTTTGTGTATGTGTCTGTCTGTCTGTGTCTTGTGTGTTTTATGCAATACAATTATCTGTTCATTAATTTAATGCATCCATTTATTTGTTTATGCCCCCCCCCCCCTCTCCTCAACGCCCCCCCCCCCCTCAAGGCCTGACTAAGCGCATTGGGTTACGCTGTTGGTCAGGCATCTGCTAAGCAGATGTGGTGTAGCGTATATCAGTGGATTGTCCAAACTGAACTAAACTTAAAGCAATGCATCGATTTGAAAAGAACAATCACGTTATCCTGGCTTGTCTCACTTTGACCAGATCACGTGCTATCTTGATAGGTGACGCTGCATTGTGCCATCACGTCTCCCTCTTTGATATACCCTACAGTTCCATTTTATTAAAACAAAATCTACTAGAACACTGCAATAAGTAAGACAAGAGAGGCAAGGCCTTCAAGACTCACTTGTGATACACTTTAAAAAAAAAAATCTAATCGTTAAAATGTGTTCTGTATTTGTTATTATAAAGCTTCGGGTTAAAAAAAAAAGAAAGTCCTAACCAGATTCGAACCCCGCGTGTTCGGGTGAGAAGAAACTGCCTTATCCATTACACTATCGTGGCTCCTTAACTGACGTTCTAAAATTTAACATTTGAACGTACTTTTTTAAAGGGCGATGAATCAATTGCGGTATTCGCAGTGAGAACGCTGTTTAAATCATATTATTCTGGTGTATCTTGGGCATTCAAAAAATCTTTAAGGCAATTAAAAATTCTTTTTAATGGCTATCGCCGCAATCACACTGCAACATTTAGCCGTTTTCACTAGATCTAGATAGATGTACAAGTTTAGTTACACCCGCCGGAAATGTAGTACCACACGGTCGATTCATTTTCTCTTTTATGTTCATTCTAAATTTATAGTTTTAAAGTTGATATGAAAATTTAGTATTTTGTTAAACTAATAACATGTAGAGCCAAGTACAAGTACTTCTAAACGTCGTAAGAAGTGAAAAGGACTTCATTTTGAGAAAAGTCAAGACTGGAAATTTTTTCGTTTCATCGTGATCAGTTCAAAGGTATTAACTCGCATGGTTTACAATTTTTAACTGTGAATTCCGACTGATTCTGTGAATATTTTTATGGCAGTTTGGGGCATAATCCAGTAAGTGATGAGGCGTTCACAAATCTTTCTCTGAATAAATATTTAACGGTCTCCTTCTCCAACTTTCCATCACATGTTATCGTGCATTGTCCATTGAATATAGGATTGAACGGGCAGGTCAACAACTTGAAACAAAATGGCGTCGTTCGCGTTCGCGAAGAATATGAGCACGCGCTTTGAATGTGTATAAATATGTGTACGCAATTGATTTTTTCCTATGACCTTCAGGGCTCAGCCAACAGATCTGTAAATCCACTCGTCGTATTGATTTTAGTATTTTCCTAAAAAGACCACTTGGGCGAATGAACATAGTGAAAGCCCTGTACACTGACAGTAAAATACACAAGCTTTTTATGTATTGAGTATAATTTCAAAATGTAATGTTTAAGGTGAGAAAAATCAGTTTAAAGCAAATTAAGTCCCCTAGCATTAATTACAGAGTCATTTCCCTTTTTTACTATCTGCACCAAAACGTTTGCAAAATAAATAAAACTTCCATGCTTAGAAAAAGAAGTTCCTGTTTGAACAAAAAAATGATAATAATGACTGCTCTTGTTGTTGTGTTGAATATCAGTTCAAAGTGTCAAGTTTAGAGAATACAAAAAATATAAATATAACAGTAAATGCAGTTTGCATATAATTAGGCTTTATTTATTATTTTTGTGCCCATCCCAGAGGTGCAATATTGTTTTAAACAAGATGACTGGAAAGAACTGAATTTTTCCTATTTTTATGCCTAATTTGGTGTCAACTGACAAAGTATTTGCAGAGAAAATGTCAGTGTTAAAGTTTACCACACACACACACACACACACACACACACACACACACACAGACAACCAAACACCGGGTTAAAACATAGACTCACTTTGTTTACACAAGTGAGTCAAAAATAAATAGATAAATAAATAAATGAAAAAAACAACAACAACAAAAACAACAAAACAAACAAACAAAACAAACCCAAACGTATTCACAACCAGAAATTTCCATTGAAATCAACACCGAAAATCATGGTCAGATTTTTTTTTTTTTATATATATAATGATAAATGTTTTGATTGACGTAGGCCAATTGACTTGGTGACTGACTGATCGCTGATTGACTGGTTGACTGACTGACTGACTAATTGACTGGTTGACTGGCTGGCTGACTAATTGACTGACTGACTGACTGACCAACTGACCGGCTGATTTAGTGACTGACTGACTGATTGACTGGATGATTGTCTGGTTGGTGTTTTCAGAGGGATTCTCGTGGCTCCATTCGGCAAGATCTGGGTCTGACGCCGGAGCAGATGGAATGTGGGTCCCCCCCGCCACCCCCCCCCCCCCCCCCCCCACACACACACACACACATCCCCTCCTGTCTCTCTTTCTCTCTCTGTCTCTCTCTCTCCGTGTGTGTCCCCGTGCGCGTGCACAGAATGAGTTACTGATCTCCCGAAGTCATGGCTTCGTTGGAGCTACTTGTGCGGCCATGTTCCGTGTTCAATGGACTGGTCTTGCATGGCTCGTGATTCGACCGAATGTGTATGTGTGTGTGTGTGTGTGTGTGTGTGTGCATTGGGTGAGTGAGTGAGTGACTCGTTCAGTTATTGATCAATCCACTAACACACTGAATGAGTGATTGACTTGTCCACGGACTATCTTACTGGTTGAGTGGTCGATGAATCCACTCACTGACTGGTCGACCAGTCCACTAGAATAACTGGTTGAGTGGTTGACCAATCCGCTAACTGACTGATTGAGTGGTTGATCAATCCACTGACTTACTGCTTGAGTGGTTTACCGATTGAACGGTCAGTTGGACGATTGATCAGTTGGATGGTCAGTCAGCTGACTGCTTGACTGATTGGTTGGTTTGTTAAACAGTCGCTCCAACTTTGGTTGGTGGGTTGGCTGGTTGGTTATTGATTGGAAAGATTGGTGGATTGATCGACCAAATGAATGAATGATTGATTATCTCTTTTTTTTTCTTTTTTTTTTCTTTTTGTATATACTTTTCTTTATCGATTAAAACTTTTCTCTATTGATCGACGTAGTCGGTTAGTTGAATGAACGAATGAATGATTGGTTGATTATCTGTTAATCTTTTGACCTTTGTTTATTGTTGGTTGGTTAGTTTGATTCACTGACCAACTGGCTGACTGGCTGGTTGGTTGGTTGGTTGATTAAATGGGCTTTTCTTATCTAATTTTTAAAAAATTTAAAAGGCGACCGCTCATATACGTGCGTTTTTGTATCTGGTGTGAAAGCGCTTTGATTTGTCTCTGCACAAGATTCAGTGCTATATACATCCTAATCATTATAATAATAATTATTGTTATCATTATTCTTGTTCTTATTATGTTTTGTCGCTGAACGAAATCAGGCGTGACGAGGGCGTTCCGCATGATCGACAGCAACGGCAACGGGCTGATCTCCAAAGTGGAGCTGGAGCAAGCCTCGCGTGTCCTGGGCTACAACCTCTCCAGGCGGGAGGTGGAGAAGATGATCGCTTCTGTGGATGAAGATGGTATGCTGGGTCCGAAATAAGGTCGGGGAAGGAGAGATGATGGTTGTTTCTGTGGATGAAGATGGTATACTGGGTCCGAAATAAGGTTGGGGAAGGAGAGATGACGGTTGTTTCTGTGGTGTCTGTGGATGAAGATGGTATACTGGGTCCGAAATAAGGTCGGGGAAGGAGAGAAGATGATCGCTTCTGTGGATGAAGATGGTATGCTGGGTCCGAAATAAGGTCGGGGAAGGAGAGATGATGGTTGTTTCTGTGGATGAAGATGGTATACTGGGTCCGAAATAAGGTTGGGGAAGGAGAGATGATGGTTGTTTCTGTGGATGAAGATGGTATACTGGGTCCGAAATAAGGTTGGGGAAGGAGAGAAGATGATCGCTTCTGTGGATGAAGATGGTATGCTGGGTCCGAAATAAGGTCGGGGAAGGAGAGAAGATGATCGCTTCTGTGGATGAAGATGGTATGCTGGGTCCGAAATAAGGTCGGGGAAGAAGGAGGTGATGATCGCTTGTGGAGGGGCAGTAACAAGGGATAATAATCTACAGGCAACTAAAAAGGGACTCTTGGTAGTAGATCCGAAGTGAGATATATATATATATATGAAGATATAGTTATATGTAGATTTATACATATTATGGATAGATATACATATAAAGATATATATATATATATATTATAGATATACATAACTATATATAGATATACACATAGATATATGATATATATCATGCCGGTGCAGGCAACGGCCAGATCGACTTCAGAGAGTTCGCCACCATGATGAGGGACCAGTTCGGAGCCCTGGAGTACCAGGAGATGGCGGTCCGAGAGGCCTTCCAGCTGCTCGACAAGGACGGGAACGGCTTCATCGACTACGAGGAGCTGCGGCAGGTCCTTCTCCAGCGGGGGGACTCGCTGTCCGAGGAGGAGTTCCAGAGAGTCGTGGACGATCTGGACGTCAACAAAGACGGGAAGATCGAGTACGAAGGTGTGGAGTGAAAGTGAGAAGACTGAGAGGCGGAGCTGTTGTGAGAGGGGTGGGGGTGGGGGTGGGGGGCGGGTGGGGGTGGTGCCGAGGAAGGGAGAGAGATGAGAGTGGGGGTGAGAGAGAGAGAGAGGCGGAGACAGAGAGAGACAGAGAGGGGCGAAGGAGGGAGAGAGAGGGAGGGAGGGAGGGGGAGAGACTGAGAGAGAATGGGGGAGAGAGAGAGTGTGTGTGTGTGTGTTGCGTGCGTGCGTGTGTGTGTGTGTGTGTGTGTGTGTGTGTGTGTGTGTGTGTGTGTGTGTGTGTGTGAAGGACTGAGACAGAGGGAGAAAATGAAGAAGGTAAGGGAGGAGTAAGAGAGACTCAGACGCAGATGATTTATTCATTAAACCCATAGCCCCATATGAATGAGGGGCGATAACAAGATATGTAGACATTACCGTAACTGGCAATAAGCATTCAACTGATTACACAATTAAACTATAGAAATTAGGACAATACTATTTATCTGAACTTAAAAGCTTTACATCAGGACAATGCGAGAATTCTAATAACACCGTCATCAGATGATGCTATCAATAAAAAAAAAAATTAAACAAACAAGGGCGGCGTTCATGATACTTCTCTGAAACAAATTTTACACGAATATTATGCCAATACAGGACACTTCAGAACAAAATGAACTTCATCTTCAGTTGACTCTTTGCACAAAGGGTACAGCGTCTTTAAATGATTAACATTTCTATAGCGATACCTGTGCAAATTGATTTCAGAAATGCCAAATCTAAATCATGTTAATGTGAATCGTAAGTGTCTGTCATTAAGCAAAAGATAATTTTTAACTAAATGTGTAGTAGTATAAGCTCTATAAGAACAGAATCGATCACTGGATTGGACACAACTTTTCCAGTTTTGCCATCTACAGTCTCAAACGTTGACGAAAAGATTTCAAAAACTCATTCTCATTACCGACTCCTTGATATTCCCATAAATATCCAAATCCCAATCCACACAGACAAGTTCTATGTGAAGCCTAGTTTCTTTTTCCTCTAAAATCTGAATCATACAACATATTATAGGATTTACGTGGGAGTCTATCTCTGTTCATTTTTAATAGTTTCAACCAGTATTGAACACATCTCACAGCAGAATTTATATAGATTGGATATCTATTCGTCTCACCGAATACTAAGTCGTTTGGTGTTCTCATTTCAACTCCTAGAAATCTTTTAAGTCCAAATAAGTGAACAGATTCACATTGTAAAGTAGCATTCTTATCTAAGCCCCATGATTCTGATCCATATTGGACGATGGGTTGTATCTGGGTATGGAAAACTATAATAAAGATATCCAAAGAATTGTTGTTCAGTACAAATAATTTCTTCATAACATGTGACAATACATTTTTTGCCCTGCTTGAAAGATCCCAACATGCAGCTACAAAACTCAGATGTGTAGAAAAAAACAATTCCAAGATATTTGTAAGTATTATCAACTGGCACAGCAGCACCATCATACACCCACCTTTCCCTTGCTGCCAAATAACCACATTTCTTGAAAACAATTATATTACTTTTATCAAAATTAACTTTTAACTGTAAGTTAGTAACTGAATTTTCAAGTTATTTAGTTGCGTCCGTAGACCAATAGCTGTTTCTGAGAGCAAGACAATATCATCAGCGATTAATAATATGAATAGTTCTATAAAAATCAGTTGTAAATATCGCACCATGTCTTCCCCGGTCAATTACTTCTAATGCTAATTCATTAATGAACAATGCAAACAAAATAGGACTACAAACATCTCCCTGTTTTACCCCCCTTGTACGATTTACATAATCAGTGAGCTTGTTACCACACCTAATTCTTGTTTTCACAACGCTATACACACTCCTAATACTGTGACATTTGAAAAGCGGAGAAAGAGCTGGACAGAGAGAGAGAGAGAGAGAGAGAGGGTGAGTGTAGGTTGGAGTGAAAGGATTAGGAGAGAGAAATGAAATGAAATGATCGATATTTATTCAGAAGGCCATCGGCCATTCTGAAGGGACCTGAACAAGTAAGTTACAATCGTAATCGTATATGAAGAAAACATCTCATCAAGCAATATATATTACTTACTAACAGCAACTGCACGTTTTTTAAGGCTTTACATAAATATTACCTCTTCGTTGGATGATGAAAACAAAAGGCTCAGCCGAAATATACATGGATTACGATAATATTTTCTTGGAATAAATTCTTCTCTAAGATCACTATGATTGTGTGTGTGTGTGTGTGTGTGTGTGTGAGAGAGAGAGAGAGAGAGAGAGAGAGAGAGAGAGAGAGAGAGAGAGAGAGAGAAGACTATAAATTCTTTAATTCCGAGGGTAATAAGCACTGATGTGTTTGTGGTTTTATACATCCAGTCCCCGCAATGTACACTTCACAATACTAAATGCTGAAGGCATCTCACGATGGTTATAAACCTTTGTATAAAAGGAGAAACACACACATTTGAATATAAGACGAGTGTCAGTGGATAGGGAAGGGACAACAGAGGAAGAGAGGGAAGAGAAAAGGAGAAGACAAGACAAGACAAGACAAGACAAAATTCTTTCTTTCGGGGATAATAGATAAGCACTGGTGTGCTTTTTTTTTTTTTTTTTTTTTTTTTTTTTTTTTTACATCCAGTCCCCGCCCTGAATAGGATCTACACTATACAATACTAAATAAAAATTAAAGCAAAGCATGGTGTTTATTAGAAATACAAAAAAAAGAGGGAAAAAAATAAACAATTAATAAAAAAATATATTCATATTCACACACACACACACACACACACACACACACACACACACACACAAGCATGGTGTTAGTAAAATACATAGGCAACAAATGAACAAAACGAAAGAAACAAACACACACAGCACACAGCACACCACTGACCTGAATGGGGAACAGGGAGTGATGGAGGTTTTCAGTCAACAGTACACACGTGACAAACAGTATCAATAAAAATATGAGCAATTTACATGACACATTATTGCATAAGGTGGGAAAGGTAGTGTTTTTGTTGTTGTTGTTGTTTTTTAAGGTGGTTGGACAATGGTGTTGTTTCATTGTTTCTGGAAGTGAGTTCCATAGGGTGGCGCCTGAGTAAGCTAGTCTGGATTTGAACAAGTCAGTTGGATTGGGATATGGACTTTGGGGGTCAGGGGGGAAGAGGTGGGGTTCTTTGTTGAATTTACAGAAAATTTATTTATTAATGTTGGTGGTTCGTTACTTAACATAATCTTGTGCATTGTTATTTCTTTGTTGTACTTCAATGTACGGATTAGTGGGAGAATATCCACCTGTTTATAGTCTGAGTCCAGAAGGGAAGTCTTTTTAAGGAGTACCAGCTTGAGCCCCCGTTTATGAAGATTTAGTAATGGCTTCATGGTGTTCGAACTAGCGGAGTCCCATAGCGTTGATGCATAAGAGAGAGAGAGAAAGACAGAGACAGAGACAGAGAGCTTTTGTTTTTTTCGTTTTGATTCTGCATTGGGGAGGGGTGTTGTTTTTTCTTTTGTTTTTTCAAATAGTTGTATGGGATGGTTTTGTTTTATTTCCACAGTTTGTCTCTGTCTATCTGTCCGTCTGTCTCTCTTTCTTTCTTTCTCTCTTTCTCTCTGTCCCTGTCTCAGTGTCTGTCTGTCATTACAGTGACATCTCTGTCCGTCCAAGGCAGACAGACAAGAGATCAATACTGTTCTATTTTATGTCATTCACACCCGCAAATATTGTATTGACGGAAAATGATCGAAAACACAACCAGCAAACCAATTTTCCTGTCGTTTTTTTTTTTTTAAATTTTCTTTCTTTGTAGCTATCTTTTCTTTTTTTTCAGAATTTTCGAGAAAAATGTGCAGCTTTCCGAAAACGGATGAGAAGTGAATGAAGAACGTGGATCCAAAGAACACGCACTACAGCAATGGGTTTGCGGATGGACAGTTCAGCGCGAATGCAACCTGATCGAATACATCTGTGTCCACGAACGCATGAGCCGCCATTTCCATTGCTCACTTTTTTTTAATTAACGTGGAGTTTGTGGAAGCGGCTGTAAATTCTTTGCACGCGCCTGTTTGATTAACAAGCACAGATTGCATATGACTTTGGCCTCAGGTGACACTGATAATAGTTTATTGATTCTTGTATGACGAGTAGGCTACGTGTCGCAACTCACTGCGCTTTTCTTTTTCCATTCATACAGTGCATGCATAACGCACGCGCGCCGTGCGTGCACACACACACACACACACACACACACACACACACACACCGTGATAATTACGCACGCATGCACGTACATGCACTTAAATGCGCACACATGTACCCACAGACGCGCGCGCGCGCGCGCGCGCACACACACACACACACACACACACACACACACACACACACAGCCTGTATCATAGCTAAGAGAATCCTTGGTAAAATAATCGGTCTGTTAATCATCTGCATCTTTGAGCAATAAAGATCTGTCAGTATGTGTGTGTGTGTGTTTTGTATGTGTATGTGTGTGTGTGTGTGTGTGTGTGTGTGTGTGTGTGTGTGTGTGTGTGCGCGTGTCACAGTGTGTGTGTGTGTGTGTGTGTGTGTGTGTGTGTGTGTGTGTGTGCGCGCGCGCGCGCTCGCGCGGCGCATTTGGTTGTGTGTATGTAAGGTGCGATCACGCGTGTGTATCGGGGTGAGACGGCCCGGTGTGTGTGTTTTAGTGCGCTCGCGCGTGCGAGCATATTTGTCGTGTGCATAGAGCATGGTGTTGATATGGTAGCGTGTGGGGGTGGGGGTGAAGACGTGCGGGAGGGATAGTAGCATGCATATGTGTGTGTGTGTGTGTGTGTGTGTGTGTGTGTGTGTGTGTGTCAGTGTGTGTATGCGCGTGCGTGTGCGTGTGCGTGCATGTGTGTGTGGCGTGCGCGCGCGAGTGTGTGTGTGTGTGTGTGTGTGGTGTGTGTGCGCCCCAGCTTGCCACGTGCACTGGCGTTTATTTGTATGCAGGGTTGTGATAATGTGGTACGTGTGTGTGTGTGTATGTGTGTGTGTGTGTGTGTGTGTGTGTGTGTGTGTGTGTGTGTGTGTGTGTGACAGACAGAGAGAGTGGGTGCGCGCGCGCACTGACGCGTGTGTGCGTGCACGTGTGTCAGTGTTCCCACACACTGACTTAGAACTGATACCCCTGCCGACTGCCTTCAACGTAGCCTTTTCTTATGTGTAATGCAAACAGGAGCACATGGAAAAAACATAACATCCATTATTACGGTCAGTCAAAGTCCACTGAGTGTGCACACACAATGAACACGCTAAACAAACGAAAATGGTATGCGTCAGTGCTTGCCAGGCCGCTGGACACATTTCTCTGTCCCTGTAAAACACTGTTGACATACATACAGCGTTCACTAATAGTTGAGGACCACTTGGGGACTTGCATTTTCTACTTATTAAAAAAAAAAAAAAAAAAAAAAAAAACAGTTTCATACTTGTGGGCATGATGAACATTTCATGATGCTGCTGACGGACAAACAGCTATGTACGTAGCCAGTCAGTGCAATAAGCATCACACAAAAGCACTGAGTGGCGCTTCAAGTTCTTGTACACTATCCACGCTTCCATTCTTTAACATCACAACTGACGAAAAACTACAGCTATTGTTCAGTACAAACCGCTTTCTTCGCTGAAGCATCGATTTTTTTTTTTTTTTTTTTTATTTTTTTTATGCGCTCATTATTTCCCCCCCATCTGTTCTTCATGCACGTATTTGTCTTATTAATGAGGGGCCAGTTGTATACTATAATCAAGGTGCAGAATTTGAATTATCTTCTTTTATTTATTTATATAAACATTTTGTATGAAAACACACCTGCTTTTACCATGATGCGGTTCTTAACTTATTGTGCAGTGTGTAGTATAAACCTGCTGTGTTCTTTTCGCTGTTATATTCACCCAAACAAAGTAAAACTGAGCTCACATCAGTGGACCCACTTGTATAGCGCCTCCGTCTTGAAGACTGACTGAGCGACCAGACCAATCCTGCTCAACTACAGCTGCTCACAGCCTCACACAGCTTTCAGTCGATAACGTTCACTAATCAAAAAAAAAAAAAAAAAAAAAAAAAATCCATACCCACAATGATAGAACTAGAGAACTAAGAAGAAGAAAAAAAGGGAAAGTGGTACTGAAGGGGAAAAAATAGAAGAAAGAAGTGAGAGGGAGAAGGAAAAAGAAGAAGGAGAAGAAAAAGAATAAAAATACAGAAAAAAAAGTGAGCACGGCTTGTCAAACGCATTTTCAATCTGACCAAGAGAAGATAACTTGTGCACCAAGAGAACGAATCCGGTTGTTGATGTCAATACCGAGTCGTCAATAACGCTTATAATTTTATCAGACGTGCAAAACTAGAAACAGACCAGTTGTCGCCGACAAATTTAGGACTGTATCAGGGGTGTATATATTGCTGTTATTTTTTGTTCCGTTGTCTTCATTATTATTATTATTATTTTATCTTATTTTTTCGTGGAACGTGTCACGTACGCTTGGTGAATATGGAAAAGGTAAGTAAGAAAAAGTTGGTGTTCAGGCGTTTTGTCATTGGCACCTTAAAAAGATAAGTGTTTACATCAGTGCAGGTAAAGGTTCACCCTCTCTGTGGCCTACATCTCAGGGCTCTTTGTTGTCTCTTTTCATTGTTCTGTTTTCTTAACTGAAGACATAGAGCCTCAATACACACACACACACACACACACACACACACACACACACACACACACACACACACACCGACATGCGCGTGCGCGCGCGCAACGCAGGCAATAATTCTATTTTATGTTTCTGTGTTCAATGTCAATGTCCTGTGAAATACTATATCTTGGATGGTGTTGTAACCATATATTCGCTCGTTCTCGGTCTTCTCTATCTCAGTCTCGAGATCTCAAGTTCAGTCACACACACACACACACACACACACACACACACACACACACACACACACACACACAAAACACCCTCCTTCTCAGTGTTGGCCCTTCGGTGGGTTATGGAAACGTACCCAGGATACACATCCCTCCGTCAGTGAAAACGGTACGGCCTACATGTAAAAGGTCATTCGTGGGTACCAGTAATGACAAGTGCACGGAGAAGTTGCAGCCTATGTACATAGAAGCGGAAGTTCCCTTTGTTACTACATCTCAGATTTCCTCTTAAAACTTGATAAGTAAATAAATAAATAAATAAAAAGAAGAAATGAAAATAAAAAAAGTCATGTACTCTTCCGTTTAAATGACGGAAAAAGTCAGTTGTAGATTGGTTAATAACATTGTAAATGAAACATGAATTATACTCTTCATTTCTTCCCCTCGATCCACTCTTTGCCTGGCCTTCGACTGAACTGATCTTTTCGTCACTGGAGAAGCAGGGGAAGAAATGTGGAGTATATCTTACAATGTTATTCATACCAATTTTTCCGTTTTCTGAACGATACTGAATGGAAAGAACACCGTGGCAGGGGAAGAAATGTGGATAAGTCACTTTTATAAGATTTCAATAAACAACGAAACTTAGTTTTAAACAAAATATAAAAAAGAAAGAAAGAAAGAAAAAGATATGGATGATTAAAATGATCAACGGCAGCCATGCCCTGCTTATCATCACTGTCTCATGTTTCTCGCCTCTCTCGTGCTCTCTTTGTGTGTGTGTGTGTGTGTGTGTGTGTGTGTGTGAAAGACTGATGGGGACTGAGAGGATATCATGATCATGATCGCTGGAATAATATGTGAGCGCTTTGTCCATATTTCCTATCAAGTAATTGTTATTGTTATTGTTTTTGTCGTCGTCGTCGTTGGTGTTGTTGTTCTTCAATCTTCCGAAACACATATTTGGCGTGTTTGCACCTTTTGTTGTTGTTGTTGACAGAACAAGACCGGATTATCCTCGGAACAAATGACACGTGAGTTCCCTCCCTTGTTATTGATGCATGTTGGGGGTGGTGTGGGGAGGGGAGGGTCGGTGAATAAAAACTATATATACATATATATATATAGTAATATCAGAGCATTATACACATACTGAAGAAACATTGACTGAAAAGCCATCAAACAAACTTTTCAATACACGTGCCTTCGAATCATTGGAGTAAACAGGCCTGGCCTGCGTATAGTTACTGTTACAAATCACGAAATCTTCAAATCTTCAAATTGGAAGGTCAGCCGTCATTACTGACTATTAATGACCTGTGTCCGCAGAGGCGTAAATACCTAGCTAAAACCTAAGTAGACCTATCTTTTCCTCCGGAGGGGGTGACAATGAGAAAGAGCATGTATACATACTCTCTCCCACCGTCACTCGCAGCGTCCCTCCGGGGAGGGGAAAAAAAAAAAAAAAAAAGGGGGTGGGGGGGGGGGGGGGGGGGGGGACTAAACTGTGATCTTGTTCAGCTCCCTCTTGAAAGCTGCCAAGGAGGGAGCCTCTGCTGCTGTTGCAGGCAGGGAGTTCCAGACGGGGATGGTTGATGGGAAAAAACTGTATTTATAAGGGTCAGAGGAGGAGCTAAGATGGACAAATTTGTGTCGATGATTTGATCTTGTTCTGCCGGATCCTTTCTTGAGAAATTTGTCTGGAGGGATGTCTACAATGCCGTTGACCATTTTATACATCAGGGTCAGCCTTTGTCTGTTCCGCCGTGATTCGAGGGATTCCCATCCTAGTTCTTGCAGCATGTGTGTTACGCTGCTGGTCCGCCCGTAGTCACTGTGTACATAACGTGCTGCTCTTCTTTGCACCATTTCAATCTTGTTCTTTTGACCTTCTTTGTACGGGCTCCAGACTGATGAACAATACTCCAGGTGCGGGCGTACAAGAGTTTGGTAGGCATTGGCTTTGGTGGTTTTATTGGATGTTTTTAGATTCCTTTTTAGGAAGCCTACCATGCTGTTGGCTTTGTTGGTGACTCTTGTAACATGTTCTTTCCAGTTTAGATCATTTCTTATGTCGACGCCGAGATATTTTGCGCTGTCGACATGCTCGAGGGTGTGTCCTTTTAATTTGTAGTTGTAGCTGATGGGGTTCCTTGATGTTGTACAGGTAAGGACATTACATTTTTCTGGGTGGAATTCCATTCCCCAACGCTGTACCCAGTCAGACAGTGTGTTGAGGTCTCGTTGGAGCATTTTACAGTCTTGGATTGTCTTGATGGTGGAGTAGACTATACAGTCATCAGCGAACAATCTAATATTGGCCTTGATGTTCTGAGGCAGATCGTTGATGTAAATCAGAAATAGGATGGGGCCTAGAACTGTCCCCTGTGGGACTCCGCTGATGACAGGTGCTGGCTCAGATTTTTCGCCGTCAACTACGACGATTTGGGTGCGGTCAGAAAGGTAGGCCTTGATCCAGTCCAACGTCGATCCTCGTATACCATAATGGTCCAGCTTACGGAGGAGGCGTTTGTGGGGAACCTTGTCAAAGGCTTTGGAGAAGTCCAGAATTACCATGTCGGTCTGCTGTCTGTTGTCCTGGTTTTTGGCAATGTCTTGGAACAGTGTTAGTAGTTGAGTTTCGCAACTCCTTCTGGCTCTGAACCCATGTTGTGAGTTATCAAGTATTTCATGTTGGGTCAGATGGCGCATGATGTTGCTTGCGAGGATGTGTTCTTGCATCTTACAGCATATGCTGGTGAGGGAGACCGGTCTGTAGTTAGCAGCAGAGTTACGATTGCCCTTTTTGAAAACTGCTGTCACGTTCGCCATTTTCCAGTCGTCTGGTACACATCCATCTGCCAGTGATTTGGTGAAGATAATAGAGAGCAGGGGCGCGATCTCATCTGCGCACTCTTTCAACACTTTTGCTGGAATCTCATCAGGTCCTGCTGCTTTATATGGGTTGATGTTCTTCAGCAATTTGCGTACCCCTTCCTTGTCGATCGTGATCTCGGCCATTGCAGGATAGGACACTCCCGATGGTGTTGGGATTTTGCTGCTTTTTTCTCTCGTGAAGACCGACTTGTACTGGTGGTTTAGAATGTTGGCCTTTTCTTTTGGGGATGCAAATAATCTTCCTTGGTCTCGAAGTGGAGATACCCCTGTACTGTCACGTCTGAGAGATTTGATGTAATTCCAGAATCGCTTTTGGTTGCTCCCTTTCAACTGCTCATCATCGCTTTTGGGAGGATCAATGATGTTGTTGATGTAAGTCCAGTATGCATGACGTTGTTCCCGCTGTACTTTGCCCTTCATCTGTAGGCCCCAGAGACGGCACGGTCCTCGCTCTTTACTGATTGACGGCATCTCCCGTCAGTGGTGGGCCTGTAGGCCTATATTTTTCATGTAGCCTTATTATTGGTCGTATACTTATATCTTGCATGTGCTATATCTTGATCGAATATTGTAGCAACTACTGTAAATCTTCACTCCCTCGCCTTGAATGAACTGCGCTCGCACACCCACACATACAGGACGAGGGTGTGTGTGTGTGTGTGTGTGTGTGTTTTCGTTGATTGTAGACTGATACATATGAGCACTGAGGGTTGGTTCCTGAGGTCGCTCAGATACAGAAAGAACTCCACCACCGCAAAAGTCAGACTGACGTAATTATTTGAGACATCAGCTCGGCCCGGCTGGCAGTGTATTGTTCGTCGCTGGGACCAAGGATTCCGTGCAGAAAAAAACAACAAAATACTCGTTTTGAACTTCCAGATGTAAGACGAGCGTTCCGGATGATCGACAGCAATGGGAATGGCCGAATCTCCAGCTCAGAACTTGCACGTGCAGCGCGCGTGCTTGGCTACAACCCCAGCCTCCGGGAGGTGCAGCAAATGATCGCTTCAGTCGACCACGACTGTAAGTAGTCTATAGTGTGTATATATATATATATATATATATATATATATATATATATATATGTGTGTGTGTGTGTGTGTGTGTGTGTGTAAGGAAGCCGGTGCCATGGCAGATTCAATTTGGTGATGTATTTTTTATCAGTTTAAGTGCTCATCAGTAATCAGTGTTCAAGGCCCCGTTTCGGCAGGATGTTGTGTCCTTGGGAAGAAACTAGAATCGATCGGATTTTCCCCTACCCCAGTCGGGTGTATTCCTGAGTTCGGTTGGTGAAGTTTACTGAATGAGAGTATTTGGCCTCGTCTTCCCATATCGAGCCGTGTGACACAGTGAATAGGAATTCACTGCCCCGAGTCCATTTACCTTTTAACCTATATATTATGTATCACAATTCTCCTCCCACCGCACACATGACAGTTACAATAGGCTAGTTTGACAGCACACTGGTGGAACAAGCTAAGTGATGTTGAGCTGCAGTTTACATTTAATATAACCCCAATTTACTAAATACTGTGGTGTCTTTCAGTGCCATTTGATGCTTGTCAGTGGTTTGCATTACCATTCCGACGACCGCAATAGCTGAGCGGTTGAAGCAATGGACTTTCAATCTGAGGGTTCCGGGTTCGAATCTTGGTAATGGCGTCTGGTGGGTAAAGGGTGGAGATGTTTCTGATCTCCCAGGTCAACATATGTGCAGACCTGCTAGTGCCTGAACCCCCTTCGTGTGTATACGCACGCAGATCAAATATACACGTTAAAGATCCTGTAATCCATGTCAGCGTTCGGTGGGTTATGGAAACAAGAACATATCCAGAATGCACACACCCAAAAACGGAGTATGGTTGTCTGTGCATGGCGGGGTAAAAACGGTCAAATACGTAAAATCCCTCTTGTGTAAGTGAACGTGAAAGTTGCAGTCCACGAATGAAGAAGAAGAAGAAGCGTTACCATTCCAACAACTCTTATGCAGTGACTACAGTACCATTCACTCAGCTCTTGACAGTTGACTTACAGTACGATTCAGCTCTTGACAGTGACTTGTAATTACATTCATTACAACATTTACTTGACAATACGTTGGACAATATTGACTTACAGTACAGCTCAGCAATCAACAGTGACTGACAATGCCACTCAGTTCATAGTAACTTGCAACACATGATATTGAGTTGTAATATCATTCAGCACTTGACAGAGACAGTACCATTCAGCACTTGACAGTGACTTGTACCATTCAACACTTGACAATGACTTACACCATTCGAATACTTCACAGTGACTTAAACCATTGTGCACTTGACAGTGGCTTATAATGCCATTGAGCATTTGACAGTGACTTACAATAGTGAATACCATTAAACACATGACAGGGATCTACAATACCATTTAACACTTAACAGTGACTTACAATACCATTGAGCACTTGACAGTGACTTATACCATTTATCACATGGCGGTGACTTGCTATACAGCTCATGTTTCTATCTCCCAAGGCAATGGTCAGATTGACTTCTCTGAGTTCGCCCAGTTGATGAGGGACCGGTTTGGAGCCCTGGAGTACCAGGCTATAGCAGTGAAGGATGCCTTCAAGACCCTGGACAAAGACGGCAACGGTTTCATCGACTACCATGAGCTGTGGGCATTTCTGAAGGGCACAGGAGAGGACCCTCTGACAGAGGCTGAGTTTCAAAGCGTCATTCAGGACCTTGATGTGAACAAGGATGGGAAGATTGACTACAATGGTGAGTTGTCCTACTGACTTATCACATTCTGATAGACATGAAGTGGGAAAAAAAGTTGCTCCCAACTGCTGGATAGAAGCTGCTGTATCAGTGTTTGAACCAATGTGTTACTGGCATTAATTTGTTACAAACCACTGGGCTATTTCCGCGGAGCTGTTGATAATCTTAATGTCCATTGAAAATCACCAACACTTTCATTTGACTTGATCTTGGACCATGGTAAAAAAAAACAATGTCATTAGTCAGCAACATGAAAATGTGTTGTGAACAACTTGTTACACAATACAGGTATGCAGCATGGTTCTATAATCTTACCATTTCTACCGCATGGTTTTGTCCTTTTGTCAAGATCATTCTGGAAGCGTCAGAAAGGATAGCTGAGTGAAAAGGGAACTGGACTTTGTCAGAGAAACCGGAGTTTGAATCCCAGCTGCTGTTCTTGTCAGGTGGGGGTGCGGGGGGAGGTGGGGTAGAGGATGAGGTATGTGAGTGTATGCATGCCTACACTGTGGGAGCAACAGGATATTGGAACATATATATATATCTTTGTATATATGTGTGTGGAGATATGGGCATGTGTGTGTGCTTGTACAAGTAAGTGTTCATCTGTGTGTGTGTGTGTGTGTGTGTATTTGTGTGTGTGCCGTGGAAGCTGCGATACCTAGACTAGAAATGAGTGTGTGGAGGAGGGGGTAGAGGAGGTGCAGGGTAATGTGTGTGGTGTGTGTGTGTGTGTGTTGGAGGTCATGTACGTTTATATGTATTTGACTGTGCTTTCATATCTGTGAAACTGCATGTTCGGTGCATATCTGTTATGCATGTGTGGGTGTTTTTGTGAATGTGTGTCTTCATGTTTTACATCTATTTGCTTATTTATTTATTTTTTGTTTGTTTATAGTTATTATTTACTTATTTATTTATTTATTTGTGTAAGCTTATCTATTATTTATTCACCTTTTTTTTTTCCTCAAGGCCTGACTAAGCGCGTTGGGTTACGCTGCTGGTCAGGCATCTGCTTGGCAGATGTGGTGTAGCGTATATGGATTTGTCCGAACGCAGTGACGCCTCCTTGAGCTACTGAAACTGAAGTTTGAATCCCAGCTGCTGATCTCCTGATCAATGACTGAGCAGACCTGCTAGTGACCGAGCCTCCATCATGTGTTTGTATACACACAACGTGAAACAAAATTCACAAATAAAACATCCCATAATCCATGTCAGTGTTCCGTGGGTTATGGAAAAACAAATCCTTCATGCAAAATCCACCTTGTTCAAATGACAGTCAACATGTGAGATGTAACCCTTGTACGCAGACGGAAAGTTAAATTTGGGAGCCAGCATGAATAAACCATTGCAGCTGCTGCTGTTCTTGTTGACAGCAATTTGTTGCAGAGATATTTTAGTATGACAATTTCAGTTTTAAAAGTGATGAGAAATAATTCTTGGTCAGATTTTTTTTTTTCTTTTTCCACGATTTTGTGTAGTAGTGATTTGGAAAGAAATGCACGAGTCACTGCTTTTGTGGTCCCATGTTCACTTGTATGTACAGGAGGGCTTTTGTGTGTATGAACATGCTTACCCTGCCTTTTATGAAACCATACTCAGGTTTTGTGTGTGCATGCTGGGTATGTTTTTGTTACCAAAACCCACCAAATGTTGACATGGATTACAGGATCTTTAACAGGTGTATTTGATCTGCATTGTATACATATGAAGAGGGTTCAGGCACTAGCAGTCTGCACATTTGTTGACCTGTGAGATCAGGAAAAATCTACACCCTTAACCCACAGGTGTGTCAAAACTGGGGATCGAACTCCGGAAACTCAGGCAAGAACCCATACTCTTAACCATTTGGCCACCACAACCACTTGCGCAGCTGAAACTTGACAGATCTTATCAATACATACCTAAATTTGCTCCCCTCATATATTTTTGATATTGGTTAACATGGTTAATATGTGTACATGGAGTCAAGGACTACAGCAGTTTGGGGGCTAAACCTAAATCAAGTGGGATAAAGTTATAATATTTGTTCTTTTTCAAGGTTTTATTTCATTACATCAAGCAACTACATCTATTAAGGTCAAAATAATATTGAAGATCTTACTGAAAAAAACCCACACCTACATTCATAAGAAAAGCGCACGTTTCTATGTTGGACTTTTTTCCCCCAGTCAAAATCTCTTGTTCATCTACACTCCCTTAAAAGACAAAGGAAAGAAGAAAAAACCCACAACATTCCAGGATTGGGTTTCTGTTTACAATGTCTATGTTAGGAAACGTTTTTGATGCTGTTCATCATTTTGACTTTTTTTTTTTTTTGGTTTTCAATGCCTTCGATTGTACGTGCATGCACCCACTTGTTTCTTTCATGTCACACTAACGAAAAAAAGCTGCCGTCAAATTAAAAGCAAACAAAAAATAAACTTTTGTATTCGGAAACACAGAACATTGCAATCATCAGGAGATATGTGCAGCACACTTCTTTTCCTAGAGAACTCCCCTTCCCATGACATTTTCTTTATTCTTTCATGTGTTTTGGTTGATGAAGCACACTTTTCATTCTCTTCTATTTTGACCATGTTTTAAATTGAAATATTTTGTTTCAGAACTGGCCAAGAAAATGTGCACTCTTGAAGACACAAACTGAGTGGTAACAAGGACGACTCAAGAGCAACTGTTTGAACTTTCGTCAGTTGTAATTTGTACATTAGAAACATGGAGTGATCAGCAAGGATATGGTCTAGGTTATTTCATTTGATGTAAAGGGATTATACACAAGTGGATGGTTTGAGCAGTGTGGAGGCTGATGTATTCTCCAACAGTCAAACAGAAGGGTGAAGAGAAAGCCTTTTGCAGTTTACAGGTGTTAAGCAGATGTTGCTGTTAGGTTCACTTGTTTATATTGCTTTGTGTCACTTTTCCTCTACGAGTTTTACCAGGCTGAATTTGGCATCCTATGTTTTGATGATAGGAGAAAGTCATAACCCCACCCCACTCTTCCCCAAAACCTGGGACTGAGCAGATCCAATCTTTTGCCTGCAGGATATCAACTTCTTGGTGGCATTTTTGCAGATATGAACTAATTCTAATGCACATGTTCCAGTACACAATGACATAGTTTCTTTTGACATATAATTTTCTTGATTTGCTGCTCAATGTAATTTTTTGGAATGCATGGTAAAAGATTGTTGGTGTATGTGTTGTATGCATGTCAGTGTAAGGAAGGAAGTAAGATGGAGACAGGGGAATGAGATAACCAAAAAACAACAGACACTTGTTTTATGAACCTGCGATTTTATTCTTCAGCCTTTTGCATTCTTACAAGTAGACTGTGCAGCTGAGCATGGATCTAGTCGAACAGACCTGTAACAAACAAAGTCAGACATTTACAATCCCAAGATAAATCATAATCTGTGGACATTTCTTTTTTCAACAGGCAACTCCATCATTTACAGAAGTTATTCAAGGATCAGAAACCAAAGAAAGCAATAAACAACTGGTAAGGTCACCTATTCAACACACAGAGAGAGAGAGAGAGAGAGTCTCAGAAAGAGGGACAGAGATGGAGCGAGAGAGAGATGGTTTCATTTGAGCAAAATGGTTCTTTGGAAAAAATGATGTAGATGATTGATGAAAAAGAAACAAAGCAACAACAAAAAAACCCACAACACAAAAATGAAAACAGCATGCAAACAATGTCAATCATGAAATAACTTCATTTTTGCACAGAAAGCGAAAGCGAACTATGATAAAAATGCTTCCAATATAACTGACTTACTTTGGAAAGAACAATTTTTTCAGTAGTGTGAAAAAAAAAAATTGTTAAAAAAAGAAAAAAGAAAACCTTTAAAGGGCCTTTTCAGTCTTCCATCAGTGCAACATTCAACTTCCAACACTTTTTCTTTTTTAAATCAAGAATGTTTGCTGCTTCACAGCTTCAGAGTGTACTGTAGAACTCGCACCATTTAGTCATGCCTGATTTAATGCTGTTACCAGTGCAAAAAGTAACAGACTGATTTTTATTAACCTTAAAAAAGCAAAAGAAAAAGAAGAAAAAAAAAAAGAGAGAAAAAAAAAAGCAAGAACGTATAAAACAAACACGCCAAAAATTGTACCATTATAATTCTTTAACGGTAGGCAGCTTTGTGCAACCCAATTCCAAACACAGTCTGAATGAGATATCAGCAGTAATGAATCATTGGACTTACCGAAGCCCATGTCTTCATCAGACTCCTCTGACTCCTCCTTCTTCTCTTCCTTCTTGGCCTCAGCTGCAAAAACAAAATCCATCAGACATTTTTTTTTTTTTAAATTTTTTATTTTTTTTTTTAGAGTATTAGACCATGTGCACTTTTCTCAGCACCTTAAACATTGGTGACTATCAATCTTGCAGTCTTTTTCTCCGGTCTAAATTTAAACCCACAATGTAGCATTTAAATTTTTGTTCAAAATGACGTGTTCACACATCAATGACACTTTGATTTATTGCTTCTTTTCTGGTATTCTCTTAAAACAAGTCTTCTACAGAAAAGTATCCCCACAAAATTTTTCACCTGATCATTAACATGACGTTCACTGCAGAAGTGAATCTCGTGTGCATGTTCGTGTGTGTGCATGCGCAAGTTCCAAGCAAATCAAACACCTATTGACTTCAGTGGAAACAATTTTCACATCTCCAAATTAAACACTCAGCAGTAAATCTTTTCCACATTTTTGGTTGGTTTCAATAAAGACAGCCCACAAAACTGAACCCCCCCTCCCCCTCCTGATACACAACGACACAAATGCACACTGTGACACTCACAGAGTGTTCATTCAATGTTAAACATAAGAACGAACACTGACACACACACTCACTGTGACACGTGCTATTACACACACACTGTGACACACGTTATCACACTCACATGCACTATGACACACATGCTATTACACACACACAATGACAAACACGCTATCAGTATCACACATACACATTCAGTGACACATGGTGTCACACACACACGCACTGTGACACACATGCTATCACACACACAGTGACACATACTATCAAACACACTGTGACACATACTATAGTATCACACACACTGCCACACATGCTATCACACACACACTGAGACACACATGCTAACACAGTGACACACACCTGGAGCCTCTCCAGCAGCAGGAGCCGCGCCAGCAGGAGCAGCAGCTGGAGCGGCACCAGCAGAGCTCCCCACGTTGCTGACCAGCTCCTTGATGGAAATGCCCTCCAGGGCTTTGGCAAAAAGACCTGTTCACACACACACAGAGGATCATGGAAACTCTTTGCAATATGCTGCTGCTGCTGCTGTGCGTGTGTCTGTGTGTGTGTTGGGGTACATACTTGCATGAACACCGCTGGATGTACAACAGCATGTATCTAATCATGTATCATATGACACACACTAACACTGTGTACAACTAGGATAATAACTAACAATATTCACTCAATCCTACCCGGTATTTAAAAAACAACAACAAACAAACAAACAAAAAAAACAACAAAAAAAAACCCCTACCCGGAATCACAATTCATAGGTTCACATTAAAAAAAATCTCAACTCTTTGCTCTTGTGCCACAGGCACCTAAAAGTCTTCCAGTTCTACGACGACACTGTCAGCCAATGTATGTGAGAATCTTGAAAATGAACTAATCTTCATAGCAGACCACTGGTGAGTTCTGTGCTTATATGACTTATAATAATAATAATAATGGATACTTATATAGCACACTATCCAGAATCTGCTCTAGGTGCTTTACAAAAACGCTTACCACACACACACACACACACACGCACGCACGCACACACACACACACTGCATACATAGATTTTAACATACATGTGTATCTAACAGCTACCCTAACACATACGCACACATAGGCAGGCACAAACTTACATAGACACACGCACACACCATACACATTCATATACATGCATGTAGTTGTGGACCTGCCACAATTGAACTTATTGCTGAGGGAAAAGGTGAGTTTTGAGACGAGATTTAAAAGATGCGAGGGAATCAGAATGACGGAGGTTATCAGGGAGCTTGTTCCACGTCTTTGGCGATTGAAAAGAAAACGATCTGTGTCCATAGGTCTTACTTCTGACTTGAGGTATCCTGAGAAGTCGAGTATCAGAGGAAGAACGGAGCTGGCGAGACGGGGTATAGATATGGATGAGTTCAGAAAGATATTTGGGGCCAGATCCGTTGACTGCAGAAAAGGTCAGAGTGGATAGCTTATAGTCTATTCGATCAGAAACAGGCAACCAGTGGAGAGACTGAAGGAGAGGAGAAACATGGTCAAATTTAGAAGCTCTGCAAATGAGTCTGGCAGCGTTATTCTGAATTCTTTGGAGTCTGTCTAACAGGTATTTGGGAAGGCCGGCCAAAAGAGAGTTGCAGTAATCCAATCTTGAGAGAACCAGAGAGCATACAAGTGTCTTGGTTGCATCGGTTGAGAGATAGTGGCGGATAGAGCTGATTCTACGCAGTTCCAAATAGGCAACTTTACAGATATTCGAAATGTGCTGTTGGAAGGAAAGAGACTGATCCAGGATTACACCAAGACTGCGAACAGAGGGAGAAAGTGAAACAGGTGTGCTATTGATCAGAACAGAGTTAGGAAAGTAAGGATGTTGACGAAACTTCTTTGGACAGGTTATCATAAATTCAGTCTTATCATCATTTAATTGCAGCTTGTTGAGAGTCATCCAGTCCTTTAGGCCAGCAATGCACTCCTGTGTTTGAGTCACCAGTGCATCAAATTCAGCTATGGAAGCCGACTGATAAAGTTGTGTGTCATCAGCAAAGCTCTCATGCGACATCGCATGACTGATGACATCCGACACAGGAGCCGCATACAGCACGAAAAGAACAGGACCTAGGACGGACCCTTGTGGGACACCATATTTCAAGGCAGATACTCTAGAGTATGTACCATTTACACACACTTTCTGTGTACGATCTGACAGGTAAGACGTGATCCATGCTAGTGCAGTGTCACGAATACCAAAGGAAGTTTTAAGTCTGTTCAAGAGGATAGAGTGGTCGATAGTGTCAAAAGCTGCTGACAAAGGCTTATAAAGGCGCCTCATGATCTGCTCTCAAAGACTGGCACTCCGAAATTTTAATCGAGAGGCAGAACATGCAAACCAAGCTTCTTTTTTCGATTTTTTTGTGTGTGCATTTGACACTTCATTGGTCTGACCAGAGCGTTATTGTAGCAATGGAGGCTATCAACTGAAGAAATGGAGGACAGTACGTTTGCTGCTTTTGTCTATGTCGATCCCCTTTGGCACTGCTTGAATTTCTAGTAAAAGATGTGCAGGCACAAGATCAAAGGTGGCTGCGGAACTCTCCAGCAGTCTATTCATTAGTTTATAAACAGAAAAAACAAAATAGAATAAAAATATAAAAATAAATAAAATCCATTACACAAAAAGAACACCCCAACAATACCCCCCCCCCCCCCCCCCCCCCCTACAAAGTGAAACGCGCTCACAAAGGCCATTTCCAGGGTTCTCAATCTTTTAGTTTCATGCAATGAAAAAATGAATCACTGCTATTGTTTCTCTGCAGTTTGATGTCAAACAATTATTGCAAAGAAAAGGCAAGTCATGGATGGGGAATGACTTCTGACCTGTCAATTTTGAAAATGACTGATTCTGTACTGAACAGATCATAACATGGCATGAGAGCTTTTCTATCAGTTTTAGTTCTCTGTTCAGACCAAGAATTTTCTGACGTGTATAGATGTACTTCAGTCATAGTCCTTTACTACCATCTTTAACAACAAATCTAAAAGCATTCCTTTTCAAGCAGTTTCTAGATTATAATAGCACGTCTTTGAGTGTATTATGTGTGTGTGCATCACTACACACAGGCATTGGGGTTTGTACCTGACTGATGTATTGTGAAGCACTTTAGCATGTTTGAAAGCGCAATTTAAAAATGTAATTTAGTAAAAACATTGGTAATATCCACATTTCTTTCCTGTGCTCTTTCCATTCAGTTCCTTTTCTAAGACGGGGAAGAAACAGTGTGTACCCCTGTCAAGTGTTTGTAGGAACAATCAGGAAATTTGGTTGGAACACTCGGACTCCGAGCCACATCAGCATTTTATATGCTAGGCATTCAATCACTTGGGCCTACCTTCAACACAGTGTAACTGGTACAATTTAGCTGACTGGTCTATTCAATGCTGTGTCAATGGAAATGCACACGATTAGCTGAGCATCATCACATGAGACCCAGGTTGGTATTGACTGCCCTGGCCTCATGATTGATAAGACTAGAGAGCATGGGAAATGTTATGACTAGAATGCATGTGACAATCCTATGTAGTCGAAAATGAACACGCCAGAAAAATTTTGACGTTGGCGCAACGTCGGAATAAACTGCATTCGAGCGTAACAAAGAGTAACAAAATACAGTGAAGTTGTGACAGTTGGCATCTTGGAGTGTATATTACAATGTTTTTTGTTTAAAAACAACAACACAGTTTACAACCTTTTCTGTCTTGGAAATGAAATACTATAGTAGTATTAGTACTGGGCAAGAAATGTGGATATTGCCCTAACATTATTAACAAACCAGACCTATGGTGGCAAAATCCAGGGAGACATTTTTTTTTAACCCAACAACATACCAATTGATGGTTTTAATATTTTTAGGCTGGCGCTTGGCACTGATCCTCAATGGGTTAAGCAGTGAGCAGCTTGACATCTGTCCCGAATAACTAACAGATATAATGTTCAATTTTCGTTCAATAAAGTCTAAGCATACTTCAGTTCCGACGTTTCAGGGAAATGCGGGCCTTTCTAGATTCTCTAGTTTACTTTCGCTGCCAGCTTGAACTTTTCACTAATGGTTGATAGAACCGGTCCCAGGGATCGCGTTAACGCATGTTTTTCGCGTATTTGACGCATTTTGATTTTCGCTGACGCATTTTCACAGCGCTCACGCGTAACACGCAAAACAACTTTTACTCCAAGCCGTATCAATGCAACTTTAGGACAGACTTGGCAGCTAGGTTTGTGATACTGAATCAGACGGTACAAGACAAAGTGTCTGTGCATGCGGAGCACTGCGAGATGCCTACGTGACTCTTAACAGCTACAGCCAATTAACAGAGTACGCGCGCACATAACACTGCTTAGCTGAGGAGTTTTGGAACAGAGTGGCGTCATTACAGGGCGTGACCAGTTTCGAGAAAGCCTGCAAAGTCGTCATCATGGATTATGACGCAACATATCCTGATTTTGCTGTGCTGGCGAACATTGCATTGACAGTCCCTGTCAGCTCTGTTCCTTGTGAGAGAGGTTTCAGCTGGCAAAATATGATCAAAACTGCTGACTGATCAAGACTGACAGATGCACATGTGGACACGCTGTTGCGCATTGCAATGGAAGGTCCAGCATTGAGCCAGTGCAACGAACTGATTGTCAGGGCTTGTGGTGAATTTCAGCGCCGACCTGAGCGGCGAAAATAGGTGAGTAAACCTTTGATTTAGTGTCATAGGTCTGACGCAATTCTGACTCTAACTTACGCGTTTTTTGCTGACTTTGCATAAGCTGCAGGCGTTTTGAAAAAGTCTAGCGCGATCCCTGCGGTCCATGTCAGTATTCAGAGCGACAAAAAAAGTCTAACCAGGAATCAAACTCTTGATCCACTGATTTGTCACCCCAAACACCATCACCAACGAACTCCCATTATTTTCTTTAACCCTTTTGCTGCCAGGAAAATAAAATTTAATTGAAATCTATTTGCCAGGGTTTTTTCCACAAAAAACGGGTATAAATTTTCCAAAAATTCTGTGCTCTTTGTTATTGGAGAAAGACCCATAAAAGTATATATTTTCTGAAAGGTAAATGAATAAAGAATACAAAACACATGCTGTTTTCCCATTTTATATATTTTTAGTGACATGCTGTTGTTTTGAAATCAGTGGGGTTTTTTTGGTCACATTTTCAACTTGTTCATTACAAACATTAGTCAGGTAATTTGCACAAAAACATATTTTCTGGACAAATGGATACCTGCAAACACAAAATCATACTAGAACAACCATAATATATATATATTTTTTTTTAAGAGATAGATACACAATACATTGTGACTTCTCCAAGTGATAAGATGGATGTGAGGCCACGCCCCCTCAGTCTCCACCCCCCCCCCCCCCCCTCCTCCTCACCCCTCTCACACGGTCACTTGATTCAGTTCTCATCAGACCGCGTTGGCTGCGTGCCAAGAATATCGCTCTGCTGCTAAATCGGTCATCTTCTGTCGTCTGCTAACATCTGTACAGCTGACATCACTCACTGACAGTTGCATCTTGGCCACTCTCTTGATTGCTCCTTTTATTTTCTATCAGATCGTCCTATAAATGTTCATCACTATTTTCTCCTTCGAATTTACGCTTCAATTCTTTCTGAGCATCAGCTAAAGAAAGAAATCTTGGTTGATTTAGTTCGTCACGATCGCATGTCTTGAGCACGGCGTCAGTCCGACATTTTGTTGAGCGAGCGAGGAGAGAAGTCAGGCAAACACTTGGACAGTGACCCAACCAAAACGTTCAAATAAAGGACTGCTTCATAACGTAGATGGGGTTTCTAGCTATGAATAGAATCTAGAGAGATTCCCCAGGCTAAAGCTACCACTATTCTTGTCAACGAAGTGAATGCAAACCAGGGAAAAGTCAGAATATTTCGATGACGAGTTATCTCGTCATTGTGGCAGCGAAGCGTACATGCTTGCCATGACGAGTTATCTCGTCATGCAGGCAGCCTAGGGGTTAATTACCGACAACTCCCACCAAAATTACCAGATGTTTATTTCATTACTGTATTGTTGTTCAATGACAGTCTTCATTTCTTGTCAGAATCTCCAAGCAGCACTGAGCTTAGCTTCAGGTTGTTTGAGGATCAACGCCCTGCTACTTTGAATATTTTAATTAACTCAGTAACTGGTCATGTAATTTTAAAGATCAATGAATGAGTTTGATGAGATAGCTGTGAAAACATTTGTCTTATGGCTAGAGCACTATTGTACAATGAAATGAACGTTGGAAACTTACTGGGCCAGTACGGCTCGACACTGACGCCTGCAGCCTTCAGGATTGTAGTCAGCTTGTCTGCCTGTTGAAAAAGAAAAGACATTTAAAGCACAAAACCACCAAGATCACAAGAACTTGTAGAATGTAGAACACAATAAGACAATGATACGTCATCAAACCCTGTTGGTTTTCAACATGAAAATGGAAGCGGTTTTCATGCCATGACCCCATTTCTGAATATCTGCCTTTGAACTCAAGTACAAAACTTCATTACATTTCGATACATTCAGAATATTTCAATGAATTAAACATGCCCATGTGAAGGGAACAAAATCATAAATCATCTTACTGTGACAGCCACTTGGTCATCAGCCAGGATAAGAGCTGCATAGACACATGCAAGTTCGTCTTTAGAAGCCATTATTTTTGTTTCGCGGTCTTCGCAAGTTGCCAAACGGCCTTAGCAAAACTGAACAAGCGAAGGCAAAACAAGTAAACGTGCTCGTCGTGGTTAAAGAAGGAAGTCTGTTGTAAATCGTTTTGGTACATCCGGTTTTTGCAACATATAGATAACTTTTAAAAAAAATCTATTGGTGCTATATCAACTTCATTTACTGCCATTGTTTATTTACTGATCATCTTGGAAGCTGACAAAATAATAAAAAGTGTACTATTCATACTTATTATTTGCAGCTTCCGACAAGTAGATTTAGGTCACATGTATCACGTGACTGCATTCGTCACAATGGCTCGAAGCATGAAATGTGTCGTCTGCTTAATTACTCTGTCTCTTGTTGTATCATTTCCTAGTGACGATGTTATCATCTATACGAAAGACAGGTTCCAATCGGCCATTACAAAAGATAACCACTTTGTACTATTTTGCAAACCCATGTAAGTTTAAAATTTTTTTTTATACACTTTCAATGATAGACTTTCTTCTTTTTATTTTTAATTTTTACTCCAGTGATGGATCGAGTGCTGATTTCTTCTTCGCCAAAGTTTGCATATATATATTTGTGGTTTTTTGTTTGTTTTGTTTTAGTTTTTTGTTTATTTGTCGTTGTTTTTTGTGCAGAGAAGTTTTTACTTCAGTCTTACTTTTTAAAACGTTTGATCGTTGAATTTTTTTTTAATGAGTTTTGCTAGATATAAATCTATCTTTTGAAAACAGCACATTAAAATAGACCAGCGGGCATGAACAACCATTTTGTCCAGTTAGAAATAAAGACGTGCCATTATTTGAATCATTATACCAATCTTGAAATGTGGAAATGTAGTAGAAAACACATTAACTTGATAGAAAACGAGCTGAGAAGATTTAACAAGCAAAAATTAAATATATAGGAATGGGTAGTGTGCCCTAGGAAGAGAGACAAAAGGTAGTTTCAAAACTTCAAACTTTAAGCCTTGAATTTTGCAGGTTAAGGGATTGTATGATTGAGATAAAATTTTGCATGGACACAATGATAAGAGCACCACACAAAATCTTTTTACTCTAATCAGTAAACGCTTTTTTTCTTTTTTCTTTTTTTTAAGGGGACACCCGCTAAAACTAGAATATCCACTAAAACAGGCCTTTTTTCACACCTTTAAAAAAATTTTTTTTAACTAACATGGTTGTTAACTAGTGAAACAATCTGCCCAGTCACATTTTCACTGCAGGAACACAATTTTTTTTTTTTTTTTTTTTTTAAATAGATAAGCACGTACTGGAAGGATTATGTCTTGCAAATATACATTTGTCCAATGGAAGCTAGCCATAAGTAACTAATCGAGTTACAGTTTCAGCACATCAGGTGGGTGAAGGGTGGAGATTTTTCCGATGTACCAGGTCAGTGTCTAGTACATATTACTTTGATAAACTTTACCCAAAGTTAGGGAGTTTTGTTTTTGTTCCACCCCTCTTCTAAACCTTAGATTAAGCCATTTTACAGCATATTTTCATTTATGCTGTTTGGTTTGAAATTGCTGAAAAGATAGGTGTGTATATCACTCATGGATTGAGTTGATGGCTTCTGATTGAGAAGTGTTGGCTCACTGGATAGATCCAGTAGAAGTGACTGTTTGATTTTATATTCTTGTGTTTTGCCAAGTCTTTTTTCTTTCTTTCTTTTTTCAACAGGTGCAACAGCTCAGTGGTTAAAGCAGCAGACTTTCAATCTAAGGGTTCAGGGTTTGGATCCAAGTCATGGCACCTGGTGTGTTAAGGGTGGAGATTTTTCTGACCTCCCAGATCAGCAGATCGTAAACTTAGCTGCTAGTGCCTGAACCCCCTTTGTGGGTGTACACATACAGAACATTAAATACACACATGAAAGATCCTTTAATGTATGTCACCATTCTGTGGGTTATGGAAACAAAACGTTAGCCAGCATGTACATCCCCCAAAACACAGTATGGTTGCCTAGAATATACTTTAAAGTCCACACAAACATGTAAACAAGGGAACATGGGAGTTGCAGCCCATAAATGTGGAAGAAGAAGAATGAAATAGAAATTAAAACAGCAATTTTTGGTGGGACCGGAGGTTTGGTACTCCCCCATGTCTCTTTTTTGTCACAGCAGAAGTGAACAAAGTGGTCACAGCATAATGCTTGTTTCCATACCAGCATGGGAATATTGGAGAGTTTTGAAGTTTTCAGGTGATGTGCCATGAGCAGAGCAGATTGAGTGTCTTATTTATAACCGCCATTTTAATTGCACTGAACAAGTGAGTGATTGTTGTCAGAACAGTTTGCCTGGCCCGTAAAGATGACTGCATTACTTCATTTCCATTTTTTTTCTTCCTCACAGTACTCCATAATGAGTTGTTTACCTTCGTTTTTTCCCTGAAAGTTAACACTTCATTATTTGAGCTGTCAGCTGTGCTCTAGTTTTAAAAGTTGTGTGACTTCTTTGTGGAATCCATATCAGTTGAGTCTATATTATGCTTTTTGTTACTGTCACGTGGAATCAAGTTTTGGTTTTGCTTTCCTTTTGCTTTTTCATTTCACCTAGTTGTATGGTTCTCACATTTGGGTAAAAACTTTGTCCGGAGAAGGATTTGCATTTGCATTCGCTTTGGTGAAATGCCTGAAACATTTCTAGAACTAAAAGACTGAAAATGTTGCCTGCCTAGCATATCTCTTGTGAACTTGTCTTACAGACTGTATATAAAGGCTGTGATTTCATTTTCATTCTCTTTTTATTTATTTATTTTTTTAACCAGTTTCTTTACTTGGTTTATTTATTCTGTGTCATTTTGTTGACCGTTTTCGTATTGTATCACAAGACGTTCGTCTGTGAGTGAGCCAGGCATCAGACATTAAAGACAGATGTGTTGTGGCATATGTGGATCAGTCCACACACTTCAACATCTCTGTGAAACAGAAATTTGAGTGGTGGTGAATGTGAGTGTGGCATGGACAGTTACCATGGTGGGCACCATACTCAGTTTGTGGGTTGACCAGTATTCATTCAGCCAGTTTGTTTCTGAGTGCATTAGACTGCATAGTTTCTTTTTGTCGCAAGTCTTAATAGTATCCTTCACTGTATGCACTTTGACTAAGTGTCAAACTGCAGTATTTTTACAACCTTTACCAGAGGCTACATTTTTCAGTGGAAGGCACCATGACAGAGTCGATTAGGTGTTGGACTTCTGATCCAGTGTTCACGCAATGGTCAGGGTTCAAGGCCCCATTTTGGCATGATGTTGCATCCAATGGAAAGACACTTTACTTGGATTTTCCTCACTCCACCCAGGTGTATTAAATGGGTACCTAACATCGGCTGGGGAAGGTTAGAAGATAGTTGAAGGAGAGTATTGGATCTGGCCTTCCTATTCTGAGCCCCAAACACAGTGGATATGAACTCACTGACCCAATGGCTGTAAAAGGCTGTGGGACATTTAACCTTTTTATCCTAACTTTTTTCAGGATGTCCTTGTACAGAGCTTTATAAGTGAATCATTTTAGGGGTGGGCAGATCAGGTATCACGACTCTGTGCATAGCATATGGAAAAAAACAACAACAAACAAGCAAACTGTTATAATCAGGTTCATTTGTACTTCCTTCAGATCCAACCCTTGCAAGCGAGTAACGCCATTATGGGCTGAATTACACCAGCTGTATGGCAGTAATGGGTCGGCTGTCCTTTTGGCGCAGGTGAGTCCAGGTTTATTCTGGTTCAGAAGAAGCTTAGAGTTTAGACTTTGACTTCTGTTGTATATGGATTTGACTGAATGCAGTGACGCCTCCTTGAGCTACTTGATACTGATATTTCTGTTTGAATGAGTATAGTACATTAGTAAAGGAAAAAAAGTAGTGTACATTGGACTTGACATTTCAGGTTTTTCGCAGTTCAGTTCCCCCTCCCTCCACCTCCCAAGTCCCCCTCACCCCCACCCCACACCTCCAAAGGGATGCCAGAGGCTTTTTCAACATAAATAGTATGCCCACCACCTAGTAATTCTGTGCAAGAAATTTCCTCTTTTCTGCTGCTTTCTTTGCTCATGGCTTTTGTCCTTTTCTTTTTTATTGTCTCATCTTTTCTTATTTTCTGCCGTTCTGGTCCATTGACATGTTTCTTTTTTTCTAGAAAAACATGATTGGTTTTTGTATTTTTATGGACTTGATGAATGACCATTCTTACTGTATTGTATTGTTCTTTTTGCACCAAGGATATGTGAGGAGCTTGTTGGCAATGAGGGAATATGTACCTGCAGGTCTCTATGTACATTCATACACTCTGATATGTACATGTATACATACATGCACTCACACACACACACACACACACACACACACACACACACACACCACACACACACACACACTCACTCACTCACTCACTCACTCACTCACTTACTCACTCACACACACAGTGCTATTTTGAAAATGGTTTGATGGTTGTCATTTCTGTGTACAGGTTGACTGCACGGCAGAGAAAGAGTTATGTGCTGATCAAAAAGTAAAGCATATGCCAGTTTTTCGATTTTTCTACAAAGATCCTACAGACTTCACAGATTTCAAGGGCAGAAGAACCTTTGAGAGTCTGCATCGGTTCATAGAGGATGAAATACACAATGTGAGTAGATAAGATGAGTGGTTGTTGCTTGTACACTTTCTGAAAATCATAATAAAATGTTTTCCCCAAAAGACTGTACAACAACTTAGTTATACATTTCTGTATTTAAAAAAAATTGTACTTAGGACTGCAGCTTTTTTGTGTAATCTGAAAATCTGTTGTTCTTGTCATTTGTTGAGTGTTCTTCTTCTTCATGCGAAACTCTGAGAAAAGTCATTGGGGCGGTGCACAGAACTGTTCACCAGATTCCTCCAGGTCTGTCGGTTGTGTGTCAAAGCCTGGGTCTCTGTAAATGGTTTTCCTGTCCATTCTGTGATGTTGTCAGTCCATCATTTTTTTTCCTTTCAGGTCTGTTGGTTGTTGTGTGTCATAGCCCTGGTCTCTGTAAATGGTTTTCCTGTCCATTCTGTGATGTTGTCAGTCCATCATTTTTTCCCCTGTCTTCAGTGACTTCTCCTTCCTTGGAGGATTGTTTCAGCATGGCCATTGGATCTTGTTACCTGGCCATACCAGCGTCAGTGCTTTCCTTTTCTTCACTGTCAGCAGATTTTTGTATGGTCCAGTGTGTTGCTTGATGATTTAACGCACTTGTTCATTGGTGATGTGATCAATGTATCTGAATGTTTAGTATTTTGCGATAACGTAGATATCTCATTTTCAAGATTTTTTTTTTTCATGATGACCTGTAGAACATATCCTGTTGCTTGGAAAACATTACAAGCTGTGATGTCTTAGAAGGTTGATTGCAAAGATCTGTTCTTGTCTCCCTCTCCTCTCTCTCTCTCTTTCTCGCTCCATTTATATATAAGTGTGTGTGCATATTTGTGTGTGTGTGTGTGTGTGTGAACAAAAAATATTTGCATATAGGTGACATCAGAGGCTGTCAATCCATGTTGATAACACAGGCTGTTAATCCATGTTGACAGGCCGTTAATCCATGTTCACAACACAGGCTGTTAGTGTTAATCCATGTTGACACCGCAGGCAGTTAATTCATGTTGACAGGCCGTTAATCCACGTTGACACCACAGGCTGTTAATCCATGTTGACACTGCAGGCCAAGTTAATCATTGTTGACATGCCATTAATCCATGTTGACAACACAGGCTGTTAATCCATGTTGACACCACAGGCCGTTAATCCATGTTGACACCGCAGGCAGTTAATCCATGTTGACAACACAGGCTGTTAATCCATGTTGACAGGCCGTTAATCCATGTTGACAACACAGGCTGTTAATCCATGTTGACACCACAGGCCGTTAATCCATGTTGACAACACAGGCTGTTAATCCATGTTGACAGGCCGTTAATCCATGTTGACAACACAATCATTGTTAATCCATGTTGGCAACACAGGTTGTTAATCCATGTTGACAACACAGGCTGTTAATCCATGTTGACAACACAGGCCGTTAATCCATGTTGATAGGTGGTTAATCCATGTTGACAA
This sequence comes from Babylonia areolata, assembly GCF_041734735.1. NCBI lineage: Eukaryota > Metazoa > Mollusca > Gastropoda > Neogastropoda > Buccinidae > Babylonia > Babylonia areolata. The sequence goes on from NC_134891.1 coordinate 17,767,528, forward strand.
CACAGGCTTTTAATCCATGTTGACAACACAGGCTATTGACAACACAGGCTGTTAATCCATGTTGACAACACAGGCCGTTAATCCATGTTGACAACACAGGGTGTTAATCCATGTTGACACCGCAGGCCGTTAATCCATGTTGACACCACAGGCCGTTAATCCATGTTGACAACACAGGGTGTTAATCCATGTTGACTCCGCAGGCCATTAATCCATGTTGACAACACAGGGTGTTAATCCATGTTGACTCAGCAGGCCATTAATCCATGTTGACACCACAGGCTGTTAATCCATGTTGACAACACAGGGTGTTAATCCATGTTGACTCCGCAGGCCATTAATCCATGTTGACACCACAGGCCGTTAATCCATGTCGACAACACAGGGTGTTAATCCATGTTGACACCACAGGCCGTTAATCCATGTTGACAACACAGGGTGTAAATCCATGTTGACAACACAGGGTGTAAATCCATGTTGACAACACAGGGTGTTAATCCATGTTGACAACACAGACCGTTAATCCATGTTGACACCACAGGCCGTTAATCCATGTTGACAACACAGGGTGTTAATCCATGTTGACAACACAGGCCGTTAATCCTTGTTGATAACACAGGCCGTTAATCCATGTTGACACCACAGGCCATTAATCCATGTTGACAACACAGGGTGTTATCCATGTTGACACCACAGGCCGTTAATCCATGTTGACACCGCAGGCCATTAATCCATGATGACACAGACTGTTAATCCTTGTTGACAACACATGCTGTTAATCCATGATGACACCACAGGCTGTTAATCCATGTTGACAGGCCATTAATCCATGTTGACACCACAGGCAGAGAATGTGACAGTGCCCACACTGCCAGACGCTGTGGTGGAGCTGGGAGCCAAAAGGTTCCGGAACTTCATTGCCCAAGAGCTTCACTTCGTCCAGTTCTACAGCCCGTGGTGCGGCCACTGCAAGATGCTGGCCCCCACCTGGCATCAGCTGGCCATGGAAGTGGCCGGTAGCGTGCATCTGTTTATCTCACAGGTCAGTGGGTATGGGTCAGGGGGTGGGAATGGGAGGAGAGGAAGGTGTGGGCAGGGGGTGGGGTGCAGGTATACAGTTGGCGGGGGGTCTGAGTGGAAAAGGAGGAATGGGGTGGGGTCAGATTCTTCTTATTTTTATTCTTCTGTCTTCGTGGGCTGCTGCTTGCTATGTAAACTCGTGTACATGTGAGTGTGGGATTCTGTGTGCATGACCATATTCACCCCACCGGCGTAGGTTAGCCATACACCGTTTTTGTCCACGGGTGTGCATGATGGGTTTGTTCTTGTTCCTACGACCCAGCAGACGCTTCCTTGGATTATGGGCTCTTGGGAACATGTGTGTTTGATCTTCTGCACACATTTACATGCAAAGAGGGGTCAGACACTAGCAGTTCTGCACATATGTTGACCTGGGAGATAAAACAAAAATCTTCCCACCCTTAACCCGCCAGATTCTGTGACTGGGATTTGAACCCTGGACCCTCATATTGAACATTCAGTGATTTAACCACTCAGCTGTTGTGCTTGTTGAGGGTAAAATGAAGTCCTAGTTTGTTCCAGGGAAGACCCCTGTTTGTGTGTGTGCTTTGTTGTCTCACGGGTGAATGAGGGGGGCATGGGGGCGGCTTATGTTCAAATGTGTGCCTTTGTGTGTGCATGTGTGTTTGTGTGCGCGCGTGTGTGTAAATGCGCATGTGTGAGTGTGAGTGTGCATGCACAAGTACTTATAGTGATATGCACATGTATATGTCCAAATTCTACTCTATATGTGTTTGTATATGATTTTCGATTTATGTTTGTAGCTTTTTATGTACTGTCCCCACCAGTATTCCTTGTGACCCCGGCACACTTGTTAACACAGTTACTCTATGAGTTTGGAGAGGGATTGGGGTAGGAGGTGTGGGAGGAGGTGGTGGCAGTGTGCACCATTTATATGATCCCCAGATGAGTGTTGGGAATGGATCATTGCAGAGAGGGCAGGGATATGGGGGTGGTGGTGGTGTGCCTTGTGAGCATGGTACTCATTAAGCAAGTGGGTCATGGATGTGAGTGTTCATCTTTTGATTGCTTTCAATTTTTTGCAAACAGCTGAATGCTGTTTGTGTGTGTGTGTGTGTGTGTGTGTGTGTGTGTGTGTGTAGAGCATGTGTGTGTGTGTGGGGTTTTTTTTTTTGTGTGTGTGTATAGAAGGAGGTGGGAAATAGAGTAGAGAGTTATCAGGAATCATCAACACTTGTTTCCTCACAGCACAGCAAGCAGCAGTCCCTATTGAATGAAATGATTCACTTTGCCTCTGTGGCCATCGGAAGAAAGAGGTCTGTTCTTCATTCTTTTGCATTGTCAGAGTGAAACATAGTGCAAGTCTCAGTAAATGGAGAAGTTTGTTTTCCTGTTGCAGTGAATGAAAGCGAGAGAGAGAGGGAGAGACAGAGACAGACTGACAGACACACATTGAGAGAGAGGGAGAGAAGAAGAGAAACATGTGTTGCCTGCTGTTCAACTGGACAGAAATCATGTAGTGTGACTGAGATTAGAAGCTGGCTTTAAGGGATTACGGGCACACATGTTCATTACAAAGTTATTGATTCTCAGTGCAATATCTGAGAATGAATGGTGAACATGAGAACTTGGAGGATTTGTGTGTGGTTGAACCAGTGTCTGTCAATAGATGAGACTGCACCCACACACTTCAGTAAAAACAAGAAAGAAAAAAAAAAAAACAAGAAATGAAAATGAAGTGAAGGAAAGAAAAAATAAAAAAAGCAACTTTGATAGATCTTTAGCTCTTTACCATGTCTCTTTCTTCTTTCCTTTTTTTGACGGACTGAAAACTTTTTGTGACATCTATTATGGATTTTTTTCCATTTGACTTCTTCTTTTTCTTCTGTATCTCTCACACATGTTGTAGTGGCTCAGTGGTAATGCGCCCGACTAGGAAGTGAGTGTCCGCAGGTTCCAGTCTCATATACAGGAATTTTACTCCCTCCTCCACTAGACCTTAAGTGGTGGTCTGGACACTTGTCATTTGAATGGGATGAAAAACCGAGGACTTGGGTGCAGCATGCACTTAAGGCATGTAAAGGAACACAAATAAAAGGGTTGGCCATGGCAGAATTTTGTTGAGAAGAATTCCATTTTGAAAGTAAAATGAATACATTTACAGACAGATTTAAAAAAAAAAAAAAAAAAAAGAGAGAGAGAGAGAGAGACAAAAGTGTGGTGCTGCACTGTGGTGACGCACTCTTTCCAGGGAGACTGGTCTGAATTTCACACAGAGAGATCTGTTGTGACAGTACAATGTAATACGATACAGTGCAACACAACACAACACAACGCAACACATGGTTTTATTTCTTCAGGTGGACTGCAGCAAGGCCAGCAACTTGTGTGTTGACTATGGCATCAAGGGTTACCCTTCCTTGGTTCTCTTTTCCAATGGGACAGAGGTGGGTGAAACTGCAGTGATGAAATTAGAATACAGATTCACAACATAAACTGGATTCAGAGACTACAGGTAATAAAGTAGTTAAGAGATAATGACACTGTTTCTCAAACATTTTTATTAAGTTTTCATGCAATGACAGTTACTAAGACAGTAAACTGAACGAACATGATAGAAAGAAGAAGAAAAAAAAGAGAAAAACAGAACAGTGACTTGACAATAATTGAATTTGAATTTAAATCAGAAAAAATGAAAGAAAAAAAGGGAAGAAAACAAAATAAAAAGCAAACAAAAAAAGGCACCAAAAACCACAAAATGAAGATGCTGGTAAGAGTAGATAAGTCAAAATCAGACATTGAATCCAGGAAGCATGATGGATGGTGGGATGCCGACCACACTATAGTAAAACATATATACATGTATGTAATATATCCCTGTGGTTTACCATACATTGAAATATGATTTATCTGTTACATTGTTGTTATTTCTGTCAGTCTTGTTTTTCCTTTTTGTGAATCAGTAAACCATATGTTTCAATGAAGTGAGAAAGAAGTAAAGAATAACAACTCATTCCCCCCACGCCCCTTCCCCAACCCCCATCTCCTTTTCCCCCAAAACGATGACCCAATCCCTGCAGCTCCTCCCCCAAATGCTGTAAAAAGGAAGTGTACAGTTAGAAATGTTTTGCCGTGGTGTTTACAGGACACATTTACAGGAACCCAAGTGTGAATGAAGATGTCTGTCTGGCTGTGTGGTCTTTCATGTGTATGTCTGTCTGTACCAGTTTGTTCCTCAATCTGTATTTCTCAGTGTTCACCTCTGATTCTGCTGTGCCATGTCTGTGTTCACTGTGGATGTGTTGATCATCCTAATGTCTGTGGGTATGTCTGCCAGACTTTTGTCTGTTTTTTCTGTCTGTCAGCCTAAGTTCCATGTATGTACCAGTCTGTTGTGATTCACATTTTGTCTGTGATGGTCTGAACGCATGCATAGAATACATATGTTAATGCACCGTTTGGTTTATTCAGAACTGCTGGCATGAAGTGATGGCCTGTGTTATTGGTGCACCCTACAACAGATTGACAGGTACACAGGAAATCGGGATCTGGAGAGCCTCAAAGGATACGTTGAATCCAAGGTGGACGAATATGTGGAAGATGAGATCCCAGAAACTGAAACAGAGGTACAGTAGTCTTCTTTCTCCACCAGTCAGTGTTGCTGTCACACTGCATGGGCTTTGTATTCAGCATGCACTCTCCAGCTGACACTTTAGTCCCTCCATGAAGGACTTGAAGATCAATATGATAAGGGATCACCATAATCTGTAGACAGCTGGTTAAAGAAAAGGTCACTGCTGTGAACGAATGAACCAATCCCCTGAGTATTGAGTGGTGGTAGAATCCATTTGCCTCCTTACCTGTCACTGAAATGGTTCCTGATCTTGTTTGACATGGCCAACATGTGTTCAGAATCACATGACCCAAGTCCTTTTCAAACCTTAACATGAGAATGAAACGGTGCAGAAGATGGGATCAGTTTACGACATAACGATTAAGTATTATATTTGCGCACCATTCGAAACAAGTGTTTGTTGCACCAAAATAGACCACTGGAGAGTTTTGCATCCATCTCAGATCTTGCACATGTGCATCTAACTTTTGCTTGAAATTCGAGCAATGCCAAAGGCGATAGACATAGACGAAAGCAGCAAACATGTGCTGTCCTCCATTTCTTCAGTTGATAGCCACATTGCTACAACCAAACTCTGGTCAATGAAGTGCCATCATATGCACACACAAAAAAGAGCAAAAAATCGAAAAAAGAAGCCTGCCGTTTTACATGTTCTGCCTTTCTCAGTCACCTTTGTTGCTTGAAATTTTGGAGAGCCAATTAACTTTGAGACATGAGATCATGTGACACGCCTCTGTAAGTCATATAAGTATGGAACTCTCCGGCGGTCTATACACAAGCTATCTTAAGCAGCCCACAGTGACTGGCATTTCATTGTTTTACTGTCATAATATAGATCTATCAAAGTATCAAACTTTCCCTGACTCCGTCTTGGCTTTTCTGCTTCCTTAAATCATAACAATATCACCAAACACATTTTCAGGCTTCATATACGTGATCATCACTCTGAACAGATCCAGTTCTTACAGACACTCGTTTTCTGAAAAAATGCAGACTGAAGGTCCATCACCACCTGTCTGTCTGATCAAGGATGATATTCAGAAAAAAAAAGAAAGAAAAAAAAGACTACTCAATGTCAGAATCTGTGGAAAAATAAAGAAAAAATAGGAGAAAAAAATATAGAACTCTGGACTGTTTCCCTTGAAATATGGCAGGAGTTTACCACTGTTTGCTTATCTGAAAAACATTAATATACGCATGTGTAGTATGACTTGAGACTTAACTGACACTGGCCTGCAATTCAGATTTGTTGATTTTTATAGTCATTCTAGGACATGCAGAAAGTGATGAGGCCTATGCACAAATCTTTCTCAGAATAGAATTTAGTAGCCTCCATTGTCTCCTTTCAGTAATATATTACTGCAAATAATTGATTAAATGCAAGATTCTGACAGTGACAAGATATTTCAGGCAAGATGGCTGTCTTCCACTGGCCTTGTCAGTATGTATGTGTTGGTTTATTCAGTGCCCTCTTCAAACTATTTGCATGCAATAAATTTGTTGAGGTGTAGTCAGTGTCATTTTGTATGTGATCTGTCCAGAATTTATTTTCTTTTTCTTTTTGCTGCGGACAAGAAATACATAGTTTTGCCATATTTAAACTGAAAACAAACATTCTAGCAATGAACCAGGAATGACCCAGTAAAACTTGTGGATCGGGAAGACTTTCAACCTATCATTGGTATGAGTGAAAAAAAAAAGTTCTCTATGTTTAGTCCAAATTTGGTATTGACAAAGTATTTCAAGAGAAAATCAGTTTGTTAAAATTTACCACAGACTTACACACATGCATACACACACACACACACACACACACACACACACACACACAATTATGGACACACGGACAACCAAAGCACAGTGTTAGGAGGACTTTGTATTCTGCTCCCTGTTTGGGTAAACACTTACTATATCAAAACCTCAAAACGCGCGCACGCACACACACACACACACACACACAGAGCTTACTCCATCAAAATCAACTTTATCACTTTGGCAGGGTACAGTATTTGATGTAATGGGGGGCCTGTTAGGCAAAAACTAAAGGAAAAAGAGAGAGCGTTTCATGAAACTGATGATTGAATAGTCCACAATAAGGCAAAAAGAATTGCTGAAAAATGCATTAAGAAGGCAAAGTTTTTATATAGGAAACATTTAGAAGAACATTTGTCCGCAAACAACTCTAGGAATGTATGGACCGGACTGCAGAACATCACTGATTTACAAAATGACCCACCAGACAGTCGACATCACTGACAGAACTCTTCCAGACAAACTGAACACATTCTACTCCAGATTTGACAAATCATTGTCTGCTTCTGATGTGCCTGCACCCAAAATCACCCCCACTTCCCCTTTCATAGTCCAAGAGAATGGAGTCAGACGCCACTTCAGTCGTCTGAAAATGAGAAAAGCCGCTGGCCCTGACAACATCTCACCAGGCCTTTTGAGAAGTGTGCAGTCCAACTATCTTGTGTCTTCACTGACATATTTAACATGTCCCTTCAGTCATGTGTGGTACCACACTGCTTTAAGAAATCTGCAATCATTCCTGTTCCAAAGAAAGCACAGTCTAGTTGTCTTAATGATTATCGTCCCGTAGCCTTAACATCAGTCATCATGAAAACATTTGAACGCTTGATTCTGCAATTCCTAAAAACTTGCATTCCTCCATCTTTTGATCCCTTTCAGTTCGCCTACAGAGCCAACAGATCAGTTGAAGATGCCATTAGCATAGGTCTCTACCACGTTCTCAGACATCTCGAAAATCCTAACAGTTATGCTAGGATCCTTTTCATTGACTACAGCTCTGCGTTCAACACAATAGTACCATCAAAACTATATTTTAAATTGAAAGACCTCTTGCTGCCTGAATCAATTTATGCATGGATCCAGATTTTCTAAGATGCAGACCACAGATTGTTAAAGTTGGTGACCTCACCTCCTCCACATGTATTCTCAACATAGGCGCCCCACAGGTATGTGTTCTATCCCCACTGTTGTACTAACTATTCACACATGACTGTGCAACTCGTAATGAATGTAACACCATGGTCAAGTTTGGTGACAATACTACTCTAGAAGGGCTGATTACGAACAGTGATGAGTCAAAATATAGAGAAGAAGCACTAGAACTTGTCAGCTGGTGTGATCAAAACAACTTAGAACTCAACGTATCAAAAACAAAAGAATTAATTTTAGATTTCAGGAAGACCAGATCTAACCCCTCACCACTTGTCATTAAAAACAAGCAAGTAGAGATCATCAGCGAATTTAAATTTCTCGACTGATCATTTTCAATGGTTTGAAATGGGAGAAAAATACAGAAAAAATTGTTAAGAAAGCACAACAGTGCCTGTACTTTCTTTGGCACCTCAAAAAGTTCAGAATTAGAAAAGAAATCATGGTTGATTTCTACCGAGCAGTCATTGAAAGCGTGTTAACATTCGCTATTACTGTTTGGTACGGAAATATTTCCAAGGCAGAAGTCGCAGCCCTGAACAGAATTGTAAAAATTGCCACCAACATTACTGGGGCTGATCTACCTTCTCGAGAAGACATATAAGTGGCTACTCAAAAAAGCAAAATCAATCAGCCAGGACAAATCACATCCAGCTTTTGGGACTTTTGAGATGCTCCCCTCTGGTCGATGGTACAGAAGCATAAGGACGAAAACCAATCGCTTCGCCAATAGCTTTTTCCCAAAAGCAGTCAATGCCCTGTCTCTTGAACAAACCCAGCATGATAACTAGAATTGTGCAATCAACAACCATCTACCTGAAGATCTAGTCATCAGCCCCATCCACATGTAATATGCGGCTTCTGTTCAAACGTGTGTGTGTGTGAGAGAGAGTGTTTGTATGTGTGAGAGAGAGTGTGTGTGTGTGTGTGTGTGTGTGTGCAGTGCATGCATGTGTGAGTATGCACAAGTCTTTATATTGAATATTGATATGCACTTGTATGTATCCTAATTTCTACTGTTTCTGTATCTGTGTTTGTGTATAATTTTTTACTTGTGTTAGTACCTTGTTATGTACTATCCCCCCCCCCCCCCCCAATATACCTTGTGACCCTGGTACACTTGGTAATAAAGACATACTCTATTCTATTCTATTCTATTCTATTCTATATGACACCAAACTAATGTTTGAGAACTGTTGAAGAGGAATACATGTCTTTTGTTAATAGCTATTTCATACAACTGATTGTTGTCATTCTTTTTAGATTTGTCATATATATTAAATTTTGTGTGTATATATGTTTATTTTAATTTGTTGTATTTGTGTTTGTGTTATATTTATTTTGATCTGTTGTACTTGTGTTTATTTAGTTATTTGTGTCTTATAGCATTTTATTAGATCCTTTTCAGGGGATGGATGAAAAGTTTCCAAACAAACAAATATACAAGCAGAGGTTTTAATTGATAGTTTTACTGGGTTTTTCTTAGTATACATCACAGACAAGTACTCTTTTGTTATCCTCCCAGTATTTTGTATTCTGCTTTCATGCAGCGTGTATTAGAAACGAACAAAAAAAAAAAATGTGTTGTTGCAGAATGGCGTTTTGGTGCTGACGGAAGAAAGTTTCAGCTTTATTGTCAATGAAAATCTGGTGTTGGTGAATTTCTACACTCCATGGTAAGCACATGACTTCTTGCAAGAAGGTTTTATTTTATTTTATTATTTTTTATTTTTTTAATTTTTTTTAATGTATACATTTTTTTATTTAAAGAAAAAGAAAGTCAACTTAACATAGGATCCTGGGTTTGAATCCTGGTTGCAGTGTCTGGTGATTTTAACCCATTCAAACCTGGAGAGTTCATGGCCTTAGCAGGTTTCCATGCCACATCTGTGAAGAAAAAAACACTGAAAATATACTGTATTTCCTCCCAGTTTTGTGTGGACACATCAGGAAGTACTGTAGAAATCAGTTCCCTCTCTTTGCAGTTTATGGACATGAAGGAACTTGAAAACCATTTTAATGAGACGGATCTTAATGCCAGAGCAGTGATTGGGCACTGTGGTCAGTGAGTTAAGGTGGTGAGTTTTCTGATCTCTCAACAAATGTGCAGTCTTGCTAGCAAAATGCCTTTGTGATCATCCACATGGAGACGATATGCTTGTTTGAGATCCATGTCAGCAGTCATTAGGTCATAAATGTAAAAGCCTACTTTACGTAGGTGTCAGTGGTGTACAGCGGTGATGTGTACAGGTGTGAGCGGTGCAAAGAGGTGATGTGTACAGGTGTGAGCGGTGCTGTGTACAGGTGTGAGCGGTGCAGAGGTGATGTGTACAGGTGTGAGCAGTGCTGTGTACAGGTGTGAGTGGTGCAAAGAGGTGATGTGTACAGGTGTGAGCGGTGCTGTGTACAGGTGTGAGCGGTGCAAAGAGGTGATGTGTACAGGTGTGAGCGTGCTGTGTACAGGTGTGAGTGGTGCAAAGAGGTGCTGTGTACAGGTGTGAGCGGTGCTGTGTACAGGTGTGAGCAGTGCAAAGAGGTGATGTGTACAGGTGTGAGCGGTGCAAAGAGGTGATGTGTACAGGTGTGAGCGGTGCAAAGAGGTGATGTGTACAGGTGTGAGCAGTGCAAAGAGGTGATGTGTACAGGTGTGAGCAGTGCTGTGTACAGGTGTGAGCGGTGCAGAGGTGATGTGTACAAGTGTGAGCGGTGCTGTGTACAGGTGTGAGTGGTGCAAAGAGGTGATGTGTACAGGTGTGAGCGGTGCAAAGAGGTGATGTGTACAGGTGTGAGCGGTGCTGTGTACAGGTGTGAGCGGTGCAAAGAGGTGATGTGTACAGGTGTGAGTGGTGATGTGTACAGGTGTGAGTGGTGATGTGTACAGGTGTGAGCGGTGATGTGTACAGGTGTGAGCGGTGCTGTGTACAGGTGTGAGCGGTGCAAAGAGGTGATGTGTACAGGTGTGAGCGGTGCTGTGCACAGGTGTGAGCGGTGCAAAGAGGTGATGTGTACAGGTGTGAGCGGTGCTGTGTACAGGTGTGAGCGGTGCAAAGAGGTGATGTGTACAGGTGTGAGTGGTGCAAAGAGGTGATGTGTACAGGTGTGAGCGGTGCAAAGAGGTGATGTGTACAGGTGTGAGCGGTGATGTGTACAGGTGTGAGCGGTGCAAAGAGGTGATGTGTACAGGTGTGAGCGGTGATGTGTACAGGTGTGAGCGGTGCAAAGAGGTGTTGGAGGTGTGGCAGCAACTGGCGGAGGCCAACAGGGACAGGGAGCTGGTGCTGGCCAAGGTGGACTGTGAGGACCAGACCTACATCTGCCAGTCACGCTCCGTCAGTACACTTGCGGGGGGGTCGGGGGATATGGGTGGGGGGAGGCACTGCTATATGTTGGGGTGTGGGTGGGGGCGGGGGGGAGGGGGGTGCTGCAGTGTGGGTGGAGGGATGTGGGTGGGTGAGCATAGGTGTGGGGGTGTTAGTGTGTGTGTGTACTTTAGTTGAATACCTTTTCACTGTTAGTGACATTAGTGTGTGTGTGAGTGTGCGAGTGAGTGAGTGTATGGGTGTGAGTGTGGATGGAACTGTGGGTGGATGGATGTGTGTGCGTGTTAAAGTATGGGTGGATGGATGAGTTTGCATGTGTGTGTGTGCGTGTGCAAGCATGTGTCTGTGTGCAAGTGTGTGTGTGTGTTTGTCATGGGTGGGAGTGACTTATCTTATTGATTTTATTGATACTGAAAAGTTTGCGACCAGGGTCCAGGGAACGCTTAATTACAAAGTGAGTGTCTTAATACCAAAACAGAGTAAAATAAAGGGGAAAAAAAACAAACTGCCACAACCCTAGCGCAGAGATCCATACAGTACTGCCCACCCGTGGTGTCTGTGTGTGTGTGTCTGTCTATGCACAGTTGTTACGACCTGAATTTTTTTTTCTTGGGAACACACAGTTGATAGCAGTTTTGCCACATTGGACACTGATAAGAATCAGACAAAATATGGAGAGAAAAAAAAACGAGTCCAGAAACCATGGGCAGTGTTCCCTGGAGCAAAGCAGACGTGGAGCAGTAATGGCAACAGAAGACCAAGTCTCACTCCCCATGCTGGTGTGCTTTGTGCGCAGTAACATGAGTGGGGTGGCAGCCTAGTGGTAATGTCTGCCCAGGAAGTGAGAGAATGTGCATAGGATGGAATCCCACACTTTCTCCCCCACCACTAAACCATGAGTGCTGGTTTGGATGCTAGTCATTCAGATGAGGTGATAAACTGAGGTCCCGTGTGTAGCATGCTCTTAGTGTGCTTAATTGAACCCATAAGAACAAGAGGGTTGTCCCTGGCAAAACTATGCAGAAAAATCCACTTTGATAGGAAAACAAATACACTTGCAGGCAGAAAAAAGGAAAAATGGGTGGTGCTGTGCTGCAGTGATGCCTTCTCCCTGGGGAGAACAGCCCAAATTTCACACAGAGACATTGTCTGTTGTGACAAATAGTAATGCAGTACAATAAATGTGCTCCTGTCAGATCTAGCAAGTGACACAAACGTAACAGAACAGACTGATCCACATAGAACATGTCACATCTTTCTCACTCCCTGCCATGGGGAGCTTTGATCATAAGATCAGGAGAATGTATTCTGACACAGGTGTTGTTCATGTCAGAATTGGCCGTGTTGCGGAACCAAAAGTGGAGCCATGTGGCGAGAGAACTCCGCCCAATGTAGTGTGAGCGCCATTCTTGAGCACAACGGCAGCAGAACTCAGTGCCCAAGATTGTGCAGTTGGGCCCCTTCCCCCCTTTTTTTGTTGCTTTTTTTGCTGCCTGATCATTTCAGTTGCATCACTCCCAGGCAGCTCATTCCGGGTCCCCCATACAAAGCCATACCCCAAGGGTATTCGTCGTACTATCAAAATGGATTTTTTGCTTTATATTGTCCTGCCAAGTGCTATCTTATTGTTGCCATGGGTTCTTTCACATGCTGCACAGAGTACATACTGCACATGGGACCTCACTGGTGAGGACAGTAACTGATCCCTAGTCCATGCAGGACTCAAACCCATGGACATGTTTCTTGCATGATTAGGCGCATCACCACTAAGCCACGACTCAAGTGTCTCTAACATCAAGTATGTCTTTAGATTTGTTCTGGGTTTTTTTCCTTCTCTTTTCAGATCACGGTTTTTCCAACACTGATACTGTACCAGGAAGGGCTTCACCTCTATGACTACAACGAAAACCTGACTCTTGAAGACCTGCAGAAGTTCATCGACAAGTTCACTATTATGTTGCACAGTGAGCTGTAAGCACCACAGTACTGTCTGATTTGTGGCCAGTTTTCTGACTGCATTCTATCAGCACACTGGAAGAAAAAAAAAAACAAAAAAACTGCTCTTCCCCTTTTTCTGATATTGTTTTGTTTTGTTGTGGCTTTTCTTTTATAAACTTTTTTTTTTGGTTGGTAATTTTTCTGATGGCAGTCTGTGTTTCACCAGGAAATATGGTTAAATGTGAATGTAAGATACTGTTATTTAACATTATGACAAATGGTGAAAATACTTGGAGAATATAATGCAAACGTATAAAAAGTGTGAAGGAAAAGTTCCTGTTGTATGTTTGAAAACATAATGTAAACATAAGGTATAGCGTTCTCTTCGATACTCTTGTGACAGAATCTAGAAGATTAAAAACTGTGAAAACTTTTCATTTACAAAGTGTTGTCAATCAACACCTTTAGTTTGTCAAATATGTAGATGATAAATTGAAAAGAAAAAAATGCTTTAAATGTTTTTGATCGATCAAATGTCACATACACATACACACTGCCAAGCAAAAATCCTTGCACATATAATTCGAGCATTGCATGGAACTCGAGTTCTAGTTAGGGGGGAAATGGATAGGGCAAGTTAGGCTCTGTGGTCAGGCATGTCTCTGGACATTTCTCTGAACTCTTGCGATAGCATGCAACAGCATTGCATCAGTCAGCACTGACTTCTGATTTTACACCCAAACAATAGGATTTAATTGCTTTGAGTTTGCATGATGGAGAAAGGGCGGTGCTGTGGCTTCAGGTTGGCTTCACACTATTCACAAGTTGTTGACATAAAAAAAGGGGTTATAATAAACCGTGCCTAAGATTTGATTTAATTTGATCAGGTTGATAACAGAAATTGGAATTGATTTGGTCATCGTTATCTTTTGTGAACATGTGTGTTGCTTACTTCTCAAGAGATCATGGTTTTGTCAACGTCATAATTTCTGTAGTCGCCCGTTTCTTTCCTGAAAAATTTCATAAACACCTGATCTTGATAGTCAGCTCACTGCATACAATACAGCTGATTGGACAGAGAGATGATCATGTGAGACCAGGTTACTGATTATTGCAGTGGGTGCTATTTTTCATGAAGGTTGAGATGGAAAAAGATGCATTATTTTGGTTGTCTGCTAAAAATAACGCACACACATAAACAGTATGAGGGCACACCACGACGCCCCCCACCCCTGCTGCTAGTTTAGCAAACAAATAACTGATATTTCCCTGTGCCTACACAGCTAAAATAAGTGGCAGTGTTGTTCACAATTCTCATAAATCCAGTTGATTTGTCTAAGAATTCATAATCGCCAAGCAGTTCCTTTTTGAGTGTTGGTTGACAACACAACTGAGTATTTGTCATGATGTAGACTGCTTTTATGCTGTTAAAATTTTTTATCTTGTGTTCACTGTTGCAACACATTTACTTGTGTTTACTGTTAACATAACTGAGTATTTGTGATGATGTAGATTGTTTTTTTTTTTACCTTGCTCTTCATTTATCTGTGTACTGCTTTGCTGATCTGTAATGTTTTTACTTTGTTACCATTGCATCCTTTTGATGCAGAAACAATTACCATCGTTTGTCAGAGAATGTGATGGTGGGAATGTGCAATATTTCAATGAAAACACAGTAATTGTTGTGACAGGAGGGATCTCACTTGTCTCATCTTACATCTACAATGATAATGATAATAATAACAATGTGCGTTCATTTAGTGTTTACTACAACTGTAGCAATGGGAAATCATTTACAGCTTTATATTTTGTGGACTATGACTCTCAAACTAGGAGGCAAAATTGCACTGGCTCTTAGTGCTGCAGCCCTGGGGGCTACTTGGCCTTTGGGAACCATCCCAGCGCCAACTGTCCCAAATCCTCTTGGGAGTGGGTTGTAACTAAAGCAAGACACTCTCCACAAAATCAAGTTCTAGCCCAGACAGTTGGGACAGCAGTTGCATCCTCTGCTGTTCAGATGGTCAAAGTTGGACACAACTATCATAACTGCAGCTGTAAGGTTATTTAACAATATACATGGTATGAATAAGGTAACAAAAATTAAAACTAAAATTTGGTACAGAAATAGAATAAAAGTCTATAACAATACAAACTCCCTAAAATATATTATGAAAACAATAAAAACAGTGCAACATCACTCACACACCTCTTTCAGCACATTTATATTATCTTCACTAGTAGAATTAGTATTGTTAGTTTTCCACCTTTAAAAAAAAAAAAAAGTTATTGTCACTGTTACTGCTGACATATTTTCCCCGAGTGTGACAAGTGCCTTAAAATTCAGTGATGTTAAAAAATGCTTCATCAATGAAAGTAGTTGAGTCCTGTTTTTAATTCATCACTTCTCACACCGAGTCTTCCAGTTACAGCCCAGGGAGCGTGGCCACTTTTGGCACTGTCATTTTTTCAGCTGCTGTTCACCGACAATTATTTTGCATGTTTTTTCCCCATCTTTTTTGTTTTGTGGTTTATATTTTCTTTCATGACAGGTGGTGGGTGCAGTATTGAAATACCATGATTTGATTTGACACATTTTGATAAGTTAATGTTTATCAGAATATTAGATTACTGTGCTGTTACACTTTACATTTTGGCAAATAAATTTATAACAGTTTTGTTCTGAAAGGGTGCAGACCAAACATGAATTTTGTTCTGAATGAGTGCAAAACTAAAACATGAGTTTTGTTCTCAAAGAGTGCAAACTGAACATGTATTTTGTTTTCAAGGAGTGCAACTTATGGATTTTGTTCACAAAGAGTGTAAGCTTAACATGAGTTTTGTTCTTAAAGAGTGTAAACATGAATTTTGTTCTCAGTGTGTTACACAGACAGTTGAATAGAAGAGGAGAATCAATGTTTCCAACAATGAAGACTTGACTAAGTTAAAAAAGAAAAAGAAAAAAGGAAGCCTGGAATAGAGAAAAGAGAGAAAACAGAAGGAAAGCTGAAGATCTAATCTTTGTGCTTAGTCCATGGGCAACAGCAAACCTTCAGAATGCTCGTTTCATTTCCACAAGGCATTCCCACAGAAGGAGCACTCAGGATTTTCAAAGTTCCATGCTGGAGCAAACTGACTCATTTTCATTCAACCTTCCTTACAAGTGTAAACCTTAAAATAAAGTTTAAAAAAGAAGAAAAGTTAAGTTGTCACAGCGGAATGGGTAGTGAATTCATATTCACTTTGTCATGGGCTGGGCATAGCAAGGCAGGGCCCAATCCTCTCCTTCTGCTGCTTCAACCTTCCCCGCTGGAAGTCGGGTTGGGGTGGGGGAAATAAAAGTTCCTTTCCTAGCAACACAGTACCTTGCCCAACAGGGCCTCTAACTCTGTCAGTTCAGAAGTCTAACGCCTGTCTGACTCGGCCATGGTGCGTCCTTTGTACACTTCAGTGTTCTCAAAAGTCCAATGCTTTTGGAGTCATTCTGGCCCACAGTGCAACTGAGATAATTTGCCTGTTGCACAGACTGTTGTTCATTTTTGACTCACTTGTGTAAACAAAGCGAGTCCATGTTATCACCCGGTGTTCGGTTGTCTCTGTGTGTGTGTATGTGTGTGTGTGTGTCTGTGGTGAACTTTAACACTGCAATTTTCTCTGGAAATAGTTTGTCTACCAATAGCAAATTTGGCTTAAACATAGAAGGAAAAACAATCTTCACAGTCATACCAATAATAGGTTGAATGTCTCCAAAATTTAGCCATATTTCTGATTTATTAACAGTTTATTTCATTGATGTTTTATCCGGATTCCGAAAACACTGTTACCCCTTTGAAGCTGCCCAAATGCAGGCAATGTCTGGTTAGAAGACACAATGACCTCGTTTTTCTTGTTCGCAATTAAAAGCAAAGAAAACAAATTCAGGGCAGAACACATACTAACTACATTTTTGACGTGTTTACTACATATGAATATTCTAAAGTGGACATTGAATTAACTAGAATGAACATGAAAGAAAATTTGAATTGACCATTTCACAAAGTTCAGGTCAACCTTGTCTATGCTGGTCTGTGCAGATCTTTACCGCTGAATTAAAAGAATTTCTTCAATAATCAGTGATGTACTTACTGCATATAAATGTTTTAAAATAAAACATTTAATGTTTTAAAAGTAACTAGAATGAACAGAAAAGAGAAACTGAATGGACGGTGTCTTAGTTTCTCAGTGAGCGTAAAGGGCTTGTCGAAAATGGATCTCTGCAGATCTGTAAAAAACGGACTCATGTTGTAGGTGTTTGGGGCAATGGGAATGTGTACTTTACCTCAGACTTCCTAAATACCAGAGATATACTAAAAATAACATGATTTAAACAGCGTTATCACTTTGATTAACGTTGTCGATTTATTCCACTAAAATAACATGCTCAAATGATAATTTGTGAACGTGACTTCTGAAGCAGCGTTAGCACAGTGCTTAAAACCACTCATTCTCAATTGGAATATCTGTGGTTCGAATCTGCATGGAAGCCTTTTTATTTCCCAATGTAATTATATAATTATAATAACGAATAGAGAACACATTTCAACAAACTAATTTTTATACGTTTTATTGTTATCATTATTATCTCTTTTTTCCCCTTAAAATCACAAGTGAGTCTTGAAGGCCTTGCCTTTCTTGTTCTTGTTTGAAGTATGGGTCATTGTCAGAACAACACACCTGTAAAGTCTTATGGTTTGTCCCCACTGCAGTAGCATGGAAATATTACCAGCATCTGATGACATGGCTTAATGTATTGCATCGTATTGTATTACATTACTCTTGGTCACAACATATTTCTCTGCGTGAAATTCAGGCTGCTCTCCCTGATCAGAGTGAACTGTTGCAGTGCAGCACCACCCTTTTTTTCTGCCTGCTGTGTTTTCCTAACAAAACATCTTTGGTTTTTTTGGGTTTTTTTTACATAATTTTGTCAGGGTCAACTGTTTGTTGCTGTGGGTTCTTCTACATGTGCAAAGTGCATGCCACACACACGACCGTGATTTATCGTCTCTCCCTAATGATCTATGGAAGAAGACGACTAGTATTTGGTCCAGTCTCACACATATTTCTAGTCCAGACTGCAGACTTTGGTCCAGTCACACATGGATTTTGAGGTCCAGGGACCCAGGTCGATTTGCAGAAAACTACCACAATGAGGCTGACAGAGAATAATCATAATAATTCTCTCAAATTCTGTGCATAAAAACAAAAACAAATTAAACAAAACATGTCCACAAAACCATGTCCAGCAGGCTCCACTCCATGCACTAAACATTTCTCGTTCACCACAAACAACAAGAAGGCTTTTTTTGAAAATCCACATGGTATTCC
This sequence comes from Babylonia areolata, assembly GCF_041734735.1. NCBI lineage: Eukaryota > Metazoa > Mollusca > Gastropoda > Neogastropoda > Buccinidae > Babylonia > Babylonia areolata. The sequence goes on from NC_134891.1 coordinate 17,785,786, forward strand.
TTTGTATTCCTTTGTTCCCAAAACATTTCATACACATTTATTCCCGAAACATCAAAAACTTCAGATCCACTGAGTGCACAATTATTAAATTAAACACCAACTTGGTTTCACAAAAGTAAAACAATATACCTGTACAAAACAAACACAAGGTACGTCACTTCAGATATGTTTGTGAAGAAAGACATGAGAGTATCACCTGTTTAGGAAATTACATATCTGCTTTGGATCCACGCACAGAAAAGCAACAGCTGAGTGGTTGAAGCGTTGGGCTTTTTATCTGAGGGTCCTGGGATCAACTTCTGGTTGTGGTTCCTCGTAGGCTGAGTAGAGATTTTTCTATCTTACAGGTCAACATATGTGCAGACCTGCTAGTGCCTGAACCTCCTGTGTGTGCTTAGAGATTCAAATGCATACGTTAGAGAGTCTGCAATCCAAGAAAGCATTCTGTGGGTTACAGAAAAAAGAATATATCCAATATGCGCACCCCTGAAAACTGGGTGTGGCTGCCTACATGGTGGGGTAAAAATGGTCATGCATGTAAACGCCCACTTGAGTTAATGTTGAACCTGCAGCCCATGAAAGCCAAGGAAGAAGAGACATAAAAGCAACTGAACTAAAAAATGGAATGTGCGAATAAAGAACAGATCAAATCATGTTGCCAGCTGACCACAAACAGATGTGTTAATGCATGGCTGCATGTGAGTGTGTGTGTGTGTGTGCGCACGCATGTGTGCGTGCATGTGTGTGTGTTTGTGTGGGGTGTTTGTGAACAAACAGGAATGTATCACTCAATGATTAAAAAAAAAAGGACAACAAAAAACACCACCAACTGATAAAAATTCACTGGAAAAATGTCCAGCAAAAACACTTTTTTTCTATTTCATTCGCAAAGATGAAGCTGCAGAGCACAGCACTTGAAAGTCTGTTTGATAATTAAGACATGACCTGTGCAACAAATAATTTGAAGGTTAACAACGGTCAGCTTTTTCATTTTCTGTGTATATGTTTTGTCACGTTCCCCTTCACCAGGTTTTCCACACACACACACACAACACACACACATTACAGGCAACCACACTGTTCTTTTTCTGAGAGAAAAGAAACAAAAAGAGAACACCTGGTGAAGAGACCTGCAGGCAGACACCAAGAAGATGGGCCCTGCCTGGAGCCAGAGGCAAAAGGTGCAGGACAGGAGACTATAGAGGCCTCTTGTTATGGCCTGTATTCTAGCTGGGGTGAAAGGCCAGTAATAAGTATGTTTTTTTTAACATCAGTTTAAAACAAAAACTAGAAGCAGATCTGTGGGATACATTACATTGGTCTGTTCCTTTCACATACAATGTTTTGACTTCACAGTGGTAAAGAAAATATAACAACAACAAGAACAACAAAAAATAAACAGTTTCGAACTTGTTAAAATAACATGTTTTTTGTGTGTGAGCATTCTGAAAGACCCAGCAGAAAGCAGCCCTTCCGAATTAGAAAAAGAAAGGAAAAAAAAGGCAAAATGGGGACTTTCAATTAGTAATATACAAACAACAGGTTCTTAAAGAATTAAAAAAAAAAGGAAAGAAAAAATTGACAAGACACACACAAGAAACACACACACACACACAAACTAAACAACAACCTTCACACTCTAAACAAGAACAGCAGCAGCACAGAACAAACTTGTATCGATCCTACAAATGGATAAATATCCCCACTGTACGAGTCAAACCACCACCACTGCCCCCCAAATGCCCCAGCCCAAAAAAAACCCCCAGCTTTTTTGCTCTTGCAAACCACACAGGAAGAGGTACACATCATTTCAATGGCAGATACACCCTGCCTGCAGCTCTTCGTGAAGTGGACGCACAGAAAAAAAGAAAAAAAAAAAGAAAAAAGACCAACCCCCTCCATCCCCTCCAAGGACTGTTCCTGGCCACCACAGCTCCCTCCCCACCTCCCCCTCCCCCCCTCCTCCTCCCTCACACCATGTTGTGACACAGGGGGCAGGTTTTGCGGGCCGTGATCTCAGACTGCAGGGCGCGGTGCTTGCACTGGCTGCACATCCAGAACTCATATTCCATGATGGGCCGGCCCGTCACGATACAGGCTGGGAACTTGGTGTCACAGTTGGGACAGGACGTGGACCTGTGGACCAGCAGTGTTCAGTGTGTTAGCAAACCAGTCTCCTGTCTTTTTATTCTGATTATTTAAAAGAGAGAGAGAGAGAGAGAGAGATGACACAACATACGAAAACCTGACTAATTATCATTTTTGACATTAATGTACTATCAGAAAGTTTAAAAATCACAGATTAACATGGTCCGATATCTATACTAATTGATATGGACACCTACATAGCACCTATCTTATTGACTGACATGGACACCTATACCGCGCTTATCCTCAGTCAAAACCCAAGCTCTAAGCACTGTACAAACTCCTGAGTCATTTGCACAACAGACTGACCACCTGGGCAGAGCCTACTAAGAGCTGCCTTTGGCTGCTAATCTTCAATTTCCTGTGTAATTCTGTCAAAATGCAGTCACACACAGACACACACACACAAGCACACACACACACACACACATGTATCTGAAAATGGATTTTACTATGAGGGACAATTCACTAATTGCAGAGGGTTCTTTTGGGTGTGTTAAGTGCATGCTGCACAGCTATTATCATAGGAGACAATGGCCCGAGATGAACTGGCAGCAAGCAATGGAGATAGACGTCAGACTTGTTGACATCTGATGGGGTGATAACAGCAAAGTGGCTGAGGACTGAGGAGAATGGAGCACTCTGACTGCCTCAGGCATCCAAGTGATGCGGGCAAGTCTATAATCATACCAGTTTCTTTAGTCACAAGGAAACCAGTGTGGTCTGCCAGCAAAGTAGACTTTCATGTTTTTTTTTTTTTTTTTTTTTTTTTTGGGGGGGGGGGGGGGGGGGCGGGGGGGGGGGGGGGTAGTTTTTTTTTTTATCACCCACAGTTGTCTCACAGCTATTATCACAGGCATAATCATAATAATAGTTTGTCTGTCACTCTGGTTGTTTTTTCTATGTGTTTCAATTTTTCAGTGTGGCAACTAGACTCAAGTCCTTCGGGCTGATGGTAGTCACTGATTTTTGTTTTGTTTTTGTTTTGGTGAGATTCTTTCTTCTCTGCAGTTTCCATGGTTCAGAGTCCTGGTGTGTGGGCTTTTTTTTGTGTTTTTTTTAATGGCAAGCAAACTTTTGCTTTAGATGATCTGTTCTCCCTGTCCTCCCTTACTTTAAAATTGTCCCTTCAGACAGGTTCCAAAGTGGTGTGATGAGTAACACTGCCATCTCCCTATCTAAAGCTCAATGCACGCACACACACACACACACACACACACACAGATGAACACACACACACAGAAATGCAAACACACACACACGCACAAGCAATGTTTATATTTTATGAACTGGTTGGGGGCGAAAGCCGCAAAATGACCTGTGGTATGGGGGCAAACTGGTTGGCTCGGGGGCAAACTGACAAGGGGGCAAAACGACCAGTAACCAACAGTACACACCAGCCAAAAATATACAAGAACAACATCACACAAAAAAAGAAACAGGAAGTGAAACACATGCCAAAAAGGAAACCCCGATAAATAAAATAAAAAGACCAAGGGGGAAACAGAGAGGATGTAACAGTACACACCAGTCAGGGATGCTGGATCCACAGCTGCTGCACTCCACTTTATTGGTGCGGGCGTCTTTAGGGCTGTTCCTGCACACACACACAGCACACACACACAACACACACACACGCGCACACACACACACATGCACACACACACAAACACACACACGCACATACATGCACACACACATGCACACAAACACACATATGCACACACACACACACACACAGCACACACACGCACGCACACACATACACATGCACACACACGCGCACACACACACACATGCACACACACACAAACACACACACGCACATACATGCACACACACATGCACACAAACACACACACAAACATACATACATGCACACACACCCACAAACGCACACATACATGTACACACACACACATACATACATGTACACACACACACACACATGCACACACATACACACACACCCACAAACGCACACATACATGTACACACACACATGCACACACACACATACATGTACACACACACACACATGCACACACATACACACACACAAACACACACATACATGTACACACACACACACACATGCACACACACACACACACACCCACACACACACACACACACACACACACAGAGCAGAAACAGCGTTCCCATCAGCAACATTGCAAAATTTCTCTGACTTACCCATTTTTGTTGCTTGGTGTTGTGTTGTTTTCGTCTGTGTTGTATTGTTCTGCATTGTGTTGTACTATGGATTGTTCTGCATTGTGTTGTACTGTGGATTGTTCTGCACTGTGTTGTACTATGGATTGTTCTGCACTGTGTTGTACTATGGATTGTTCTGCACTGTGTTGTACTATGGATTGTTCTGCATTGTGTTGTACTATGGATTGTTCTGCATTGTGTTGTACTATGGATTGTTCTGCACTGTGTTGTACTATGGATTGTTCTGCATTGTGTTGTACTGTGGATTGTTCTGCATTGTGTTGTACTATGGATTGTTCTGTATTGTGTTGTACTATGGATTGTTCTGCACTGTGTTGTACTGTGGATTGTTCTGCACTGTGTTGTACTATGGATTGTTCTGTATTGTGTTGTACTATGGATTGTTCTGCACTGTGTTGTACTGTGGATTGTTCTGCATTGTGTTGTACTATGGATTGTTCTGCACTGTGTTGTACTATGGATTGTTCTGCATTGTGTTGTACTATGGATTGTTCTGCACTGTGTTGTACTGTGGATTGTTCTGCATTGTGTTGTACTATGGATTGTTCTGCATTGTGTTGTACTATGGATTGTTCTGCATTGTGTTGTACTATGGATTGTTCTGCACTGTGTTGTACTGTGGATTGTTCTGCACTGTGTTGTACTATGGATTGTTCTGCACTGTGTTGTACAATGGATTGTTCTGCACTGTGTTGTACTATGGATTGTTCTGCACTGTGTTGTACTGTGGATTGTTCTGTGTTGTACAATGGATTGTTCTGCACTGTGTTGTACTGTGGATTGTTCTGCACTGTGTTGTACTGTGGATTGTTCTGCATTGTGTTGTACTATGGATTGTTCTGCATTGTGTTGTACTGTGGATTGTTCTGCACTGTGTTGTACTGTGGATTGTTCTGCATTGTGTTGTAAAATGTATTGTTCTGCATTGTGTTGTACTGTGGATTGTTCTGCATTGTGTTGTACTGTGGATTGTTCTGCATTGTGTTGTACTATGGATTGTTCTGCATTGTGTTGTACAATGGATTGTTCTGCACTGTGTTGTACTGTGGATTGTTCTGCACTGTGTTGTACTATGGATTGTTCTGCACTGTGTTGTACTATGGATTGTTCTGCACTGTGTTGTACTATGGATTGTTCTGCACTGTGTTGTACTATGGATTGTTCTGTATTGTGATGTACTGTGTTGTACTGTGCTGTGCTGTACTGGACTGAACTGCTCTGTACTGTGTTGTACTGTGCTGTGCTGTACTGGACTGAACTGCTCTGTACTGTACTGTGCTGTGCTGTACTGGACTGAACTGCTCTGTACTGTGTTGTACTGTTAAGTACTGTGATGTATGTCACAATGAAGTTTCACATTCTTTCTGGACAACATAGGAAAGTATCTGAAACGTTTTTGTTTGTTTTTTTCTCAATGCAAGACCCACATTCTGGGAAAAACCCTCTCGTTTCACAAAAACAGAGGATTTTTTTTATTCATCCAAAATTAGTGTTCTCAATCTGTTCAGAAGGTCATAACACCCATCCATTTTAGACTACAAGTGTATTTAAATGCATGATTTTGGCACTGGAGGAAAATGGCTGTAAAAATACCCCTTATCATGACTATGACTGTATCCTGATGATAATGATGATGGTGATGATGATAATGATGATGGTGATAATGATTATGGTGATGGTGGTGATAATGATGGTGATGGTGGTGATGACGATGATGGTGACTGTGATAATGATGATGGTGATGATGACGATGATGATGATGATGGTGATAATGATGATGGTGATGATGATGATGGTGGTTATGATGATGATGGTGAAGATGATGATGATGATGGTGATAATGATGATAGTGATGATGATAACGGTGATGATGATGATGGTGATAATGGTGATGGTGGTGATGATGATAATGGTGATGATGATGATGATGACGACGGTTGTGATAATGGTGATGATGGTGATGGTGGTGATGATGATGATGATGATGGTGATAATGATGACGGTGATGGTGGTGATGATGATGATGATGATGGTGATAATGGTGATGATGATGATGATGATGATGACGGTGATGGTGGTGATGATGATAATGATGATGATGATGATGATGATGGTGGTGGTGATGGCGGTGATGATGACTGTGACCAGACTCACTTGGTGAAGACGTCCAAGGCCAGTTCCTCGAACTGCTGCTGTTGCTCGGTGCTCAGCATCTCCAGGGACTCCAGTTTGATGAAGGCCTTGGAGCACGTGCCGAAGGCACGGTTCGCACACGCCGCTAGTGCTGTCCGACCAGAGCACACCATGTGGTCATATCATATTGTATTGTATCATACTGTATTATTCTTTTTTGTCACAACAGATTTCTCAGTGTGAAATTCAGGCTGCTCTCCCCAAGGAGACACTGACAGCGCCACTATTTTCTTTTTTCTTCTCTGCCTGCAGTTTTTTTAATTTGTTTTCCAAAGTGGATTTTTCTACAGAATTTTGCCAGGGACAACCCTTTTGTTGCCATGGGTTCTTTTACGTGTGCTAAGTGCATGCCGCACACCGGACCTCAGTTGTGTATGGTTTAAGGCCAAGGTCTGATTGGTTCTTGTGTATAGTTGTCAGGTGTGACATTATGGTTTTCAGAATCAGTTGTTTGTTGCTGTTCTATATGTATGCAGGTAGTGGGGTACTTGTTTTTTGTTCGCTTCATCTCATTTCATTTTGTCTTAATTTTCTATTGTCTATTTCCGTGTCTGTATTTTTGTTCTGAGTTGTACTGAAGTGTGTTTTTAATTAAGTGTTGTTTTACTGACCTTTCTGTCTTCACATGCTTAAGAACTTTCTCATAATCAAAAAAAAAAAAAAATTTTTCTCTCTTACTCTTATGTGCACGCGCGCGCGCGCATGTGTGTGTGTGTGTGTGTGTGTGTGTGTGAGAGCGCACTCACCCAGCAGTGAATAGGAATCGACAGGGTCGATGATGTCATCATAATCCCTCAGGTGCAACGCTGTCCTCATGGCGGCATCAACGTACCCTGACCACACAACACTGGTGTCAGTTCAAACAGAACGCACGGCACACAGACACCGAAGAAACACTAATGCAACACATATGTCTGCAATAAGAAAAACACAAGGTGTTTTGCACAGTGTCTCAAATAAAATCATGTTGCTTTCAGCCCAGCCAACCACAAAGGGCCAATTCAAGGCTGATCACCCGTCACTTCTTAAAACCAGTCAAACAGAATTCAAAGTGATGTTCAAAGCTTGATTTAAATCAACAACTTTAAATAAACCAATTCACTTCCATGTTATAAATATTGAAACGGTTTAAAAAGATCGCGCCAACAAACTTTGGTCTCAGAACACGTAAAATTCCAGTGTCAAGTTAAAAACATTGATTTCATCCAGGAAAAAGTTAAAAACTTGGATTTCCAGGAATACTGCCCCCCCCCCCCTCTCCACCCTCACACAACCCCTCCCTCTTTCTCCCCACCCCAGGTGGAAACCCTCTTTCTAGGGGTCTACTCAAGCCATTGAAAAAGGAAGGGTGTGTCATTCTGGGCTGGCCTTTACTGACCCCCCCCCCCCCCACCCCCCTTCTACATTACAACTTAGCTGAAGCAAATGTGAGTTAAACTTTGATAGCCCGTACTGATTCTCAATGGACCAGATTTACCCCAAGGGCTCATTTCAAGGTAGCCTAGAACGACCCAAACATCTAATACAGGAGGAGGAAGGTGGGAAGGGGGTTACAACCCAACACTCAGCTTACATCACAGATTGACATAAGTTTACATTTGGGCCAACAGCAAAGTGAGAGCTGTATTATCAATGGTTTCTCCAGTCAATGGGAAATCATTTACAGCTTAGTCTTTTGTGAAGGACTGTGACTCTCAAACTAGGAGGCAAAATTGCACTGGTTCTTAGTGCTGCAGCCTTGTGGGCTAGTTGGCCTTTGGGAACCATCCCAACGCCGACTGTCCTAAAACCCTCTTGGCCGAGAGAGTGGGGGTGTAACTTGGGCAAGACACTCTCCACTATAATCAAATTCTAGCCCAAATAGTCGGAACAGCAGTTGCCTCCTCTGCTGTTCTGATGGTCATAGTCGGACACGACTGACTATCATATATATATAACAATCCAACAACAGGGATGAGGGAAGTTGGGGGAAGGGTCAATTCTGACTGGATGAAGTTTACCCATGGTGGGGTCATTCGAGGTGAATCTGCACAGACCTCCAGGGTTAATATGGGCCAGACAGATCTGACACCCTCCCCTGGGGTATAAACCAACAGGGGGTACCAATAAGCAGCAACACTGGGTTTTCCCCCAACCACCTTCTTCCTTCAACAATGGGGATGGGGAAGGAAGGAGAAAGAGTGGGGGGGGGGGATGCAGGGGTGGAAGGAGGTGGAATGACAAGGGGATGAGGGGGTACGGGGTTGCAAAAGTAAAAAAATCAAAAATCAAAAATCAAAAAATTTTTTAAAAAGAAGGAAAAAAAGAAAAAAAAAGTCACCGTCATGGAGCTGCCTCTGAGCCAGGATGTAGAAGTGGTAGGCCTCGGCTCCCCGCCAGGCGTTGTCGATGACCTTGGTGTCCGAAAGGGCCGACGCATCCTCCTCCAGGAATCCCGCCAGGGCTGAAGACGCCTGCTGTGTAGGTGGTGAACAAACATAGATATCAACAGTGAGGCTGTGACTGAGAACAATAACGAAGATCAATTCAGAAAAAAAAAAAAAAATTACAGGAATGCTGCTAGGGCTAATGACACCTGCCGTGTTGGTGTTGAGAAAATATTGATGGTGATAACAATACAATGATGATGATGAAGAAGAAGACCTGTGTTGGTGCCGAGAGGATATCAATGACAATAACAATAAGGTGATGATGATGAAGATAACTTCTGCTGTGTTGGTGTTCAGAAAATATTGATGATGATAGCAATACGGTGATGATGATGAAGATGACGTCTGCTGTGCTGGTGTTCAGAAAATATCGATGATGATAACAATAAGGTGATGATGATGAAGATGACGTCTGCTGTGTTGGTGTTCAGAAAATATTGATGATGATAGCAATACGGTGATGATGATGAAGATAACTTCTGCTGTGTTGGTGTTCAGAAAATATTGATGATGACAGCAATAAGGTGATGATGATGAAGATGACGTCTGCTGTGCTGGTGTTCAGAAAATATTGATGATGATAACAATAAGGTGATGATGATGGATTTGACGTCTGCTGTGCTGGTGTTCAGAAAATACTGATGATGATGATAGCAGTAAGTTCTGCTGATATCAGTTAAGAAAAGAGAACTATGCTGGTATGTGCACATGACAAGATCCAATGACCTTTCTAAAACAATTCTCCAACTAACTGCTGAGGGAGGGAGATGGAGGGGAAGACAGACTGCAGGCCAACACCACTGCAGACTGGACAGGAAAACCAGCTGCAGAGAAACCCAGGCTTTGACACACAACCAACAGACCAGGAGGAATTTGGTAAACAGTTCCTCTGTGCGGCACCTCAATGACTCTTTACCGAGTACAGGGAGAAGACGACCTCACACATGCACAGAAATCAATACAAACGCAGTGAAAGGCTGATGACAGGGAGGTCAACCAACAACACCGTAAACAACAACATTCTTCCTGTCATGTTCAGCCACATCTAAAAACATGCTCTGAACACAAAGTTTCAGTTTCTCAAGGAGGCGTCACTGCGTTCGGACAAATCCATATACGCTGCACCACATCTGCTAGGCAGACCAGCAACGTAACCCAATGCACTCGTCAGGCCTTGAGTACATGCTTATATATTTGTGTACCTATCAGAGTGGATTTCTTTTTACATAATTTTGCCAGAGGACAATACTCTCATTGCCATGGGTTCTTTTTAAGTGCGCAAAGTGCATGCTGCACATGGGACCTCAGTTTATCATCTCATCCAAAAAAACAGACACTCAGTTTGATTTTCCAGTCAGACTTGGGAGAAAGAGTGAGAACAGGGATTTGAACCCACACTCTCACGGACTCTCCCCATCGGCAGCTGAGCGTCTTGACCATTCTGCCACCTTCCTCCTTACACAAAACTTTAAACCCTAAACTGACTCTTCGCCCACCCAACCACCCCCATAAATTCCCACCGCCATCACCATCCTTTCTCCCCCCACCCCTCCATCCCCATCCCGACACAGGATTTCCCTGTTTGTTGTTGGTGTGTGACATGTCCCCACCCACCTTAACCCCTGACCCCTCAACCCCCTTCCACTACCCCCACTCTCACCTGCTTTCCCCGTTTGATCTTGGCGCAGGAGAAAGGTGGACGATGAAGAGAGAGAGTGAAAGAGAAAGAGGGAGAAAAACAGACAGACAGACAGAGAGAAACAGACAGACACACAAACGTAACACACACATCCTACCCCCACCCCACCCCTTAACCCTTCCCTACCCCCTAACCCCTTCTTGCTTCATTCTCCCTCCCCCACCCCCCTACACCCTCCGTCTTCAACTCCCCCACCCCCTTGTCATCAGACCTGCTTTCCCTGTTTGTTCTTGGCGCGTGAGGTGAGCTTCATGGCGTCGTGGTACTGCTCCACCAGCAGACCTCCCAGCACGTACAGCTTCTTCAGGGTCAGGGGGCAGCGCCGTGACACCTTCTGGTCCTCCGCCACCTGCACCACACCGCAACACCATGTACACTACACCTGCACCGCAATGCAACACCACGTACACTGCACCTGCACCACACCGCAACCCCATGTACACTACACCTGCACCACACCGCAACAGCACGTACACTACACCTGCACCACACCGCAACACCACGTACACTGCACCTGCACCACACCACAACCCCATGTACACTACACCTGTACCACACCACAACACCACGTACACTACACCTGCACCACACCACAACACCACGTACACTACACCTGTACCACACCGCAACACCATGTACACTACACCTGCACCACACCGCAACCCCATGTACACTACACCTGCACCACACCACAACACCACGTACACTACACCTGTACCACACCGCAACCCCAAGTACACTACACCTGCACCACACCGCAACCCCATGTACACTACACCTGCACCACACCGCAACCCCATGTACACTACACCTGTACCACACCGCAACACCATGTACACTACACCTGTACCACACCGCAACCCCATGTACACTACACCTGTACCACACCGCAACACCATGTACACTACACCTGCACCACACCGCAACACCATGTACACTACACCTGTACCACACCGCAACACCATGTACACTACACCTGCACCGCAACGCAACACCACATACACCACACCTGCACCACACCGCAACCCCATGTACACTACACCTGCACCACACCACAACCCCATGTACACTACACCTGCACCACACCACAACACCACGTACACTACACCTGTACCACACCGCAACCCCAAGTACACTACACCTGCACCACACCGCAACCCCATGTACACTACACCTGCACCACACCGCAACCCCATGTACGCTACACCTGCACCGCAACGCAACACCACATACACTACACCTGCACCGCACCGCAACACCATGTACACTACACCTGCACCACACCGCAACACCACATACACTACACCTGCACCACACCGCAACACCATGTACACTACACCTGCACCACACCGCAACACCACGTACACTACACCTGCACCACACCGCAACCCCATGTACACTACACCTGCACCGCACCACAACACCACACACACAACACCTGCATCACACCGCAACACCACACACACAACACCTGCACCGCACCACAACACCACGTACACTACACCTGCACCACACCACAACACCACACACACAACACCTGCACCGCACCGCAACACCACGTACACTACACCTGCATCACACCGCAACACCACACACACAACACCTGCACCGCACCACAACACCACACACACAACCCCTGCACCACACCACAACACCACACACACAACACCTGCATCACACCGCAACACCACACACACAACACCTGCACCGCACCACAACACCACACACACAACCCCTGCACCGCACCACAACACCACACACACAACACTAGGGCAGAAGAGAGTGGAACAGATCAGGATAGAACATAATGGAATGGAACAGAAGAGAATGGAACACAACAGGGGGAAAAAGAACAGGGCAGAACGGAATGGAACAGAACAGGACAGAACAGAACAGAACAGAATGGAATGGAACAGAACAGAACAGAAGAGAACAGAATGGAGTGGAACAGAACAGGACAGAACAGAAGAGAACAGAATGGAATGGAACAGAACAGAACAGAACAGAACAGAATGGAATGGAACAGAACAGGACAGAACAGAACAGAACAGAACAGAACGGAACAGAACAGAACAGAATGGAATGGAACAGAACAGGACAGGACAGAACAGAACAGAATGGAATGGAACAGAACAGAACAGAATGGAATGGAACAGAACAGGACAGAACAGAACAGAACAGGACAGAACAGAACAGAACAGAATGGAACAGAACAGAACAGAATGGAATGGAACAGAACAGGACAGAACAGAACAGAACAGAACAGAATGGAATGGAACAGAACAGGACAGAACAGAACAGAACAGAATGGAATGGAACAGAACAGGACAGAACAGAACAGAACAGAATGGAGTGGAACAGAACAGGACAGAACGGAAGAGAACAGAATGGAACAGAACAGGACAGAACAGAAGAGAACAGAATGGAATGGAACAGAACAGAACAGAAGAGAACAGAATGGAGTGGAACAGAACAGAACAGAACAGAAGAGAACAGAATGGAGTGGAACAGAACAGAACAGAACAGAAGAGAACAGAATGGAACAGGACAGAACAGAAGAGAACAGAATGGAGTGGAATAGAACAGAATCAAACAGAACAGAATGGAACTGAGAACACAGAACAGAACACAACAGAACAGACCAGAATGGAACTGAGCAGAATACAACAGAACAGAACGCAACAGAACACAACAGAAAAGACCAGACACACACACACACTAACAGCACACACACACACACACACACACAGAGTCCATCTTTCATCATCACTCCCTGCTGACCTTGAAGAGCAGCTTGGCAGCCTCCATGAAGTTGCCTGCCTTGCGGTACAGCTCGATGGCCGACAGGATCTTGTTCTTCTCCAGCAGGTGCGAGGCGTACTTGGCCAGCAAGAGGTCAATCTCCCGCACGTTGTGCGACTTGGCCAGCTCGATGCCCTTGTCCCACTGGTTCAGGCTGACGCACGTGTCGATCGCCATCTTCACTCGGTTGCACTGTTTGATCAGGCAAATCAAAAATTCTTATCTTCTATTTTCATCAACTTTAAATCCTCACTGTAAGAGTGGGGAGGGACATACACACATACGCACACACAGAAAGTCCACCCTTCATCCCTCCTCACCTTGGAAGAGTAATTTGGACTGCTTTGCTGCATTCATGTCAAGAATGGCATCTCTAGTGAGCTCTCCTCAGAATGTCATAACCGAAAGCAGACCAACAACGTCAGTGTTTTACTGTTGCTGAAACATCTGTTCTGACACAAACGGAGGGCCTAGGCATTGACGAGGTGGGCGAAGATGAAGATGAAAGTTTCAAGTGAACACAGCGATCTGAATGATGAATCAGACACAGGCTACATATCACAGGCCAGTGAAAAGGCATGCGGGGGGCGGAGACAGGGGGCGGGGGGGGGGGGGGGGGGGGGGGCATGTGCATCACACAACAGGAGAAGAAAGGGAATGGCTTGCTGTGTAACGTATGATCAAGGGTGTGTTTCTATGGTTTATGATGCATGACTGGCATAAGGACTTTGTGGGGTTTTTCCAACCTTTCTGGCTCTGTAGCCTGCATGTGTCTGCTGAGTGACACCCCTTTGACAATCTTTCACATTTGTAAATATGACCTACAGTTTTTCTGTTTTTTGACAACTTTAAAATAATCAATACTTTCATGAGCTGTCTGGTGCACTAAATGACGTTTTTCCCCACTGTGTTTCCATGGACATGAACAAACTGTGTGGGTGTTGTCATGCTGCATGCAAAATGAAGAGTATTTTCCACATGGTCCACAGAACTGTAACAACACTGAAGTGAGAACTTCAACATTTTCATATGTACTAACTCATCATGTCCATACTCAGTTCTGAAAGTTTCATTTTCTGATATTGCGTTTTGTATTATTTTCGTGTGACTTCTTCCTGACAAATGGGTTATCTGTGGTGGACAAAAAGGGTGAAAACTTGTCATCCCCAGTGAGGTAAAACAGAGTACATGCATAACTTCAAGAATAGCTACACACATTTGCACCTGCTCAAGCTGACCTCGCTTAAGTTGTAAACAAAATTTTCTGGCTCCGGCCAGCATTCTTCTTTACCTCAATATAGAGTTTTCTTGTTTGACTCAATCTTGTGTAAGTGACACACCTCATGTAACTTGACCAACTGGCTGCATATGACAAGTAGAGATCAGGGCACATTTTGCTGTCATGCTGTCACCACCACACGCTGAATCTACATGGAGATGGAAGATCCATTCTGTTGCCCCTCCCACGGCAAAGTGTGTACAGTGTGTACACCACTGACTGCTCTACGTAGCATGGCTTCACACGCTGTGTACACCTGTTTTGTCAAATCTCTTTGAAATGGGAAACGCTGATTTTTGTTGCAGAGGACATCTTGACTGAATGTGCTTTTCTTCCTCAGTAAAGAAATAAATCAATCCCATATCACAATATGCACAAGGAAGAAAAAGATAGGAGTTGGAGGGGCAGGGGTTCAGAAAGGGGTTGGAAGGTGAGGGGGTGGGGTGGAGAGGGAGACAGAGACAGACAGACAGAAAGAGAGAGACAGAGACAGAGCCAGCAGCAGAGAGATACAGAGTTACAAAGAGACAGAGACAGAGACAGAAAGACAAGGGATGGAGACAGAGAGAGCTACAGAGAGACAGAGACAGAGAAGAGAGAGAGACAGCGGCAGAGAGACAGAAACAGACAGAGATAGACTGAGATAGACTGAGACAGAGACATACAGACACTCAGAGAGAGACAGAGAGAGATACAGAGATGAGAGACAAAAAGACACAGACACAGAGTGAGAGAGAGAGAGAGACAGAAAGACAAAGAGACACAGAGAGAGACAGACAGACACAGAGTGACGGAGGGGGAGACTCACTCTGATGTAGGCCTCCACAGCCTGTTCACACATGCCCACACTGTGAAACATCTGGGCAATGTCCTGAAACACAGTCACAAACCACCCTGCATCACACGCACTGAATGTATTCCTTTTAAATGTTTTCCTTTCTTTAAATATTTTCCTTTTACCAGAGGATGCTGTATGGTGCTGGCAGGCATGTGTGGGTGTTACGTTTTCTGGAATGCATGGGAGTGACAGGCGTGTGTGGGTGTTATGTTTTCTGGAAGGGGCTGGAAGGCATGTGTGGGTGTTACGTTTTCTGGAAGGGGCTGGAAGGCATGTGTGGGTGTCACGTTTTCTGGAAGGGGCTGGCAGGCATGTGTGGGTGCTACGTTTTCTGGAAGGTATGGGGCTGGCAGGCATGTGTGGGTGTTACCTTTTCTGGAAGGGGCTGGCAGGCATGTGTGGGTGTTAAGTTTTCTGGAAGGGGCTGGCAGGCATGTGTGGGTGTTACGTTTTCTGGAAGGGCCTGGCAGACATGTGTGGGGTTACGTGGCAGGCATGTGTGGGTGTTACGTTTTCTGGAAGGGGCTGGCAGACATGTGTGGGTGTTACGTTTTCTGGAAGGGGCTGGCAGACATGTGTGGGTGTTACGTTTTCTGGAAGGGGCTGGCAGACATGTGTGGGTGTTACGTTTTCTGGAAGGGGCTGGCAGACATATTGGATGTTACGTTTTCTGGAAGGGGCTGGCAGACATGTGTGGGTGTTACGTTTTCTGGATGTATAGGGCTGGCAGGCATGTGTGGGTGACTCACAGGCAGCAGTTTGTGGTTTTCAGGCAGGGTGGTGATCATCTTCTCCAGACCGGAGTAGTCCTCCAGCATGTAGTAACACTCTGCCAGACGCTCCTGGTTACGGCCCTGCACGTAGTAGGTCACCGCCTGCTGCCTGCACACACACACACACACACCACCTTCTGTTTCCAGGTGACCAAGCCTGCACGTGTACCCACAAAACACTTTCTGTTTCCAGGTGACCAAGCCTGCACGTGTACCCACAAAACACTTTCTGTTTCCAGGTGTCCAAGCCAGCACACACACTTACACTTTCTGTTTCCAGGTGTCCAAGCCAGCACACACACTTACACTTTCTGTTTCCAGGTGTCCAAGCCAGCACCCACACTTACACTTTCTGTTTCCAGGTGTCCAAGCCAGCACACACACTTACACTTTCTGTTTCCAGGTGTCCAAGCCAGCACACACACTTACACTTTCTGTTTCCAGGTGTCCAAGCCAGCACACACACTTACACTTTCTGTTTCCAGGTGTCCAAGCCAGCACACACACTTACACTTTCTGTTTCCAGGTGTCCAAGCCAGCACACACACTT
The DNA here is from genome assembly GCF_041734735.1 of Babylonia areolata. Classification (NCBI taxonomy): domain Eukaryota; kingdom Metazoa; phylum Mollusca; class Gastropoda; order Neogastropoda; family Buccinidae; genus Babylonia; species Babylonia areolata. Next base: position 17,802,735 of record NC_134891.1, read on the forward strand.
ACACTTTCTGTTTCCAGGTGTCCAAGCCAGCACACACACTTACACTTTCTGTTTCGCAGTTCACTGAGGACAGTCCTCACCGCTGACACTGGGTGTTTCCGTACCAACCACTTCTGTCGGCTGGCTTTCCCATCATAACCTCTATGTAACTCCCACCATAGTCTCCACACAATCCTCATAACAATGTCCACTGCATTCCAGTCATAACCATTTCTATTTGTTGACATAGTAATCCGTCATACAATTCCCACACTGATCAGCTGGTCCGTATAACAATCCCTGTATAATTCCCATATTAACCATTTCTATCTGTCAGTGTAATAACAGCCCCCACTGATCACCTAAGCTGGTCCATATAACAATCCCTGTATAATTCCCATATTAAACCATTTCTATCTGTCAGTGTAACAATAGCCCACACTGATCACTTAAGCTGGTCCGTATAACAATCCCTGTATAATTCCCATATTAACCATTTCTATCTGTCAGTGTAATAATAGCCCACACTGATCACTTAAGCTGGTCCGTATCCCTGTATAATTCCCATATTAACCGTTTCTATCTGTCAGTGTAACAATAGCCCACACTGATCACTTAAGCTGGTCCGTATAACAATCCCTGTATAATTCCCATATTAACCATTTCTATCTGTCAGTGTAATAATAGCCCACACTGATCACTTAAGCTGGTCCGTATAACAATCCCTATATAATTCCCATATTAACCATTTCTGTCAATGTAACAATAGCCCACACTGATCACTTAAGCTGGTCCGTATAACAATCCCTATATAATTCCCATATTAACCATTTCTGTCAGTGTAACAACAGCCCCCACTGACCATTTCTGGCGGTCAGCGTAGTAGTCGCCCACAGCATTCCAGGCCTCCTCCAGCTGCACATCGTCGCCACCACCCCCATGCTTCAGCAGGTGGATGACCTTGAACCAGTCACCCAGCTTCTTCCGCAGGTTCACCGCCAGGTCCCTGACATCACAGGTCACAGGTCAAGGTCAGTCTGACTCTGTTCTCTTAGCGTGCAGCCAGACACAGCCTTTTTATCGTGTGTGTGTGTACTCTTTTCTTACCGCGCGCATGACATCTAAAAACATTCCAGGCATTCTGAGCTGTTGGAACGACTGAAGCGCTCAAAACTCATGTATGGCACACACCCACATATACATATATAGATATGCATGCACACACATGCATGCAGACACATACAGGCACATGCACACGAACATACATATGTACATGGGCATACACATGTAAGCACATGCACACATGCATGCACACAAAGACATGCGAACACTCACACACACACACACGCAAACACAGTGACATGCATGCATACACGCACACTCACACATATACTCACACACATACATATGCACACACATGGATGCAGGCACATATACACACACATGCATGCACACACACACATACACACATATGCAAACACACACATACACCTCCCCACATGAATGTGTGAGCCACTTCTAGCAGCAGGCATGGTCTGAGGTCTGCCACAGCATGACAGATGCTGACAAACAATACATTTTTTATGCACACTTTTGTTCACACACAGTAACACAGTTCTCTATCTGTTTTCCCTCAGCAATAAGTTCAGTTGTGGCAGGTCCACTTCCTTTGCGTTAGCTGTACTTGACTATGTGTGTATACATATGTATGTGTACATAACTACATGCATGTATATGAATGTGTATTGTGTGTGCGTGTGTTTATGTAAGTTTGTGCCTGCCTATGTGTGCATATGTGTTAGGGTAGCTGTCAGATACACGTGTATGTTAAAATGTATGTATGCAGTGTGTGTGTGTGTGTGTGTGTGTGTGTGTGTGTGTGTGTGGTCACATTTTGGTGTGTGTGTATGTAACATTGATGTAATCAGTAATGTTTTATGTTGACAAAAGCGTTTTTGTAAAGCACTCAGAGCAGATTTCTGGATAGTGTGCTATGTAAGTATCCGTTGTTATTATTATTATTATTATTATTATTATTATGTCAGAGCAAGGAACACATCCATGCACACACACAGTGAGGTCACCTGTCACTCTGAAGCCAAGGCTGGGTTACAGCAGTGATCTTAGCCGTGCTCAGTCTGCTTAGCCATGACAATTTTCCTACATCTATGGAAGTACTGTCTCTTCTTCTTCTTCTTAACCCTTTGAGGCATCACTGGGGCGCCACACAGAACTGTTCACATGATTCCTCTAGGTCTGTCGGTTGTGTGTCAAAGCCTGCCTCTCTCTCCAAATGGGGTATAGCCTAGGAAAACCCTTCACACAAAGCAGAGTTTGCACACTGCTAACATCACTTGTTCAACCCAGCCCTGGAGTTCAAATCGCTGTTCCTGCCTGATGTGTTTTCGCCCTGGTCTACAGTGCTGGATCTAAAGAGAGGGAATGCTTCATAGAGTGCTCCCCCCTTCAGGAGGAATTCCATAGACCACACACACACAAAAAAAAAACCAATGTGAAATTCACACTGACACCTTTTTGTCATCTAAATTCACTGACCTCAAGCTTGCATGAACTTTGCATGATCTCTGCTGCCTGAGCTTCAAACTACCGTAAAGTTCGGTCTATTGAGCGCACTGGTATATAAGCCGCATCCACTAAATTTTGGAAAAAATTGAACTTTATACATACATAAGCCGCACCGGCTTATAAGCCGCACTTATTTCCGGTACCGGAACACATACTGATACTACAGAAAAGCTGTCGATACTGTAGGTTATGAAATAAACACAAGCGGGAAACAACACAAAGAAAAGCAAGCAAAAATACTACTAGTGCCACAAAAAAATAATAAACAAACACAACGAAAATAAGATCCATAATTTAGGGATAGTCACATTTATTCAACGTCATCCTGCTCACTGAATCCACTAAAATCTTCGTCTTCAGTGTCCAAGTTGAAGAGAACCAGCACAGCTTCCTCCGCCATCTTGTCACTGACTTCAGCCTCGCTTTCACTTCATGAACATGAAGGTGGAGGTCGCTGCTGATTCGTCACTTGCACTGTCGTCTACTAGGTCGATCGCCTTCAATTCGAAGGCTGCATCATAGGCATAATGTTGCGTTTTCGGCATGATGAGGGTGTACGCTTGAGCAGAGTAGAACTGAATGCTGATCTAAAGGCTTTAATGTGTGCGGATTTGATTTATAAAACGTGAACAGTTAGCACACTATCCTGAAGCTCATCCAAAAATTCATGGACAGAAATCATGATTTTGGTGAGTTGAAGGGCAGCTAAGAATAGACAAGAACATGACACTCCACAAATAAGCCGCATCATTGTATAAGCCGCAGAGGTTGAAGCTGGGGTAAAAAGTCGCGGCGTATAGACCGAACTTTACGGTGCTGTTCACCCAAATCCATGCTTCCTCTTTGCTTCACATCTCTTCCTCCACTGCATCAGGACCACAATCAAAATTCATGACACAGACTGTTTGCTTTGACTGTACTGGCTTCACGTTTTTAACGAAGACTGGCAGGTAGATTCTGAGTCTACGAATGGATTGAACTTTTTTCCTACGCCAGCAAATTTCACATGAATTCTTTGCATGCGAATTTCGTATAATTTTTTTTTGGTCAGTGGAATTCAGCCTTTACCGTCGGTCCATGTCCAGGTAGCATTTCTCTGCCTCTTCAAAGCGCCGGAAATATGACGCCACCTCCGCCTGCTTCATGCTCTCACTCTGAAAAAAAAAAATCCTTATATAAATCACTTTTTCTAAGGGTCAAGCATGCACAATACATAGGCACTAACTTCCAGTTCATGAAGTTTACAGCACAATCAAACCCAGACAACAACACAGGGCTGGTCACAGGTGAGAAAACAAAACTGTTCTAAGAGAAGATGCAATATGAAGAAACTCTACATAATCAAACTGATAAAAACTAAAAACTAAAAAAAAAAAAAAAAAAAAAAAAAAAGCCAGCAAATTCAAAACAATGTTTTCCTACATGTAAATAATAATCAATTTATGTAAAAAAATTATTAAAAAACCACAACAAAACAACATTCTTGCCTCTTTCAAAAATTGGAGGAAAAAAATGTCTCAGTTTGAACACAATGTGAAAGTTTTCATAAATTCAGCATTGAAGTGTGTGTGTGTGTGTGTGTGTGTGTGTGTGTGTGTGTGTGTGCATGTGCCTGATACAATTCAAAGACCAGCACTGGATGGGAAGTTATCAAATGCCAGCAGCTGACAGAAAGTTATTGGAACCAATATAACTGCTCTAACCTGGTACAACCCGGCAGCTCTGAACAGGTAGAGAAGATTTTAACAATCTGCTCCCCACTTCAAAAAGAACATTCCAACCAGAGGCTTTAAGTGCTGACAATGAGTTACACTTCAAAAACAGTATTGAAGATGCCTGGGGAAAAGTTTTGATTTTGGTAAAAAATCACATCTAAGGATCTACTGCAAAAAACATAGTTCAGTTCAGATCAGTTACTCAAGGAGGCGTTACTGTGTTTTAACAAATCCATATAAGCTGCATCACATCTGCTAAGCAGATGCCTGACCAGCAGTGTAACCTAACGTGCTCAGGCATTGAAGACATAACATATATACATACCAGTGCATGTGTGCATGTGCATATGATTGTGTGTAATTCTGCCAAGTGATCTAATCACAACTAAGTACCTTCAGACACTATCTTCACTCATCTTTTATCTGGAAGTCTGACCTATAAACCTCGAATGGAATCATCTGAAGAAAAATCCTCCGTGATTTACAAGTATGACATCCCTATAATAAGACCAGAAGACCAGTTGTGAGAACCCCACCCACCCCTTTCCCTGAAACATACGACCAAAAAAGACACACACTGTCTCCTCCATTCATGGGCTGCAACTCCCATGTTCACTCACATGTACGGGTGGGCTTTCACATTTATAGCCCTTTTTACCCCGCAATAAAGGCAGCCATACTCTGTGTTTGGGAATGAGAGGGACACGATAGTGAACAGTCTGTTCCCCAGTACCTGTAAGTTTCCAAGGCGCTTCACAAACTCAATGCCCTGGTAGTCGCGACACTTGACAAAGGCGGTCTCCGCCACTTTCAGGTTCAGCTGTTCCAGGGCTGATTCAGCAAGAAGTCGCCTGCAAACACATTGTATCATGGTTGGATTATTACTTTTATTTTGTCACTGCATATTTCTCTGTGTGAAATTCTGGCTGCTCTCCCTTGGGAGAGCGTGCCATCACAGTGCTGCGCCACCCTTTTAAATTTTATTCTGTTTTTTCAGCCTGCAACTGTTATTTGTTTTACGATCAAGGTGGATGTTTTGCTATCGAATCTGCCATGGACAACTCTTTCTTTGCTGTCGGATCTTTTAAGCGCGCTATGTGCATGCAACACAAGGGGGCCTTAGTTTATCTTCTCATCTGAATGACTAACATCCAGACCACCACCCAAGGTCAGATGGAGGGCGAGAAATATCCGGTGAGCATGGGATTTGATCTCGCATACTCATGTTTTTTTTTTAAACTTCTCAGGTGGATGTGGTACCACCTGGCCACCAATCCAGAGATACCCCAGTGTATGAATGCATGTGTGTAATTCTGCAAAACGTTGCTTGTGAGATGAACATAACAAATGTATGCCAATGTGAGCATGGGTGTGGGTGTGTGCATGCAAGCGTGAATTTGTGTATGTGCATGCAGACTTGTGTGAATCTGCACATGTACGATGGGCATGCGAAAGTTCACTGCACATGGCCCATTTTTATTCATCTTATCTTAATCATATGCCTCTCTCTGTGTCATACATTCTGATTATAATTTAATGTATATGCTGATTTGTTTATTACATTCGTGTCATTTAATCAATATTTCACACAAACTAAGAAGAAGGTGGCAGAATGGTTGAGATGCTTATCTGCCATGACAGTGTGATCATTCAACAAAGTGGAAGCATCAATTACACTCTATCCCCCCATACACATCTACCATGCACAAACACACACACCAACATACACACACATCACACACAGACACATCACACACATAAGCGCGAGCGTGCACGCGTGCACACACACACACACACACAGATGCCAACTCCTGTCCACTGTTCATAGGAACAATCAGGAAATTAGGTAGGAACATTCTGAATTTGTCAGCAAATGTACATTTTATCTACAAGGCACACAAACACTTGGGCCTACCTGCAATACGGTGCAACTGCCACCATTAAACTAACTGGTCTGCTTAATGCTGTTTCTATGTAAACACACACGCAACTTCCTGAGAACAGCACGTGAGACCAAGGTTAGTAGTGACTGCCCTGGCCACATGATCGATAGGTCTAGAGCATCTGGATACTGTTACGACAGGAAATCATGTGACCATGCTATGTGCTCAAAAACGAACTCATTGGAACAAATCTGACGTTGGTGTGACGTTGGAACAAACTGTGATCAAGTGTAAACCGTAACAGTTGGTATCTCTGCACACACAAACACATCGCGCGCACACACACACACACACACACATGCACACACACAATCAAACACAAACACAGACACATCACACACGCACAGACACACACACACAGACACACACACACACACACCCACACCCACACCCACACAGGGCACTGACCACAGTCGGGGGTGAGGGTTATCCTCAATGAACTGCTGGGTGTCAGCCAATCCCACTTTGTCCAGCAGTTCTCGTGTGTCCCTCAGAGACTGCACACATCATCATCGTCACCGTCACCATCATGGCAATGATCATCATCATAAATACCCAGATTCAAACACTCGACTGTTGGCCGCCGTTCTTTCTATTTCTGGACCTTGCGATTGGAATGAACTTCCTCTTTCGCTTCGTCAAGTCTCCACACTCAGCTCTTTCAAGTCTGGCCTTAAAACCCACCTCTTCCCAAAATAGCCTCCCTTGCCTGCCCTTCCTTGTCTTTAGTTTCTACAGTATTAGAGTTATGCATGCGTGTGAATGACTGGTGCGAAAGCGCTTTGATTTGTCTCTGCACAAGATCCAGCGCTATATAAATACCATTATTATTATTATTATTATTATTATTATTAAATAACAATAATATTATCGTCCACACCAGTGATAATGATAACAACAATAATAATAAAAGTAATAATAAGAAGAATGATGACAATAATAATGCTAACAATAATAACAATAGGAATGACAACAACAACAAAAAATTATGATAATGATAATAATGCTAATAATAATAATGATGTTGTACATACTAATAATGTTAATTATACTACTAATACAAATGATGATGATGATGATGATAATAATAATAATAATGACAGCAACAACAATAACAATGATAACCAAGAACAACAACAACAAAATACTTATCATCATCATCATCATAATATTGATATCACCATTATAAACAACAACAACAACAGCAATAATAACAATAATAATGACGATGATTATGATAATCATAACTATAATTATGATAGTATGAACACTGGTATCAATGAAAGTGTATTCAGCGCACACTTCCAGAGACAACCTCTGCTCAAAAAACACTTCACAAAACACACCGGGCACACACAAAACATCCACACACACATACTATACAAACACCCCACACCTGCACTCCAACATTCACACACACACACACACATACACACACCCTCCCACATTCGCTAAACAAATACCTCACACATCCCTGCCACACACACACCCTCCCACACTCACACCCTGCTACACACACACTTTACACCCCCACAGACACAAACTTGACACACACACTATAACCCCTCTCCCCCGCATGCACCCTCTCCACCCCATGCCGCCTACTCACACTTCATACACAAACCACATGCACACACACACCGTACAAGCACACACACTGTACAAGCACACACACTGTTCACACACACACACACACAAACACCCTCCCACACCACCCACACATACACCTCACCCCCTCCCACACACATACAGACCCTCCCACACCTCTCATTCACACACATACACCTCCCTCCACCCCCACACTCACACATCCTCCTGCACCCCCCCACTACCACACCTCTCATACAAATACATATGGCCCCCACCACCCACACACATACCCTCCCTCACTCACACACAAACACCCTCCCACACCACTCCCATACACCTCTCATATACACATATACAGGCCCCCACCCCAACACACACACACACCCTCCCACACAAACACCCTCCCGCACCCCCACCCACACACCATCCCCCACCTTCCCACACCCACACACCTTGATCTCCATCTCAATCATGTCATCCTTGGCCGGGTTCTCAGGGTCCTTCATGACCTCGTCCAGCAGAACGGCCTTGATCTGAAGGTCGCTGAACTGGCAGATGTAGCCGCTGCTCAGGATGGGCTCCTGTGGGCCACAACCAACAATGTTTATCCATTCCTTTTAACCCTTGTTGGGGCATGGACGATATAAAGTAACAGGATACCAGGGCCACGACCAACAATGTTTATCCATTCCTTTTAACCCTTGTTGGGGCATGGACGATATAAAGTAACAGGATACCAGGGCCACGACCAACAATGTTTATCCATTCCTTTAACCCTTGTTGGGGCATGGATGATATAAAGTATCAGGATATCAAGTGCCACAACCAACAATATTTATCCATTCTTTAACCCTTTTTGGGCCATGGAGGGTATAAAGTAACAATACAGGCTCCTAGCATCCAGAATCAAGAATATTAGTTCAATCCTTCGACACCTGTTGGGGTACTGAGGATACATAGTAACACCATTCATGGGGTTCACTTTTCCACTCAAACCTGACCAACGGTAACTTACCCTCGAAATACTATACAAAGTGAAACACTGCTTCCAACACTACTTCTACTACCTGAAGAAGACCACGGGGACAAAACGGTGACTTCATCATTCAATTTTGACGATTACAGTTGCACTGTTACGTGAGTTCAACGTTCAATATTCGATGTTCGCAAACAATTGTATGTCTACCACATCTACAGGAAAACACAAAGACACAGAGGAGTGTGAGAGCAGGCCGTGAGAAAGGCAGCAGAGGAAGAAACACCCTGCTTCAAAAGAAAGCGCACTAATCATTCCCCCAATCCCTCTTCACAATTCTCACGACCATGCACACGCCAGACTTGCTCCTTTTTTCTTTTCTTTTTTTTTTGTTGCCATTTTTTCCTTCAAAATGTTGTTGTTGAATAAAATGACAGAAAAGAAGAAGACAGAGAATAGGATAGAAAAAAAAAGGAAGGAAAAAAAAGGTGGATCACACTGCTAATCTAGGTCAGCGATGAGGGAGACATGCACTTCAACCCACTGGTTAAAGTGTTGGACTTTCAACCACATTTGCCACAATTTTTTCCCCCTCCACTGGACCTTGAGTGGTGGTCTAGACGCTAGTCATTCAGACGAGACGATAAACTGGAGGGGGTTCCCCTACACACAGCAATAAAGAGTTGTCCCTGGTAAGAATTCAGAGTAAAATTCACTCAAACACACACACACACACACACAAATATATATATATATACACACACACACACACACATATACATGTGTGTGTGTGTGTGTGTGTGTGTGTGTGTGTGTCTGAACCCTGATTGAATGACTCAGGAAACAAATGATCAACGCCAAAAGGCAGCCCCCAGTCGCCTCTACCCAGGAAAGCACCCTGTTGTGCAAATGACTCCCTGTTTGTAAAGGGTTTAGAGCTAGGCCTCTGACCGAGGATAGGCGCTATGCGAGTCATCCAAGCCCACCAAAAGACAGTGAGACCTTGATGGGACCGCACTGGGGGAGCACAACTACTGCCCTCACCTCTGGCTCCAGACTGCGGAAGATGTACATGCGCGTCTTCTCCATCATGGCAAACAGCTCCGCGTTGTCCTGCAGGCACACACACACACATGCACACACACACACACACACACACACACACACACACATGCACACACACACACACACACACACACACACACAGCACACACACACACACACACACATGCACACACACACACACATGCACACACACACACACACACACATACTCACAAGTGCACACACACACACAATCACACATACACACACAAATGCAACCACATATACATTCATATGCACATGCATACACACACACACGCACAAATATCATAAGCATGCATGCACGTACACACACATGCACACACGTTTATGATGATAAAGAGGGAAGAGCAGTGAAATGAGAAGCAACGTGTTGTGTGGAGTCAATTCATATGAATATTCCTTCGTCCTTACAAGAATTCTACACTTTAGTAGATTCTACCCAGGAAAAAAGTTTCAGATTTTCCTTGCCAAAGAATATAAAAAGAAAATGAATTTTACAATCAAGAAAGTAAAAATATACTTCCACATGAACAGAAATTAACGTCACCCATGTGTAGAGGGAAAACTGATGCTTTTCAAACCAGATACCAGAAACATTACAAACATCTGTGAACAAAACATCTGAACAAAAAGCAATGTCAAAAATTAAAAAAATCACCAACATTATTTCTAAGCATCCATGAAGGCCAGACAGATACGATATGAAAGAACAACAACAAAAAACAAAGAACCAACAACTGAATCAGACAATTCTGGTTTTAAAACGGGTCAATAAAGACATTTTGATATTAAGAAATGCAGAAACTAAGGGTGTGTGTCAAAGAAGTCTTTAAAAAAAACACCCCAAAAACAGGGCAAGGTTCACACAGGTGTTGAATCACAAATTTCAAAACCTGTGCTGTATACAGTGTTATACCGTTCTGTGTTATATTGTGCTTTCCTGTGCAGTACTGTGTTGTACTGTGTTGCAGTGGCTGTGGTTGACAGATTGTACAGTGTTGTACTGTGCTGTAATGTGCAGTGTTGTAGTGTCTATGGTTGGTAGTCATAATGTATTCTACTGTGTTGTACTGTATTGTGCTGTGTTATATTGTATTGTGCTGTGTTGTAATGTACAGTGCTGCGTTGTACTAAGTTGCCCTTTGCTATACTATTTTGTACTGTATCACGGTGTGCTGTACTCTGTTGTGTTGTGCTGTGTTGTACTGAACTGTGCTGTGTTGTACTGTACTGTGCTGTGTTGTACTGCACTGCGTTGTGTTACACTGTGCTGAGCTGTACTGTGCTGTACTGTACTGTGTCATACTGTACTGTGCTGTCCTGTACAGTGCTGTCCTGTTCTGTACTCTGCTGTGCCTTGCTTTGCTGTGCTGTGCTGTACTCTACTGTACTTCACTGTGATGAACTGTGTTGTGCCGCTCTGTGTTGTGCTGTGCTGTATTCTGTTCTGCTGTACTGTGTTGAGTTGTGCTGTGCTGTACTGCGCTATGCTGTGTTGTGTTGTGTTGTGCTGTACTGTACTGTACTGTACTGTACTGTACTGTACTGTGCTGTGTTGTGCTGTGCTGTGCTGACAGACTGCTGTGCACTCTCCCCTCACCCCACACCCCTAACCCTGACGGGCGCAATAGCCGAGTGGTTAAAGCGTTGGACTGTCTGAGGGTCCCGGGTTCGAATCACGGTGACGGCGCCTGGGTGGAGATTTTTACGATCTCCCAGGTCAACATATGTGCAGATCTGCTAGTGCCTGAACCCCCTTCGTGTGTATATGCAAGCAGAAGATCAAATACGCACGTTAAAGATCCTGTAATCCATGTCAACGTTCGGTGGGTTATGGAAACAAGAACGTACCCAGCATGCACACCCCCGAAAACGGAGTATGGCTGCCTACATGGCAGGGTAAAAACGGTCATACACGTAAAAGCCCACTCGTGTGCATACGAGTGAACGCAGAAGAAGAAGACCCCTAACCCTGACTGTTCCCATGTTCGTACCTCCGCCCACTTCATGTCCCACACGTCTTTGCGCTCAAAGTTGAGGTGCTCCCCAACCACCTCCCGCCCGTCAGGATCCGTCACTCTCGTGTCCAGGTCAAAGAAGGTCAGCACACCAGCAATGTCGATGATGGCAAGGCGGCTGAAAAGACAATAATAATGCTGGTGATGTTGATGACAATGATCATGATGATGGTGATAACAGCGACAATCTATCGTAGGAAGGAAAAAGCAGAACTACTGCGGAAGATGTTCTGATGACAATGAGGATGATGATGGTGATAACAGCGACAATCTATCGTAGGAAGGAAAAAGCAGAACTACTGCGGAAGATGTTCTGATGACAATGATGATGGTGATGGTGATAACAGCGACAATTTATCGTAGGAAGGAAAAAGCAGAACTACTGCGGAAGATGTTCTGATGACAATGATGATGATGATGGTGATAACAGCGACAATCTATCGTAGAAAAAAAAAAAGCAGAACTACTGCGGAAGATCTTCTGATGACAATGATGATGACGATGGTGATAACAGCGACAATCTATCGTAGGAAGGAAAAAGCAGACCTACTGCGGAAGATGTTCTGATGACAATGATGATGATGATGGTGATAACAGCGACAATTGTAGAAAAAAAAAAGCAGAACTACTGCGGAAGATGTTCTGATGACAATGATGATGATGATGGTGATAACAGCGACAATCTATTGTAGGAAGGAAAAAGCAGAACTACTGCGGAAGATGTTCTGATGACAATGATGATGATGATGATAACAGCGACAATCTATTGTAGAAAAAAAAAAGCAGAACTACTGCGGAAGATGTTCTGATGACAATGATGGTGATAACAGCGACAATCTATCGTAGAAAAAAAAAAGCAGACCTACTGCGGAAGATGTTCTGATGACAATGATGATGACGATGGTGATAACAGCGACAATCTATCATAGGAAGGAAAAAGCAGACCTACTGCGGAAGATGTTCTGATGACAATGAGGATGATGATGGTGATAACAGCGACAATCTATCGTAGAAAAAAAAAAGCAGAACTACTGCGGAAGATCTTCTGATGACAATGATGATGATGATGGTGATAACAGCGACAATCTATCGTAGGAAGGAAAATGCAGCACTACTGTGGAAGATGTTCTGATGACAATGATGATGATGATGGTGATAATAGCGACAATCTATCGTAGGAAGGAAAAAGCAGAACTACTGCGGAAGATGTTCTGATGTCGATGACAATGATGATGATGATGGTGATAACAACGACAATCTATCGTAGAAAAAAAAAAGCAGAACTACTGCGGAAGATGTTCTGATGTCGATGACAATGATGATGATGATAGTGATAACAGCGACAATCTATCGTAGGAAGGAAAAAGCAGAACTACTGCGGAAGATGTTCTGATGACAATGAGGATGATGATGGTGATAACAGCGACAATCTATCGTAGGAAGGAAAAAGCAGAACTACTGCGGAAGATGTTCTGATGACAATGATGATGATGGTGATAACAGCGACAATCTATCGTAGGAAGGAAAAAGCAGAACTACTGCGGAAGATGTTCTGATGACAATGATGATGGTGATGGTGATAACAGCGACAATTTATCGTAGGAAGGAAAAAGCAGAACTACTGCGGAAGATGTCCTATTTTTGTTGCTTTTGTTGCGCTAATAATATCAACCTTTGTTTATTTTTTGTTGCTTTTGTTTTGTGGTCATAACAACAACGCTGATAATTTTTTTTGCTGCTTTGGTTTCAGTGGTAATAACAACACTTATCTATATTTGTTGCTTTGGGTGAAGTAGTAATAACAACATATATCTATTTTTGTTGTTTTTGTTGTAGTAGTAATGGCAACACTGATCTTCTTTTTTTTCTAGTTTTGGTTGAAGTAATAATAACAACATTCATCTGTCTGAGCTGTTTTTGTTAAAGTAATAAAAACATTTATCTGTTTACGCTGCCTTTGTTGTGGTGATAATAACAACATTTATAGATGTTTGCTGCTTTTTTGCAGTAATAATAACGACATGTATCTTTCCGTTCTTTTTTTTTTTAGCTGATTTTGTTGTGGTGGTAATAAAAACACTGATCTAATTTTGTTGCTTTTGTTGTGGTGGTAATAAAAACACTGATCTAATTTTGTTGTGGTGGTAATAAAAACATTGATCTAATTTTGTTGCTTTTGTTGTGGTGGTAATAAAAACACTGATCTAATTTTGTTGTGGTGGTAATAAAAACATTGATCTAATTTTGTTGTGGTGGTAATAAAAACATTGATCTAATTTTGTTGCTTTTGTTGTGGTGGTAATAAAAACACTGATCTAATTTTGTTGCTTTTGTTGTGGTGCTAATAAAAACTTTTGTTGTGGTGGTAATAAAAACATTGATCTACTTTTGTTGCTTTTGTTGTGGTGGTAATAAAAACATTGATCTGATTTTGTTGCTTTTGTTGTGGTGGTAATAAAAACCCTGATCTAATTTTGTTGCTTTTGTTGTGGTGGAAATAAAAACACCAATCTACTTTTGTTGCTTTTGTTGTGGTGGTAATAAAACATTGATCTAATTTTGTTGCTTTTGTTGTGGTGGTAATAAAAAACACTGATCTAATTTTGTTGCTTTTGTTGTGGTGGTAATAAAAACACTGATCTAATTTTGTTGCTTTTGTTGTGGTGGTAATAAAAACATTGATCTGCTTTTGTTGTGGTGGTAATAAAAACACTGATCTAATTTTGTTGCTTTTGTCGTGCATGTGTGGGTGTTTGCTCATTTTTTTCTTTGACGTCTATCCACAATTGTGATTTTAGAAGAAAATCCACCCCTTCCCCACCCAAGCCATGTACACAGTACGTTCCCTGTTCTAATTTCCTCTCAATTTGCCAAAAACAAAAAAAGAAAAAAAAGAAGAAAAAAAAAAGAGTATAAACAAAAATAAAACAACAAATTAACAAGTCAAACAGTAAAAATTACAACAAATAATCAATGAGGGCTCCTAATTAAAGTCTGAACTATTTCAAAAAACATGAGTTGACTGTCATGTAAAATGTTTCTGGTAGAAACTGATGGAACTGCAGATTTTGTTCATGAATGAGAAAAATTTCAGCTGTTCACATTTGGAGATGAAAGATGGTGGTAAGCACATTACCACAAATGCAAATCTCGTTTCAAGTAAATTCTGTTTTTATTGCATCCAGCCACAGTCTGTATGTATATTAGACTGGTGAGCCTTCTGTGACTGTGATGTCCTTTCATTTCATAAGAAAATGTGATCAATTTTGCCTGGGCAAAAGTTAGCATTATCCTCAGTTTATCATATGGTTCCAGCAGGTTTTCTCCAATAAGGAATAACCTTCTTGAAGTGAATATGTTGTGTATGTGTGCATGTGTGCCTGTGTGTGTATATGTGTGTGTGTGTGTGCGCACGCATGTGCTTGTCTGTATTTTAATGTGTGTATGTGTGTGTGTGTGTGTGTGTGTGTGTGTGTGTGTGTGTGTGTGCGCATGTTTGTGTTTTAATGTGTGTGTGGCTGTGTGTGTGGGGTGGAGGAGGGGTTGTGTGTGTGTGTGTGTGTGTGTGTGTGTGTGTGCATGTGTGTGAGAGATAGAGAGAGAGAGGAGAGAGAGAGAGAGGGAGAGAGAGGGAGAGAGATAGAGAGAGAGAGAGTGTGTGTGTGTGTGTGTGTACCTGGAGGTACAGTTGAGGGCCAGCTGGTGAGGCCGACAGCTGAGGGTGTATTTGTGGGTCAGTGCCAAAGATGGCATAGCGTAGCGCACCATCATGCCCGACTCTCGGCCCTGCAGACACACACACCACCATTCAGCACAACAATGATTCAACAATAATAATAATGACAATAAAAAAAACCACAATTTATAATAATATTCTCATTATCACTGTCAGTATCATTATATTTCTTTGATGATAAGGATGATGCACTCTCCTTTCCATTAATGAATCCACTCTCCTTTCTTCCGACAATGCACTCTCCTTTCCACTGACAATCCACCCACTGACAATGCACCCTCCTTTCCACTGACAATGCACCCTCCTTTCCACTGACAATGCACCCTCCTTTCCACTGACAATGCACTCTCCTTTCCACTCTCCTTTCCACTGACAATGCACCCTCCTTTCCACTGACAATGCACTCTCCTTTCCACCCTCCTTTCCACTGACAATGCACTCTCCTTTCCACCCTCCTTTCCACTGACAATGCACTCTCCTTTCCACCCTCCTTTCCACTGACAATGCACTCTCCTTTCCACTCTCCTTTCCACTGACAATGCACTCTCCTTGCACTCTCCTTTCCACTGACAATGTACCCTCCTTTCCACTGACAATGCACTCTCCTTTCCACTGACAATGCACTCCTTTCCACTGACAATGCACCCTCCTTTCCACTGACAATGCACTCACCCTCCTCTCTTTCCACACACGTCATGTTCCTTTTCACTAATAATGCACCCTCCTTTCTACTCTTTCCACTGACAATCCACCCTCCTTTCCACTGATAATGCACCCTCCTTTCCACCAACAATTCACTCTCCTTTTCACTGATAATGCACACTACTTTCCACTCTCTTTCCACTAACAATGCACACTACTTTCCACTCTCTTTCCCACTAACAATGCACACTACTACAAATCCACTCTCCTTTTCATGTAGTGTTCTTCTGGTCTCTGTGAGTCTGTTCACAAGGGGAGGTACAGCCTGTATGGACACCCAGTCACTTCCGTGCTGGTGTTCAGGAGAGCTGATTCTGATTCTAACAGCAGCAGCAGCGGCAGCAGCAGCACCACCACCACCACCAACAACAACAACAACGCCAGAACACACACCTCTATCCCCTCACTGATGTCAGTGACTGTTGCAGCAGCCAGGCACTTAAAACTCATACACACACACACACACACATAAACATACAAGCACACAAACACATACACTCTCACACAAACATACAAGTGTGCACTCACACACACACCCACACATACACACACACACACACACACACTCACACACTTACCACAATCAGAGCTTTGTCCGAGGCACACATGCAGCAGATGGGATCCTCAGTGCCCTGCAGATCAAACACAAAACCACAGTTAGTAGAGACCCATGCACAGTGAAACTGCTAAGTACCTGAAAAAACAACAACAAAAAACAAACAAGTAAACTATTTACATGTATGGCATAGACACACACACACACACACACACACACACACACACATACACACATACATACAGTGTACAACTGGCCAATGACTGTGCTTGCCTCATCAGCCCCCGACTCTTATCTTCAGTTCAACAAGCCACAGTGAATGTGTAAAGAAAATAAACTGGCAACATTTGGCTTGGTTAAAAAAAAACCCACACAAAAAACAAACAAAATTACTGCTGACTGACTGAAACTTGGTTCTCTGTGTGTGTGAAGGTGTATGTTTGTGAAAGTGTGTATTTGTGTGTGAAGGTGTGTGTGTGTGTGTGTGTGGTGTGTACATGCATGCATGCCTGTGCGTGTGCGTGCATGTACACTGGCGATTCTTTGTTTCCACTACTGGCTGACTACACTGCATCAGCCTGCAGCTGGACATCTCAGAAACCATCTTCCAGTTTACACAGAATCATTCTGTACACTTCACTAAACACTTGTGCACATGACTTCTTCCCCAGTGTAAGAAACATTCTATCATTATTATAAATATTATTATTATTGATATTATTATCATTATCATTATTGTTGTTGTTATTATCATTATGACCATTATTATCTTTTACCAATATCATATTTCATGTCTAAACTGAGGTAAGACAAGGGGACTGATTCCTTCCTCCACCTTTTGTTTGTTTTGGATTGTTGTAGTGGCTGCATCAACTCCTGAAGAACAGACATTTTGCTGCCCACTGCTACCACAGCAGGCAGTACTTTTCGTGTCTGAAATAGTGTCCCTTCTTCTTCTTCTCCTTCTCCGTTACAGTCTGTATTCATTCATATATATGTACCATAGGGCTTTTACATCTCTGACCTTTTACCCAACAGTGTTGGCAAACATGCTCCACTTTCGGTGGTGTGCATGCTGGGTATGTTCCTGTTTCCATAACTCGCCAAACGCTGACATAAATCACCGGGTCTTTAACATGCGTTTTTGGTCTTCTGCATATGCACATGACAGGAGGATCGGGCAGGGCACTAGCAGGTCTGACAAGCATGCTGACCTGGGAGATGAGAAAAATCTCCCACCAGGTGCCATGACCAGGATTTGTTCCCAGGGACCCTGAGACTGAAAGTCTGATGCTTTAACCACTCGGCTGTTACACCCATCATGTTTACCGCTGCTGATAGTCCAGCCGACTGCACAGGGCCAGAACAGGACTGCCAAACCAACCAAGTGCTCAACCAGATCAACACAAAACTGTCACACACACACACACACACACACACACACACACACACACAAACCAACAAAAAAAGCATCAAGACAAACCTACAAAACACAATTCATGAGATATTATCCTAACCCTTTAGCTTTTTTGGCCAAATATGCCCTTCAACTTGATTTATCATCGCCAGATTACAAAAAGATAGTACATCAAAGACTGCAGAAAACAGAAAAAAATGTCACGGTTTGCTCGAAAAACAGAAAGGGGAACGGATAGTGAAGACAGAAAAAAGGAGACAACAGTGAAGGAAGAAAAAAAGGCAGAAACAAAGAGAGCAATAGAAAAGAGGAAATTCCCAGCACATAATTTCCAGGAGGTGGGGATGCTGTTTATACTGAAAAACCCCCGGCATCCCACAGGGGGACACCCATCATGTGAATGCCTCTGTACTGTGAGGGTCATCTGACACACAGCCCTTGTCTGAAGGAAGCCAGCCGTCCCCAACCCATTCCACAGCCACTTCCCCAGCATCTGTTTTCACACTGAACATGTGCATGGTGTCCGTTTATCCATTCGCTGGCTGTATCATGCAAACTGCGTCACAGACATCTCATGGAATAATGTCATGCATGCTAAATGTCCACAACACACCCAGATCCCCACCTCCGCTCAAAAAAAAAAAAAAAAAAAAAAAAAAAAAGAATAACAAGAGAAAGCATACAAACACTACCGATGCAAGCATGTACAAGAACATGCAAACACATGCACATGCATATATACACACATGCACACACACATACATCAACCAACCGATACCCATAAGTACATGCACTCATACAGACAATGCCAAAAGAGCACACACATACACACGCGCGGACACACGCGCGCACACGTGCCAGTAAGCACACACACATACACACACACACTCAGACACTGACACAGATGCACACACACACACACAAACACACACACAAACACACACACACACATGTGCGCAACCGTTATCCTACCAATAAGTCAAAAATAAAATAAAATGAAATAAAATGAACCAAAAAAAAACACCTCTCAGACATCTGAGGAAACAAATTTAACATTTTTGAAAAAAGAAAAGAGAAAAAAGGTGAAACTTTCAATTTAGCTTTTTTCCTGCCTTCCTATAGTTTTCAATTTCATGCTGTCTTTTTCTCCTCTTTTCTTCAGTCTTTAATGCATCTGCATCTCAATGTCAGGTCCACAAGTACAAACAAGTTGACTAAGAATGAGAAAGTCAACCATTTGCCAATGCCACATGTCGTCCACAAGCGTTAGCACCAAACCTATACACCCATGCCCATGTGACTTTCCATACTGTCTGTTCCAGACACACACAGAGAGAGGGAGACACACACACACACACACACACACACACACACACACACAGACCAAATATACAATTTTCCTATTCACCAACAGGATAAGCACATGCAAAAAAATAATCTAAAAAACACACCTCTAAACAACCAGGACTACAGTTTTCATATAAACTGGCACAACACTTCCAACAAAGAGACACCATCTTAACAAAATTTTATAAAGGTCACGGATCAGTGCACAATCAATTTCAAAGAAAGTCTTCTAAAAAAAACCACAAAACAACAACAAAAAACACACGCTGAACGGAGAAACAATTTCTCAAACAAAGGCTCACAAACAACACAACTATCAATACACAAAGTTCCTACAAAGACTTCTTATCTAACATACCTGATGCCCCCACCTCTCCACCAAAAAGACACCCCCCACCCCCAAAAAAAAAGGCAACAACATAAACAATGTCCTAACAAAGTTTCAAAAATAAGTTGACTAACAATGCTATAGTTTCTCTACATAGGTTCACCGTACACAGACAAAATAAATCCATGAAAACATGCCCAACAATAAAGGCAACGAAAGTTCAGCGGTCATCAACATGACCAGTAACGTATGCACAGACAAACATTCCCATTCTCCAGCCGTCATGCCCACAACCAAGGCAGCATAAGCAACAACTCCTGTAGCCCCAGCCCAGAGGTGCCAGCCTCACCCCACCTCTCACAAACATTGACACACTTGCACTCTTGACTACACCAAAAACCCCTCCAACAAGTTGTTAAAAAAAAAAAAAGTGCTCCTCGTAGGTACCTGTCAATCGGTAGAAGTACAACATGACTGTACAGGGTCAGGTGCGTAAGTGACTATCTGGGTCAGAACATGCGTCAGCAACTGTCCGAGCCAGACAATGTGTGATGATCTGAGTCTGAACATGTATAAGTGACTATTTCACAGATAATGCTTTAGCGACTGTCTCAGCAAGACAACGTATGATGATCTGAGTCTGAACATGTTTAAGTGACTATTTCACAGATAATGCTTTAGCGACTGTCTCAGCAAGACAACGTATGATGATCTGAGTCTGAACATGTTTAAGTGACTATTTCACAGATAATGCTTTAGTGACTGTCTCAGCAAGACAACGTATGATGATCTGAGTCTGAACATGTTTAAGTGACTATTTCACAGATAATGCTTTAGTGACTGTCTCAGCAAGACAACGTATAATGATCTGGGTCGGAACACGTGTATGTCTTCTGTCTCAGCAAGACAACGTATAATGATCTGGGTCGGAACACGTGTAAGTGACTATCCGGGTCAGATCATGTGTATGTGACTATCTGGGTCAGCACATGTATATGTGACTGTCTGGGTCAGAACATGTAGTGACTACCTAGTTCAGAAAATGTATTAGTGACTACCCTGGTCAGATCATGTACATCTGACTGTCTAGGTCAGACCATGGATAAGTGATTATTTGTGTCAGACCATGTATGAATAATATATAAATAACTTCTGCATATTTCTTTAAAAACGAGGAGTGCCAAGTTCAGTATAATAACCAAAGTCCAACACAGCACACCACAGAGTCAGAATTTTTTTCAGAAAAAGAGGCATAACATGAGCGAACAACTACAACAACAAGGCAATTACAGATGTGCGCTTTAATTCAGACAAATTTATGCACATACGTAGTATGTGTAGTCATGGTTTACTTCGCAGCCATAGAACAAATCACACATACCCCACACAAGATTATCATTAAAATGAGGGCCTGTTTGCCTTGAAGAGATGATAACTGTGTTGGACACAATAAAGAGAAGATAACTGTCTTGGAAACAATAAAGAGAAGATAACTGTTTTGGACACAATAACGAGAAGATAACTGCCTTGGACACAATAAAGAGAAGATAACTGTCTCTGACACAATAAAGAGAAGATAACTGTCTTGGACACAATAAAGAGAAGATAACTGTCTCTGACACAATAAACAGAAGATAACTGCCTTGGACACAATAAAGAGAAGATAACTGCCTTGGACACAATAAACAGAAGATAACTGCCTTGGACACAATAAACAGAAGATAACTGCCTTGGACACAATAAAGAGAACGTAAACTGTCTTGAACCAATAAAGAGAAGATAACTGTTTTGGACACAATAAAGAGAAGATAACTGTTTTGGACACAATAAACAGAAGATAAGATAAATGTCTTGGACACAATAAAGAGAAGATAACTATAAAGAGAAGATAACTATAAAGAGAAGATAACTGTCTTGGACACAATAAAGAGAAGATAACTATAAAGAGAAGATAACTGGACACAATAAAAAGAAGATAACTATAAAGAGAAGATAACTGTTTTGGACACAATAAAGAGAAGATAACTGTTTTGGACACAATAAACAGAAGATAACTGTCTCTGACACAATAAACAGAAGATAAATGTCTTGGACACAATAAAGAGAAGATAACTGTCTTGGACACAATAAAGAGAAGATAAATGTCTTGGACACGATAAAAGAAGATAACTGTTTTGGACACAATAAACAGAAGATAACTGTCTCTGACACAATAAACAGAAGATAAATGTCTTGGACACAATAAAGAGAAGATAATTGCCTTGGACACAATAAAGAGAAGATAACTATAAAGAGAAGATAACTGTTTTGGACACAATAAAGAGAAGATATCTGTCTTGGACACAATAAAGAGAAGATAACTGCCCTGGACACAATAAAGAGAAGGAAACTGTCTTGGACACAATAAAGAGAAGATAAATGTCTTGGACACGATAAAAGAAGATAACTGTTATGGACACAATAAAGAGAAGAGAAGATAACTGTCTTGGACACAATAAAGAGAAGATAACTATAAAGAGAAGATAACTATAAAGAGAAGATAACTGCCCTGGACACAATAAAGAGAAGGAAACTGTCTTGGACACAATAAAGAGGAGAGAACTCTCTTGGACACAACAGGATGGTGATGGTTGTGTGTGCAGAGACCTATGGACTGCTGCGGGGAGTTAGTATTACACTCCCTGTTCGGTAAGATACCATGCCAGACTGATAAATCAATTCCTATCAGTTAGCCCTGGGCCCAGTCTGCATCAGCCTGACAAGGCACAGTAAGACGACACCAAGCAACGCAACAGCTCTGCAATGCAGCGCCACAACGAACAGCGGAAAATGTGACGGCAAGACCTACCTACGGTCATCACAGAAAGAAATCCAACCTACGGGGCCTCTTTTGCTGTGATGGTGAAACACGGAAGGTCTGATAACGGAAATGACAGAAAGTGATTCTGATTCTGAATAGACTTAGAAACGGCAGGTTTGGTAACTGAGATGACAGACAGTGATTCTGATTCTGAACAGACTTAGAAATAAACTGTGGACATGATCAACACGAGGGTAGCTGGCACCTCTCTCTGAATCCCCATGCCCTGAACCCACCACCAGCGACTGAGAGAGTTGGTTACCTTCAGTTTCTCTTTGAAGGCCTGATGGGGGGAGGACAGAAGACACAAGAGCAACAAGACGTTAGTGTTGGTAAGGTGAATGACACGGGTGTTGTTTCTGCTGCTTAATGACTCTTTGTCAGCTGGCACTGTTCTTACTGGTCACAGGCATCTTTCTATCTTTTTAAAATTTTTTTAATCATTTTGTAGTGTGTGTGTGTGTGTGTGTGTGTGTGTGTGTGTGTGTGTGTGTTTCTTCCTTTTGTTTAACATCTTTTCATGTATGTGTTTTTAGACAGTGTGTGTGTGTGTGTGCATGCGAGTGTGTGTGTATATGTATCTGTGCACATAAGCGTATGTGCATGTGTGAAGGAATGAACTGTGGTCACAAAACAGTCAAACATCAATGCAGCAAAGCTGAAGACCATGGTAAGCTACACCCTACATGTCGTTACAGTTCCCACGATGGCATCAGTAAAGAACAACTCTGCCATCCTCCCTCTCACTGGCCCCATGGATACATTCCCCTTTCTCAGAACAAAGGACTGGAGACAGAGACAGACACTGACACAGACCCACACAGACATAAAGAGACAGACATGAATACAGGCAGACTTATACAGAGACAGACACTGACACAGACCCACACAGACATAAAGAGACAGACATGAATACAGGTAGACTTATACAGAGACAGACACTGACACAGACCCACACAGACATAAAGAGACAGACATGAATACAGGTGGACTCATACAGAGACAGACACTGACACAGACCCACACAGACATAAAGAGACAGACATGAATACAGGCAGACTTATACAGAGACAGACACTGACACAGACCCACACAGACATAAAGAGACAGAACCCAGACAGCCACACAGACATACCAAGACAGACATGAATACAGGCGGACTCAAACAGAATTAGACTCAGACAGCCATACAGACACAGACAGATTAACACAGAGACAGACTCAGACAGACATACAGACACAGACAGATTTACACAGAGACAGACTCAGACAGACACCTACCGAGAGAAACAGACACAGAGACAGACAGAGACTGGGACAGACAGACACAGACAGAGACCGGCACACACACAGAGACAAAGACAGAGAGAGACACGAATATTTTAACAGACAACTCACAGCATATACCCAGACAGGCAAAACACACAGACAGAGACTGACACCGACACAGACAAGACGCAGACAAAGAAAGACACAGAGACTTGAACAGAAAACTCACAGCGCATGCCTAGACACGGAAAAAACACAAAGACAGACACGGGCAAAACACAGACAAGACACAGACAAAGACAGAGACAGAGACAGAGATTCAAACAGGTAACTCACAGCATACGCCTTGCTGAAATCCACTTCCTCCTGAGTGGCAGTGCCAGAGGGAATGTCGTCAATGTGGAAAAGCCTTCATTCAAATCACAAAACATGCCAGCATCAACATCACCGCTAGTGGTCATCTAATACAATACAATAACTTTTTTTTTTTTTAAAGCAACAGAAACAGTAAAAAAAAAAAAAAAAGATCACCACCACCACCAGCAGTGTTGATGATAATAATGATGATGATGATGTTGATGGTGATAATGACGATGATAACAATGATGATGATGATATTGGTAATAATTATGATGGTGATAATGATGATGAAGATGATGATAAAGAGAAGGAGTATAACGATGATGGTAATTTAAGGAGAATATCCACTCAGTCACATGAAACCACTGGGGGGCTTCTAAGGCACTCTGTTTTTTTGTTGATCTTTTTCTTTTCTTTCTTTTTTTAGCTGTTGTTGTTGGGGGGGGGGTGAGTGGGGGCGTGGGGGGGAAGAGAACATTCATCTAGTCACAAGCAACTACAGAGCATCTACCACACTCACTTTTCAGGGGAGACTGTTCTTACCAGTCACGCACAAAGACTGGACCGCACAGCCGGCTTTTGGGGAGAATATTTTGACAGTCACACACAAACACCGGACTGTCAGCAACACCAACTCTTCAGAGCCTGCTTTTGGAGAGAACATTCTCACAGCCACACACACACACACACACAGCTGGATCGCAAAGCCTGCTTTTTGAGACTGTACGGACAGTACAGTACGCCTTGGCAGGGTGGGTTAGGCGTTTGACTTCTGCTTCAGTGGTCACCAGTGAACAGGGTTCCAGGCCCCATTTCAGCATGATGTTGTGTCCTTAGGGAAGGCAGTTTACTCTGATTTCCCTCACTCCACCCAGGTGTGAATGGGTTACCTGACTTCAGCTGGGGGAGGCTACAACTGCTGAAGGAGGATCAGGCCCCAAATGGACCACGACTCTCAAAACTAGGAGGCAAGATTGCGCTGGCCCTTAGTGCTATAGTTTTGGGGGTTAGCTGGCTTTTGGGGACCATCCCCAACGCGGACTGTCCAAATGCCCTGATGGCTGAACGAGTGGGGATTAACTTGGGCAAGGCACTCTCCGCCATCACCAACTTCTAGCCCAGATAGTCAGGACAACAGCTGCCTTCTCTGCTGTTCTGATGGTCATAGTTGGACACAGCTGAGTATCATACTGACAGATCAAACACACATGCAAACACACATACACACACACTCACATACACACAGGGTTACACACACACACACACACTCACATACACACACACACATGCACAAACACACACTCACATAGACACACACACACTCACACACACATACACACACACACAGTCACACACACACACAAACACACACACTCATGCTCACATACACACACACACAGCCTTACACACAGAGTCACACACACACACACACACATAGTGTCATACACATAAACACATACACACAAACACACAAACACAGAGTGTCACACACACACACACACACAGAGTGTCATACACATAAACACACACACACACAAACACAGAGTGTCACACACACACACACACACACACACACAGAGGACCGGCGGACAAGCCTCACTTCTCAGAGCCAGCCTTGCGGCGTGTGGCCATCTCCAGAGTGGCCAGCTTTTTGGGGTTCTTGAACTGCCAGCAGTAGAAGGCCTCCTTGCAGGCCGACACGATGTGGGTCTTGGTCATGGTCAGGTACACCGGGTCCATCTCGATGTACTTGGAGTCCAGTGGCGTCCCGATCGAGTTGCACAGCACCAGCACGTACTGCGCCAACAAACGTCACAGCACTGCTGATGCTTGACTCACTCAGTACTGTCGGTTAGCTCCCCTGACTTTTCCCACAGACTACCCGTTTGTATGGGTAAGAAATAAAATTGCCAAAAAAACCCAACAAATGTTAGAATTTATGAACAGAAAACTTCAAAACTGATCAGTAAGATAACGCGTTAGTTGGGGACAAAATAGAAAACTTTCTTCCTTCTTATGCTATCACAGAGTGAGATGATGAAAGTATCCATATTTTTTGTTCCAAATTTGCACACACTGATGACTTGTAAACGAATCCAGGAAAGCACTAAGAGTTTGAAACATATCAAATTCAGAATATAAAACAGCCATGTAGCGCCCGTTCATCTAAAGGTCCGTTTATACAGAGCGCGAATGCGAAAGCAAACGCGGTTTTTCGTCCTGGAATATTTTAGTCATTTGTAGAGGAACCGTTCAAATAGAGTGCGAACGCGAACGCGAACAAATTTTTGTTCGCGCGAACGACCGCCTTGATTGCCCCCAGAGCGAATTTTCTCAGAAGGTCGCGCAACTTTTTTTGCTATCAACCAATCAGCAGGTACTTCCCTTGCATCATTTCCACAAATAGAAACTTGTACGCCTGACCGTTCCAAGAAAAAGCTAGGCACTAGCGTCAGTCTACTTTGCTTGTGAAGTTTGGAGAAGAATGGACAAGACAATGGACAAGACAGAAGCCATGATTCTTGAAATTGAGAAGAATCATGTACTGTATGACAAAGCAGACAAAGATTACAAAGACATCATGAAAAAAAAAGACATATGGAAAGCAATTGGACAGAAAGTCAGACTGACAGGTATGTGATTGAAATTAATTTTATTTTACCTGTTTACCGTCGACGGTTTTCCACGTTCGGGTTCGTGCTCTATTTGAATGGCAAAACTGCTCAAAAGTCACGTTTGCGTTCGTGTTCGCGTTGGACGCGTTCGCGCTCTGTTTAAACGGACCTTAATTCTGTTGTCCACCTTGTGACTGAGAAGAGAGTGGGTCAGACACCATTACTGGCACACACTGTTCACATGAACCAGTCACCCCCAAAATAACTCTCCTGCTCGCGAGCACAGCAACACACACTGCATTTATTCGTCGCAGCAGAGAGTAGAAAGGTCAGTTAAGATATTCTTAGCTCATAATGCATCATGGAAATTAGGTGCCACTCAAAAATTAAAAAACTATCTAAGGCCCCGATCAGGGCGCTTCATCTGAAACAGATGTAGGACAGTGGTAGGACCGTGATTGGGGACTTTTGTCTGGAGTGAGTTAACTCATTCCACTCCAAGTACGTACCAGTCAACTTGTACCATGATCACTTCCCTTGTGGACCAGGTATAAGTATTCTCATACCAACACACTATTCTAATTTCATTTATTATCGCTTGGCACAGTTCGCATTCTAAAATGAACCGTCTACATGATTCTCGAAGCATGAAAACAAACTTGGTTTGACTGATTAAATCAACAATTTTCCATTGATTTTCGCTGTCTTAGGGAACCACACTGTTTTTTTCTGCATTGGTCTCATGTAGTGCTGGTCCAGGGGAGTTGTAGCAGGCATGTAGCTGTGGGGCAGAATGACCTGCCATGAACCCCAACCACTCAGGGGAGATGTAGCAGGCATGTAGCTGTGGGGCAGAATGACCTGCCATGAACCCCAACCACTCAGGGGAGATGTAGCAGGCATGTAGCTGTGGGGCAGAACGACCTGCCATGAACCCCAACCACTCAGGGGAGATGTAGCAGGCATGTAGCTGTGGGGCAGAACGACCTGCCATGAACCCCAACCACTCAGGGGAGATGTAGCAGGCATGTAGCTGTGGGGCAGAATGACCTGCCATGAACCCCAACCACTCAGGGGAGATGTAGCAGGCATGTAGCTGTGGGGCAGAACGACCTGCCATGAACCCCAACCACTCAGGGGAGATGTAGCAGGCATGTAGGTGTGGGGCAGAACGACCTGCCATGAACCCCAACCACTCCCCATCCCCTCCCAAACACCACACCATGGCTCCAAGCAGATCACACAGTGCCCATTCCTACTTCTAATATGAATAAACAGAAACTGTTTTAACATATCTTATATTGCATGGACTTCATGGTAGCATATACAGATCTTAATTTTTTTTTTTTAACCCAAAAACCCTCCTGTTGTAGATCTTAAAAACAGAAAATTTTCCAGTTAAGAAAGGGGAAGAAACTTGATTATTTCCAAGTAGAAAAAGCTTTTTCATTCACACTTCCTAACCAGCACTGACACAGCATGACACAGCCTAACAGTGATACAGCCTAAATAGCACTGCCTAACCAGCACTGACACAGTGATACAGCCTAACCAGCACTGCCTAACCAGCACTGACACAGTGATACAAGCTAACCAGCACTGCATAACCAGTACTGACACATTGTTGGGGTTTCTCTGCTTGGCTTGATGGTTCATCAATGATTTTAAATACAAAACACATAATGTAATTAGGGACCCTAATGGTTGTTATTTGCTTCTAGATGTTGAACTACCAGTACAGGTGACAATCCAGATTTTTTCTCCACCCTTGGCAATAAGATTGATCAGACTGGTAACGATTACATCATAACAGCTGGTAATTGGAATGTTGTGCTTGATATAAAATCAGACGCCAGAAACCATCAAATTACCACTAATCATCCAAGGACATGAAAAAAGATACAGGATTTGATGGTAGAACATGGGTTGACTGATATTTTTAGACATATATTTCCAAGAAAGAGAAAGTATTCATGAAGAAAAAATAACAGTATAAAGCAAGGACGTTTAGATTATTTTCTGGTATCTGATAATGTGC
Source organism: Babylonia areolata (assembly GCF_041734735.1). Lineage (NCBI taxonomy): Eukaryota > Metazoa > Mollusca > Gastropoda > Neogastropoda > Buccinidae > Babylonia > Babylonia areolata. Next base: position 17,831,856 of record NC_134891.1, read on the forward strand.
TTTCAGAAGAAACTGCATGGTACTGATATTGGAATAAACTACCAATCTGATCATTCTGTTGTTGAGCTAGTTCTAAAAAAAAAAGATGCTATGAAAAGAGATAGGCAGTTCTGAAAACTTAAGAACTTGCTGCTGAGGGACAAAAAGACTGTAGAAGAAAAAAGAATAGTTATTCAGGATAAAAGAATACGCTCCACACTGCATAACCAGCACTGTCTGACCAGCACTGACACATTGTTTTCCTACCAAACTGGATTTCCTTTCAGAACTTTGGCCAGGGACGACCCTTTTGTTGCCGTGGGTTATCTCACGTGCACTAAGTGCATGTTACACACGGGATCTCGGCCTCATCTGAATGACTGGGGCGGGGTGACACAAAGCGAGTGGTGCGGCAGGAGACACTTCGTCTCTTCATGCTGGAAGCTCTGAGGAAGCCGGCCAGCGGAGGACAGGAGACTAGTGGATGGCAGGCATGTGCAGTGCTGTACTTCTTCTTCTTTTTCTGCGTTTGTGGGCTGCAACTCCCACGTTCACTCGTATGTACACGAGTGGGCTTTTACGTGTATGACCGTTTTTACCCCGCCATGTAGGCAGCCATACTCCACTTTCAGGGGTGCAGCGCTGTACAACTTCTGCTGCCGTGTTTTGTTAGCTGCTGGGCTGCCAGTCCCCAGGGCAGGTGGGGGTGGGGGGTTTCTCTGTTGTTGTTTTTTTTAAACCGCTTTAGTTTTCTCTCTTTCTCATAAACAAAACAAACCCTAAGCCACATTATAATGCTTAAGCTGTGGTGCTCTGTGACTGGAAGCAAAAATATGGAAATATCACAAAACAGTGACCACGCCAATGACACACACACATACACACAGACAGACACCAACCTCCACCCATACACACTCACTCTCTATCTCTCTCACACACACACACACATACACACGCACACACATGGTAATGCAAAATGAATAACATTAAATTCTTTTAAATCTGAAACAGACCTATGCACTCTAAACTCACATGGTAATGCAAAATGAATAACATTTAATTATTCTAAATCTGAAACAAACCTATGCACTCTAAACTATCTCAGACCTACACACTCTATCCTATCTCAATCAGCATCATAAAAAAACCAAACTCTCAAATATAACAAGATGCCACTGATGCACACAATAATTACATAAATTCATGAAAAAACAGTGCCAGTCAATGAAACTTGCAAAAGCTTTCCATGCTCAGAGATATTTTGTTGGAGTTCACCTGAGATTTCTACCTGAGGTTATCTTAAACTAAAAATCTCACTCCGCTTGCATATGTCTCTAGGTGTCACATTTACACACACACACACACACACACACACACACTCACACACACACACACACTCACATGCACACACACACACACACACACACACACACACACGAACACACTCGTGCAGTGCCCATACCCCAACAAGACACACTGTGTATCTGTCCCCTACCACCTCACACCACTCACCATCTTCTCCTCTGCATCGGATTTCTGGGGGAGCAGTGTTAAACAGCACTACACTCACTTGCCCAGGAAACAATAACAGCTAAACAATAACCAACTTGTCTCTTCAAATAACAACAATAACGGCTTAACAATAATGACCTTTTCCCTTGAAATAGCAACAACAATAACAGCTCAGCAATGACGAACTTGTCCTAACAACTGCAACAGCTAAACAATAACTAACTTGTCCCTTGAAATAGCAACAACAGTAACAGCTTAACAATAATGACATTGTGCCTTGAAATAGCAACAACAGTAACAGCTTAACAATAATGACATTGTCCCTTGATATAGCAACAGCAATAACAGCTAAACAATAATGAACTTGTCCCTTGAAACAACAACAACAATGGCTAAACAATAACATAATCCCAGAAAATAAACAATAATAATGGCTAAAAAACAGCATTGTCCCATGAAATAACAAAAACAATTAAGGCTAAACAATAACATTGTTCCATGAAATAGCATCAACTCTAATGGCAAAACAATAACACAAGGCTGAGGTTGATAATGATGATGATAACATGATGATGATGACAATGATGATGAATGTAAGGGGGGGGAGGGGGTGGTCATGTTGGGTGTGTTCTTGTCTCTGTAAACCACCAAACGCTGACAAGGATTATGGGATATCTAACACACACATTTGATCCTCTGCATGTGTATGCACATGAAGGGGGTTCAGACATTAGCCAGTGTTCACATCTATATATATATATATATATATATATATATATATATATATATATATATATATATATTGTCGATCCGAGAGATTAAAAAAAAAAAAAATCTTCACCCTTATCCCATCAGGTGCTGTGACCAGGATCTGAACCCTGGACCCTCAAATTGCACTCTTACCTGACCCACAACTTCATCCGCCTTGGTCGCCAGACAGCAGTAGTCTCCACAGGCCGTGATGGTGATCAGGTTCTTCACATACTTCACATATTTCTGCAAAAGACAGCACATAGACGGCTGCACACTCAGATCGTCGCAAACAGCATGAATGAATGAATGATATGGATGCTTATATCGCGCCTATCCTCGACTGGAGACCAAACTCTAAGCGCTTTACAAACACGGGGTCATTTACACAACAGGCTGCCTACCTGGGTAGAACCGACTGACGGCTGCCATTGCAGGGGCGCTCATCATTTGTTTCCTGTGCCATTCAATATTTCAGGCACACACACATGCACACTCAGACAGACATGTAATATTTTACGTGATTGACCATTTTTTTTATGTACCCCATCATGTAGGCATCCATAATCTTGTTTTCGGGGGGGTGTATGCTGGGTATGTTCTTGTTTCCATAACCCACCGAACTCTGACATGGATTATAGGATCTTGAATCAAACCATGCTGCTTACAGCCCAATTGACCAGCAAGGGGTCACGTCAGGGCTGACATCACAATCAGCATGAACATGAACGTGTGTGTGTGTGTGTATGTGCGCGCGAGTGCATGTGTCCAGGTCTGAAATCATCATCATCAGCTGCCACTATCATCAGCCTGTCTTGGAGTTACTTGGAACCCAAAGACATAATGTGCCCCAAGGAAGTGTTCTTTCTTTATTTTTTTTAAGGCACACACGCACACACACAAACAGCACGCACAACACACACCAACCCAACACCACACCAACCAAACCACCCTACACCCCCACCCACTCAAACCCACCTTTCCCCACACACCACCCTCTCCCCTTCCCCTCCCCTCCTCCCACACACCACCCTCTCCCCTTCCCCTCCCCTTCCCCCACACACCTCCCTCTCCATCCCCATCCACACACCACACCCCCTCCATGTCCTCCCCAATGGCTGACCTCGTTGTTCTTGGTGTCCCAGAAGATGACACAGTGCTCAGGGCGGTCCGGCTTGGTGAAGGAGTACACTACTGTGTTGGTGCAGTAACCCCACTGTGAGGAATATACACCAATCAACAGATAAGTGAATGTTTAATAACTGAATGAATGAACGGATGAATGAATAAATGAATAAACAAATAAGTAAATGAATCAACAAAACACACTTGATAAACACTCACATACATGCACAGAAGCAAACAGCACACTTGATAACAAACAAACAACAAACTTGATCACACACACACAAAAATCACACATGAAAACAAACAAACACCTCACATACACCAAAACTACAACAACAAAAAATCATACCCCCACAAAAAAAACTGATAAAGAAAGGAGAATTATGTGAACTAACACATTCAACTCAAACTCAAGTGGAAAGGGAGGAAATTCCACAGAATGGGACTCAAGACGGTGTGCTCAGGTTCTCTCCCTGCGTTACTGCTAGGGCACCACACCACACAACACACGGCCTCCATTAAAACTGTAATCCTTTGTCTCCACCAAGCGTATTGGTTTTCAGCTTAACTTTGTATATTGATAGGGAAAATAATCTGGTCTATTGTGAAGAAAAAATGACCTGATAATGTGTGATTGCTTGTTTGTTCATGTAAGCTTTTTTGTTTGTTTGTTTCTTTTTTTTTCTTTTCTTTTTTTTAAATCACTTTGCTCATATGAGCTTTTTTTGTTTCTTCACTTTTTGACATGTGCTCATTAGGGCTTTTTTTTAGTTTGTTTCTTCACTTTTTGACATCACTGTGCTCATTAGGGCTTTTTTTAGTTTGTTTCTTAACTTTCTGACATCACTGTGCTCATTAGGGCTTTTTTTTTAGTTTGTTTCTTCATTTTTTGACATCACTGTGCTCATTAGGGCTTTTTTTTAGTTTGTTTCTTCACTTTTTGACATCACTGTGTTCATTAGGGCTTTTTTTTAGTTTGTTTCTTCATTTTTTGACATCACTGTGCTCATTAGGGCTTTTTTTTTTAGTTTGTTTCTTCACTTTTTGACATCACTGTGCTCATTACGGCTTTTTTTTTAGTTTGTTTCTTCACTTTTTGACATCACTATGCTCATTAGGGCTTTTTTTTTTAGTTTGTTTCTTCACTTTTTGACATCACTGTGCTCATTAGGGCTTTTTTTAGTTTGTTTCTTCACTTTTTGACATCACTGTGCTCATTAGGGCTTTTTTTTAGTTTGTTTCTTCACTTTTTGACATCACTGTGCTCATTAGGGCTTTTTTTTTTTAGTTTGTTTCTTCATTTTTTGACATCACTGTGCTCATCAGGGCTTTTTTTTTAGTTTGTTTCTTCACTTTTTGACATCACTGTGCTCATTAGGGCTTTTTTTTAAAAAGTTTGTTTCTTCACTTTTTGACATCACTGTGCTCATTAGGGCTTTTTTTTTTAGTTTGTTTCTTCACTTTTTGACATCACTGTGCTCATTAGGGCTTTTTTTTTAGTTTGTTTCTTCACTTTTTGACATCACTCTTTTAGTTGATATGGCTTGTACAAAGGTGCCTACATGGAAGGATCTTCTAGCACTGCCATGCCTCTCTCTCTCTCTCTCTCTCCCTCCTTTACATAGTATTGTGCAGTGCATGCTTATGACTTTATGTAGTGCTGTGTAGTGCATGCTATGACTTGTATGTAGTATTGTGTTGTGTAGACCTTGTTTCAGGGTGGGGACTCGATGTAAAAAAAGTGCACCGGTGCTTATCTATTATCCTGAATAACTGAATAATAAAGAATTTTGTCTTGTCTTGTCACTGTGCCTCACCTTGTAGTCAGGTCGGATGTTGGCGAAGTAGATGAAGCTGTCCACGGCCAGGGAGATGCGCAGACTGCCCCCCTCCCAGGAGCAGGAGTACATGCTCTTCCCCGGAACCTTCAGAGTCCGCAGGTGCTGCAGCATGGAGACACACACTGCTGGTCAACTGTGTCTGTATGTGTGTGCAGTGTGGTGTGGTGTGTGAGTGTGTTGCGGGGTGTGGGTGTGGGTGTGGGTGGTGGTGGGTGTGGGTGTTGGGAGGTGCGGTGTGTGTGCGTGTGTGTTTGGTGGGTGGGGGTGTGTGTGCTGGGGGTGTGGTGTGTGTGTGTGTGTTTTTGTTGGGGTGTGGCATGTTCTCTGTGTGTGTGTGTGTGTGTGTGTGTGTGTGTGTATGTGTGCGCGCGCACGTGCTGGAGGTGTGGTGTGTGCGTGCTTGTTGGGGTGTGGAATGCTGTGTGTGTGTGTATGTGCATGTGTGTGTGTGTTGGGGGTGGTGTGTGTGTGTGTGTGTGTGTGTGTGTGTGTGTGTATGTGTGTGTGTGTGTGTTTGTTGGGGTGTGGCATATTGTTTGTGGCGGCGGTGTGGTGTATGTGTGTGTGTGTTGTGTGTGTGTGTGTAAGTGTATGTGTGTGTAAGTGTGTATGTGTGTAAGTGTGTGTGTGTGTGTGTGCGTGTGCGCGCGCGCGCACGTGTGCGTGTGTGTGTAAGAGTGTGTTTGAGGGATGGGGGTGGGGGTGGGGAGATGATCAAATTTGCAAACATTTACAAACCCAAGTCAGCTATGACAGACTTTTATATCATATTGTATTGTATTGTACTGTGTTATACTGTATTTCATCATATCGTATTGCACTGCACTGCACTGTAATACTGTTGTTGTTTTTTTGTAACAACGTACCTCTCTGAGTGAAAGTTGGGGTGGTCACCCTGGGGAGGGCACATCACTACAACGTCACTCATATCTTAACAATTTCTTTCTGTATGCAAGTGTGTTTGCTTCAACAACAAAGTGACTTTTCCCATATCTAGCCATGGGCAATCCTTTTGCTGCTGCTGTTGTTGGGTTTTTTTATGTGCACAAAGGAAGAATAATGTGCAATATGCAGGATGAATGTACAATGGAATATGTCTAATGCTAACGTCCATATTCTAAATATATTTCTGTTTAATAATTACGATGTAATAATTAATTGCAATGTTTTTAAAAGCGAATATGTGAAATGCTTTTATTTGAGAACATATGTTTATTACTCTTGTTTAATCAAGTTATCCGCGTGTGTGGGGTGGGGGTGGGGTGTGTGGGGGTGTGGGTGTGTGCCGATTATCTGGTTGTGGTTTTCCGCAATTCATCTTTATTCTTATCTTATCTGTCTATTATAATCAATGTGCAGTATAGTAGGCTATGTTTATAATTATATTCAAATAATGTTTCTTAATTCTTTCTGTTTTTACATTAAGAATACTAGTTATTACCTGCAGTGTGTGGATATATGTATGAAACGATGAATGTGATATTTTTTACATTTGTATCTTCATAATATTTGTAGGGGCTGTTGTTGGCTTTTACAGTTATGGTCCCCATGTTGTTTACTTTATGTTGTGATAATGCACCTGACCAAATTTCTCCAGTTGGAGATAATAAAGTTATTCTTATCTTATCTTATCTTATCTTATGCTGCACACAGGACCATGATTTAATGTCTCCTTTGAAAGAGTTTTATTATGGCCTTGAAATGGGTACCTCAATTTCTCCAATTTTTGTCTAACCGTTTAACAACTGTACGAACTCTACCGGCACATAAGATTCTTTCCTTTTCAGGTTGCATGATTTGTCAGGGAGTCTGTACTGAGGTGCCATAGCCTTTTAAGGGCATCAGGGCAGTGAATTCATATCCACTGTGCCCAGGGATCGGCGATGGAAATTGGGGCCCAATCCTCTCCTTCCGCCACTTTAAACCTTCGTTCAGCCATAGTCAGGAACCCATTCACACCTGGGCGCAGTGAGGCAAACTGGAGTACAGGGCCTTTCCCAGGAACACAGCACCAGACCAAAATGGGGCCTCCAATCCTCATTACTCATGAAGACTGGATCGGAAGTCCAATGCTTTACTGAGATTCTGTCATGGCAGCTCCTTTGGTTTTTTTTTTTATTTATTTATTTATTTTTTTTAACTGTACCTCTCCAAGAGGCGTGTAGAACTGGACCACGTTGACCTCCTTGTCCTGCCCCAAGGCATGCTGGGAGCCGGCCACAGCCAAGATGGCGCCAGTGTGGTTCCAGCCGATCTGAGCCACGTGCATGCCAGTGTCAATCAGGACCGGATCTGTCAACCAGGAAGAGAGAGATGCACTTTGTGTGTGTGTGTGTGCGCGTGCATGCGTGCGTGCGTGTGTTGTTGTCTTCAGTTTAACGTCTTTCCACTTGAAGTGATATTAGATCGTGCGTGTGTATGTGTGTGTGTGTGTGTGTGTGTGTGTGTGTGTGTGTGTGTGTGTGTGTGTCTTACCTGTGTATGTATATGTACGTGCATGTGTGCTTTCATGCATGCATATGTATGTTTGAGTCTGTGTGTGTGTGTGTGTGTATAGGTGTGTGTGTGTGTGCGTATGTTTGTGGTGTATGCAAGTGTTTGTGTATGCCTGTGTTTGTGTCTGTGTAAGTGCGTATGTATCTTTTTTGATGGACCAATAACTTCAAGTTTTTACCCTGAGGAATAAAATCATTCATCTCTTTGTCCTTTGTTTGTTTGTTTTTGTTTTTTGGGTTGTTTTTTTTTTCAAATCATAAGACTAAAAACTAAACCACTACCACAATCATTATCATGCATTACATGCGTGCCAGAAAATGTGTGTCTTCAGTAATGATGACGACATGGAAAAGAAGAGAAAAAAAACATCATCCATGCTTTTCTCTGTTAGTACACATGCAGGTGGAGGTGACATGGCGGAATGCCTTATGCGCTGGATTTCTGATCCAGCGTTCCCCAGTGATCAGGGTTTGAGGCCCCCTTTTGACATAAAGGTGAGCTGTGTCCTTGGGAGAGGCACTTTACTCTGACTTTCCCCATTCCACCCAGGTGTTAAGGCCAGACACGGTAGTACAAAAAAACGTATGAAATAAACTTGAAGTTTATGGCTTTCTGTGACATGGTATGCAAAGATATTGGACTAAACATGTCTAAAAAGGTCATTTTGTGCAATTTGTCGTGATGGTTTCCATGGAAACGAATCCAAAATGGCTGACAAATAAAAAAATTAAAAGCTTATAACTTTGGTACCTTTATAGATATGTTATTTCTGTTTGTTTTATTTGATTTATTTGTATTTGTTCTTTATTATAGTGCAGTGGTATTTTGGAAATTTTGTTGTTGTTGTTGAAATGAGTATAAATTCCTTGACATCATTTTTTTCAAATGAGTGTATATTCATTCTTTTACTAGTACTATACAAACCACTGCACTATAATAAAGATGAATACATAAAGAAATAAAGCACTAAGTTTGAACATGCTATCTTTTAAAGTTTTTGAGCAATAGCATTTTGAAAAATGGTATTACGAGGACAAAGCACAAAACTGAGAAAACAGGAAAAGAAAGAGATGTGCTTGTACTCACAAGAAATCACACATGTTGAAGCTGTTTAAAGCTTTATTTAAGTGAATATAGTACCCAGGTGAAACGGACTATAAAGATTAGATGTTGAAGAAGCAAATTATTCGAAAAAACGAAAATCACAAAAAAATCATGATTTTGGTCAAAATTTCACTACCGTGTCTGGCCTTAATGGGTACCCGACTTCGGATGGGGAAGGTTAAGAGCACTGGGACCCTGCTTCCTATGCCGAGACCAAGACACAGCGGATATGAATTCACAGCCCCGATGCCCATAAAACGCTGTGGGACCTTTCCAGGGATGCAAATTTATGTGTCATCAGAAGAAATGCGGAGTGAATGTAAGTGCGTCACACACAGCCCACCTAACACTGTAGCCCGAAAAACAACAGCATTAAGACACGCATCCTACCTCATTGCTTACGTTCTCAAAACCTAAGTGCATTGGGTTACACTGCTGGTCAGGCAGACAGATGTGGCACAGCGTATATGGATTTGTCTGAACACAGTGCCACCTCCTAGAGAAAGTGAACTAAGTGAAATGAACTTACATTCACAACAGTAGCAGATTTGCTGAATACAAGATGTTTAATTTGACCAATCAGGTAGAACCACACACTGAAACTGTAATGTACAGATACATGAAATGTGCTTTGAAAACTAAGACCCAGCATCTCAGACACTGCCAATCACTATTCAAGATCTGATAATTGGAGATCTGACAAAAAGCAAAGTCATTTCTGCCATCATAGTGAGGAAGACGAAATTCATTTGATGTTCTGCTGTCCAGCTCTTCATGACTTGTAGGATGAAATATACTCAGCCCAAATATTTTCACAATCCATGTCATTTTTAGATTTAATCTGCTTATGTCCTCTTAGGACTGTACTATCCAACCTGGTATTCTGCACTTACAAAGCTCTAAAATGATTGCATATGATTGGAACTTTGATGACAAAAGTAGTATGAACATTTCCTTAACCCCTAGGCTGCCTATATGATGAGATAACTCGTCATGGAAAGCATGTACGCTTCGCTGCCACAATGACGAGATAACTCGTCATCAAAATATTCTGACTTTTCCCTGCTTTGCATTCAGTTCATTGACAAAAATGATGGTAGCTTTAGCTTGGGGAATCTTTCTAGATTCTATTCATAGCTAGAAACACCATCTGCATCATAAGGCAGTCCTTTATTTGAACGTTTTGGTTGGGTTACTGGCTGCAGTCTTTGCATGGCTCCTCTCCTCGCTCGCTCAACAAAATGTCGGACTGACTTCGTGCTCAAGACATGCGATCGTGGCGAACTAAATCAACCACGATTACTGTCTTTAGCTGATGCTCAGAAAGAATTGAAGCATAAATTCGAAGGAGAAGACAGTGGTGAACATTTATGGGACGATTTGACAGAAAATAAAGGGAGCAATCAAGAGAGTGGCCAAGATACGACTATCAGTGAGTGATGCCGGCTGTTCAGCTCTAGCAGACGACAGAAGTCACCAAACTTTTAGCAGGACACAGTGAGAGCTATTTTCTTGGCACTCAGCCAATGCAGTCTGATGAGAACTGGATAAAGTGACCGTGTGAGAGGGGTGAAGAGGAGAGGGGTGGAGACTGAGGGGGTGTGGCCTCACAACCATATTATCACTTGCAGAAGTCACAATGCATTATGTATCTATTTATTTTTCAGTTTTTTTTTTATTGTGGTTGTTCTAGTATGATTTTGTGTGTGCAGATATCCATTTGTCAAGAAAATATGATATTTTAGTGCAAATTACCTGACTAATGTTTGTAATGAACAAGTCGAAAATGTGACAAAAAACAAAACACTGATTTCAAAACAACAGCATGTCACTAAAAATATATAAAATGGGAAAACATCATGTGTTTTGTATTCTTTATTCATTTCCCTTTCAGAAAATATATACTTTCATGGGTCTTTCTCCAATAACAAAGAGCACAGAATTTTTTTTAAATTTATACCCGTTTTTTGTGAAAAAACCCTGGCAAATCAATTTCACTTAAATCTTATTTTCCTGGCAGCAAAAGGGTTAAAACAGCTGCTGTTATCCATAACTAACTGTCCTTTCACAAGATATCCTTGTGTAACTGATGTATTATTGCCCCCTTCAGTTAGGGCCCTGATCTAATCTGAACAGAACATTTTGCTCTGTAGATCACATAGAATTCACTCAGAGATACAAGTGAATATTGGAGTTGCAGCCCTTGAACAGAGAGAAACACACACACACACACACACACACACACACAAGAAAAAAGAAAAAAAAAGAAACACCTACAAAAAGTCATGAAGCTCACTCACTCTCATCTGTTTCCGAGCGCATGATCTGGCAGCGGCCGTTGTCAAAACAGAGGGCCAGGGAGGGGCAGTTGGGCTCCACGTAACCATAGAGACCATTGTACCACTCCAGACCAGCGATGCGGATGGCTCCGGTCACGTTGGTCAGGCAGAACACCTGCATCTTCATCTGTCAAACGATGACCATCAACAACACTGATCATCATATTCATCACAATAGTAATGATTATTATCAACGGCAATAATAATGATAATAACAATGACAGTAATAACAATAATAATAATAATAATTATGGCATCAATATTTCAGTTCAGTCCAGTTACTTGAGGAGGTGTCACTGCGTTCGGACAAATCCATATACGCTACACCACATCTGCCAAGCAGATGCCTGACCAGCAGTGTAACCCAACGCGCTTAGTCAGGCCTTGAAGGGGGAAAAAAAAAAAGATGCAAAAACAAAGGAATGGATACATCATTAAATTAATGCATACATAAGTAAATAAACAAATATGCAGATAGATAACGAATAAAATAAAATGCTGAAAAAAAAAGTGTATATATGAAGCAGTGAATCTTGTGCAGAGGCAAACCGAAGCACTTTCACAGCAGACATTCACATACATACAGAACTCTGAAGTACAGGGATAATGAAAGACAACAACTTAGCAAAAAGAATGTGTGTCGACAGAAGCCTGGAGAAACCATTGGTGTAAAGAGGGGGAGGAAGGAGCTCTTTAGGAAAAAAGGCAGGTTTTAAGGCCAGACATGAAGGAGGTGAGTGCAGAAGGATGACTAAGTGAAAGAGGGAACTCGTTCCAAATGCAAGGTCCAAAGACAGAGGCAGAACAGCTACCCGCTGTGGAGTGTTTGAATCTGAGATCGCAGAAACGGAGTTTATCTGAAGCTGATTGTAGAGAACAAGATGGGGTGCGGGGGTTAAGGCAGTCTCTGAGATAGGAAGGGGTGGATCTGTTTGTGCATTTATATATAGACGGTACAACTGATCTTTTACTTTATTCTGTGTGAGACATGGAGCCAAAGGAGAGATGTTATGACAGAGGAGTGATGTGCTCAGATCTTTTCTTTCTGAGGACGAGTCTAGCGGCACAGTTTTGTACACAATGAAGAGAGTGAACTGCTGAAGCAAGCAAATGAGACAAGGGAGAATTACAATAGTCAAGGTGAGAGAGAATGAGATGAATCAAGACAGGTATTTCCAAACATAACTTGTAATTGACAAAAGCAGTGACTCATGCTGTTCAATGTTAGACTGACAGATGAAGTTTGAGAGCAGTCAGAATGTTTAATGCACGTTTTGTAGTATAAGACTATAACCAGAAAGTCTTGCTCCACTAATTGGCAAGCAATAAACATATTGTTCCATGATGTGTATGACGCTTTTGATCCAGACAGTGAAAAATAACACTCACACTGACACACACGGACACTCGTGTGCACACACACAAGGACACGCACGCACGCCCACACACACACACAAACCATGAAGGGAAAAATCTCCAACTCACAATAAAGTTACCGGTGTTGTCGAACACATGAACCTCTCCATTGGCAATGCCAAACAGAATCTTCTTCCCGTCTGGTGACCACTGCAACACAGCAAAAACTCTTCTCTCTGAAACCTCTATTGTCTCCCATGACACCTCTTTCATCTCCCGTGAAACCGCCATCGTCTCTCCCGAAACCACTATCGTCACCCATGAAACCTCTATCGTCACCCATGAAACCTCTATCGTCTCCCATGAAACCTCTCTCATCTACCATGAAACCTCTCTCATCTCTCTGTCGTCTCCCATGAAACCTCTATCATCTCTCTATCATCTTCCATGAAACCTTTATCATCTCTATATCGTCTCCCATGAAACCTCTATGATCTCTCTATCATCTCCCATGAAACCTCTATCATATCGTCTCCCATGAAACCTCTATGATCTCTCTATCATCTCCCATGAAACCTCTATCATCTCTCTATCATCTCCCATGAAACCTCTATCATCTCTCTATCATCTCCCATGAAACCTCTATCATCTCTATATCATCTCCCATGAAACCTCTATCATCTCTCTATTGTCTCCCATGAAACCTCTATCATCTCTCTATCATCTCCCATGAAACCTCTATCATCTCTCTATTGTCTCCCATGAAACCTCTATCATCTCTCTATCATCTCCCATGACACCTATATCATCTACCATGCAACCTCTATTGCCTCTCTATCGTCTCTCATGAAACCTCTATTGTCTGCTATGAAACCTCTATTGTCTCCCAAAATGTCCCAGCCAGTAAAAAACTTCTTATTTTCCCCCCATGTGCTTGACAATATTCAACAACATCAAAAGCACAGGTGGAAATGATGCAGTTAATTTTACCAACACACAATATATGCACAATTCACCAACACATAATGAACACACTCTCTATCATGTTCACCAACACATAATAAACACATACTCTATCATGTTCACCATCACATAATAAACACACACTCTCCATCATGTTCACCAACACATAATAAACACACACTCTCTATCAAGTAAACAAATACATAACATACACATACTCTCTATTAGTATCATTGACACATAAAACACACACACACTCTCTTAATAAGTTAACCATAACAAAATGATCACACACTCTCCAGTAAGTTAACCAACTTACAATACACAAACACTTAACCAACTCACAATACTTAAAACACTATCAAGTTAACCAAGACATAATACACACACTCACTCAGTTAACTAAACCAAGACATAATATACACTCTTTGTTCAGTAAACCCACACAGAACACCACACACACACACACACACACACACGCACACACAATCTCTATCTCTGTGAAAAGTCAAGGTGCACCACAATGAAGCGGTTTTTTTTTATCAGATTCTTCGTTTCCATGGCTTTCATTCTTCTTTCCAAATCTGCTGTGAGGGCCTGTGTCTCACAGACAAAACAGGAAGATAGGAAATACCAGTGCACCAAAGAGCCTGACCTAATGTTTCATGGGGATGCTGTTTCCTGTTTAGTTGGACTGCCTAGACATTGCAGAAGCCAGAAAATCTCATACAGTGAACACCAACATGCGTGATTCACTGTCTTGCGAGACAGACTATGGCCACCACTACGTTTATACCATGCCATGAAGTTAAACATGGGATTGCATTTCTGTGAGCCTGCAGCCTAGAATCAGCAGGACGCTGTTATTGATGAAACACATGGCTAACGTCTTACTTACCTCCACGCATGCAAGAGTCAAGGAGCGCAACTCTTTTCCCCAGATGCGGTTTCCATCCAAAGAACCGACAATCACAGCCCCTTTGATGAAAAAAGTGTATGTATGATTTGCCAAGAACAAAAAAAAATTTTACATGAAAAAAAAACAACCTCTTTCTTAACTCACTCCGGACAAATAGTTTTCTCCCTTGCTTTTCCCTATAGACGACCGATTTGTTAGGGTTAGGAAAAAAATCACAAAAAATATAAAACATAAAGTAACTGAATGAAACTCACTGTACTCGCTGTGGAGTGTGTTGTTACGGAATCTCATGAAGAAACTTTCCATTCAACCCATGACACCTTTGAAATGCCCGGTGTAGCTGCGATTGTTATGCTACCCCATGAGGAAAATGTGGACAAAATTTTAAGTGGCGAAACCGCTACTATGTTCCATTATCCTGAACGCTACCTTACGTCAGGAACGCTATAGCGCTCCATTGTCTGGAGTGAGTTAAGAAGCATTTTTCTTCTCATGCTCAATGCATAAGAGCATCCAAGTGACAGGCACAAAGAAATGCACTGATTACTACACACACACACACATATATATATATCTGTGTGTGTGTGTGTGTGTGTGTGTGTGTGTACGCGCACCAGCATGCATGTTTTGCGGGTTTCTATCACTGTGTGTGTGTGTGTGTGTGTGCGTGTGCGTGTGTGTGCCTATGTGAGGGTATTTGCATGCATATATGTGTGTGGGTGTGTGTGTGTGTTTGCATGCCATGCATCAAACAAACTCTTCTTTCTCCCATCTGTCTGCTTGACGTGAGGGCCCAGCAGAGGACACTACTGTGGCAGGTGCTGTTCTCATGGTTGTTTGTTGGACCATGTCTATACACGCCTGTGACCGGTGTAACAAGCCAAGTGGTTAAAGCGCTGGGGTTTCAACTGTTAAAGCGTTGGGTTTTTAATCTGAGAGTCTTGGTTTCAAATCCCAGTCACGGCGCCTGGTCGGTGAAGGGTGGAGAACTCTCCTGTCTCCCACTTCAACGTATGTGCAGAGCTGCTAGTGCCTGAACCCGCTTAGTCTGTATACGCATGCAGAAGATCAAATACCCATGTTAACGACCCTGTCAACCATGTCAACGTTAAGTGGGTTCATGAAACAAGAACATACCCAGTATAGCCCTGAAAATGGAGTATGGCTGCCTACAATGGTGGGATAAAAACGGTCATACACGTAAAAGCTCACTCACGAGTGAACGTGGGAGTTGCAGCCCACAAACGAAGAAGAAGAAGAAGAATACCCAGCATGCACACCCCTGAAAACTGAGTATGGCTGCCTACAATGGCATGCTTTAATTGACTCTGGCCGAGAACACTCCTTTGACAGGGCAAGCAGAAATATGGCGAGGGGGTGTGGGGGTGGGGACAAGTCGTTCTTCATCTTATTCTATTTTATTTTTTGTCTACTAGAACCCAGAAAAACTAAAAATTGTTTGTGAATTCCAACCCTGCAGAGGCTGTCGTTGCTGCAGACACTCTCTAAAAACACAGGAGCAACAAACACACCAAGGCTTCACAGACACTGTCACTGTTATCTAAACATACATCATGTGCAGCACGCAACAATACGTAGTCATTTGGATCGGACGATAAACCAAGGTCCTGTGTGCAGCTTGCACCCAGCACAATAAAAAGAGCCGACGGCAACAAAAGGGATGCTCCTGGCAAAATTTCACTCTGATAATAAAACAAAACACATTTGCAGAAAAACAAAACAAAAACAATCAAAGAAATAATAAAGTGTGGCACTGCTGTGTGGTGACACACTCTCCCTGGGGACAGCAGCCAAAAATTTCACATACAGAAATCTGTTGAGACAACAACAAAAAAAACAAAACAAAAAAAACAAACAATCCTGATACAAGACAAAACACATACCATCTTCGTACACAATGCAGATCTTCTGCCCGTCTGCCGTCCACTTCATTCCTCGCACCACAGACTTGTTCCGGTTGTTGATCATCTCTTCATACCACGAACCTGGACAACCATGCAATGAAGCACTGAAAACCTTAAAGAAGGTTAAAGATCCCATGGCCTACACGGCCATCGGGGCACTGCATTCATATCCACTGTGTCTGGGGTGTCAGAATACAAGGCAGGTCCTAGTCCTCTCCTTCTGCCAGTTGAACCTTCCCCAAACCAAGTCAGGTACCCATTCACACCAGGGTGGAGTGAGGAAAATCAGAGTAAACTGCCCTTCCCCAGGACACAGCACCATGCTGAAACAGGGCCTCCGACTCTGATCACTGGTGAGCACTGGATCAGAAAGCCAATGCCTGACCAATTCCACCATGGCACCTCCAAAACCTTACTGCTGTATTTTGTCATTTTGTGTCAGGCTGGCTGTCATTTTCAAGAGACTCAGGATATGAATTACCTTTCATGCTGCAATCTATTTACTGGTTGGAAACACAGAGTCTACTGTCTGTCACTGTTCAGGTTCAAAACATGAGTGGTAGCTGTTTTACCATATTCTGAACAGGAAAAGTCATGTGTGTTACTTGTCTGGTTTGTCAGATTGCTGATACTGCCTTGTGAGACAGAGTGGAAAAGTCAGTGTAGTTACTGCAGTGTCGGGTTTGTTGGTTTGCTAATACTGCCTTGTGAAATATAGCAGAAAAGTCATGTGTGTTACTGCACTGTGCCAGGTTTGTGTGTTTGTTAATCAGGTTTGTGTGTTTGTTAATCAGGTTTGTGTGTTTGTTAATCAGGTTTGTGTGTTTGTTAATCAGGTTTGTGGGTTTGTTAATACTGTGTGAGACAAAGTGGAAAAGTCATTGAATGACATATCATGAGCAACAAACTATCACAATTACAATTTTTTTTCCCTTTTTTTTTTAAACAACCATTGCACACAATCAGATTTCTGTGTCCCTTGCTCTTGCTTTTCAAATGTCAAGAAAAGAAACAAACAAATAACTGAATAAACAAATACACATAATAAACACCTACCACTCTCAAAGGAAAGACGGAAAAAATGAAGACAGAAAAAAAAAGTTAAAGGGGAAGAGAGAGACAAAGACAATGACATATTTTATTGTTTTTTCAGCAGTAAAGTCATGCAGACAAGAGGAAGAGGGGGTAAAAATGTCATTCAGTGACATTATAAAAGAATGAGAGACAGAGACAGAGACAGAGAAAGAGAGAATGACAATGACAATGACAAAATTTTATTTGTTAGGCCTCTGACTCATACCAAAGGAGTGGGTCAGGGGAAAAAACAGTAATAATGAATCATACTGTGTGAACAAGAACACCCCCACCTATGCACCCACACTCACCCCCACCAAACTCCATCCCACATTCAAGAGACCCTCCCACCCGTCTCCCACTTCCTCACCTTTGTACAGCATCCAGACGATGATCAGGCCGTACTGGTCACTGGTGGTCAGCTTCTGGTGCTGTTCGTTCCATGCCACCACCTGCACCGCCCCTGTGTACACACCCACCCACACTGTAGTGTAGTGTAGTGTAGTGTAGTGTTGTGTAGTGCAGTGTAGTGTAGTGCAGTGTAGTGTAGTGTATTGGTGGTCAGCAGCTTCTGGTGCTGTTCGTTCCATGCCACCACCTGCACCGCCCCTGTGTACACACCCACCCACACTGTAGTGTAGTGTAGTGTAGTGTAGTGTAGTGCAGTGTAGTGTAGTGTGGTGTATTGGTGGTCAGCTTCTGGTGCTGTTCATTCCATGTCACCACCTGCACCGTCCCTGTGTACACACCCACCCACACTGTAGTGTAGTGTAGTGCAGTGTAGTGTTGTGTAGTGCAGTGCAGTGTAGTGTAGTGTATTGGTGGTCAGCTTCTGGTACTGTTCGTTCCATGCCACCACCTGCACCGCCCCTGTGTACACACCCACCAACATTGTAGTGTAGTGTAGTGTAGTGTAGTGTAGTGCAGTGTAGTGTAGTGTAGTGTATTGGTGGTCAGCAACTTCTGGTACTGTTTGTTCCATGCCACCACCTGCACCACCCCTGTGTACACACCCACCCACACTGTAGTATAGTGTAGTGCAGTGTAGTGTAGTGTAGTGTAGTGTAGTGTAGTGTAGTGTAGTGTAGTGTAGTGTAATGGAGTGTAGTGTAGTGTAGTGTAGTGTAATGGAGTGTAGTGTAATGGAGTGTAGTGTAGTGTAGTGTAGTGTAGTGTAGTGTAGTGTCCCAGACGAGTGCTCACTAAACGCCATTTTTTTCCTGGGGAGTATCATTTCCTAAATATTTTTAGACACTTGTTGTGGTTCTTTTATTGCCTAGTCATCCACCAAGACCATTTGTCTCATCCGATGCACGTAGACATCACTCTCCATGAAGGGAAAAATATTGCAATGTCCTATCGACATTCACTAGATTTTGTTGCTAGGCGGTCATTTCTTGCATCTTACAGTGCATTATTAGTTGATTTTGTACTAATGGTAGGTAGAAAGGACATCATAGCAAAAGTGTATTCAAGAGGCAGTCTGTGAGCCAAGTCATGCATTTGTATTCTGTCTTTATTTATAACTACACACGAAATTTCTCCGTGTGAAAAGGCTACCACAGCAGAGCACATCTACACTACAACCTTTTTTTTCCCTCTTGAGACTTGCTACAAAGTGAATATTAAACCTTTGTCCCTGAACAACCTTACAAGTCATGGATCTTATGTTTTAATCAGCGCATGGGTCTAAAACTCTCATCCGAAATGACTAGATCAGACACACTCAAGTCAGTAGAGGAGAAGACAAATACGCACTGAGCCGTATTCAACCAGGTGTCAGATATCTTCGTTCCAAATATGTATAACATACTGTTAGGAATGCTATACACATTGTAATGAAGATTTTTGAGATTTACATATTGAAGTCAGAGGGGTTACCCTCCTCATACTATAAATTAATGTAAAGATAATCATGTAATGAAGTTAAACTTTAACATGAAGAATGAAGAGAGCATACAATTTAGGTTGTTTTTTTGATTTATTTATTTGTTTTTGTATGTTGAGAAATCTTGATATCATACCAGCAAGATTAACAAAAAGTTAGCTTTACAAGCATTGTCAGAACAGATCTTTACGAAATTGTCTCTCCTGCATGTTGGCAAACCACATATCGATTTGTTGGTTGGGTTGGGGGTTTATGGTTAAGCAAGTGGGTGGGGAGTCTGTTATTTTCTTTTTAAAATATTTTGCCATTCAATCTGATGCAACGGTGTCTAAACAGCCAAGATGAATGGTTCATCACTGACTAAGGTTTCACCTAGGCGAAAGCATACCTCTACATTTTTTTCTGTCACTGTAAGCTTCAACTGACTAGCTGTTCTTCTTGTTGTGATGAGCAGTAATTTACCTTTCCACTATGTGTGTGCCAAGAACTAACGTCTTCCAACTCTGTTTAGGTGAGGTGGTCCTTTTAGTTGTTTTGTTTTCTTTTTTATCTCTGTTTATCAAATGTTAATGTTGAAATGAAATTGCTTTGTGTATGAGGGGAAGATGTACTGGGTCTTCCACAGCCTTCAGAACTGTTATGAATTCTGGCACCAGCCCCACCTGGCACTTCCTGTAGCCACACCAAAAACACACCACACAACTATAAATGTAGTAGTGAATACCAATAAAATTGTGTAAATAAATGCAAGTGACAGTAAGATGTTTTGAATTGTGTGTCACTTTCTGCTCTGTTCGCGTGTAGTGTAGTGTAGTGTAGTGTAGTGGAGTGTAGTGGAGTGTAGTGGAGTGTAGTGTAGTGGAGTGGAGTGGAGTGGAGTGGAGTGGAGTGGAGTGGAGTGGGGTGGGGTGAAATGCAAGTGCAGTGGATTGGAGTGAAGTGCAGCGGAGTGTATTTTGTATTTCTCTTCCTTTTTTTTTTTTGTCACAATAGATTTCTCTGCATGAAATTTGGGCTGCTCTCCCCAGAGAGAGTGTGTTGCTACACTAAGAGCGCCACCCTTTTTTTCCCCCCTGCGTGCAGTTTTATTTGTTTTTCCTATCAAAGTGTATTTTTCTACAGAATTTTGCCAGGGACAACCCTTTTGTTGCCCTGGGTTCTTTTATGTGCGCTAAGTGCATGCTGCACACAAGACCTCAGTTTATCGTCTCATCCGAATGACTAGCGTCCAGACCACCACTCAAGGTCCAGTGGAAGGGGAGAAAATATTGGCAACTGTTCCGTGATTCGAACCAGTGCGCTCAGATTCTCTCGCTTCCTAGGCGGACACATTTCCTCTAGGCCATCACTCCAGTACAGTGCAGTGCTGTGCAGTGTAGTGTAGTGTAGTGTAGTGTAGTGTAGTGTAGTGTAGTGTAGTGTAGTGTAATGTAGTGTAAAGGCAGTTTAGCATAGTGTATTGCAGTGCAGTGGACTGCAGTGGAGTGCATTGCAGTGTGGTGTAGCCAAGTGCAGTGCAATTTGTATTTGTATTTATTTTTAACACAACAGATTTCTCTGTGTGAAATTCGGGCTGCTCTCCCCAGGCAGAGCACGTCCCTACACTACAGTGCCACCCATTTTTTTGTATTTTTTTCCTGCGTGCAGTTTTATTTGTTTTTCCTAGCAAAGTGAATATTTCTACAGAATTTTGCCAGGAACAACCCTTCTGTTGCCATGGGTTCTTTTGTGTGTGCTAAGTGCATGCTGTACATGGGATCTCAGTTTATCGTCTCATCCGAATGACTAGCATCCTGACCACCACTCAAGGTCTAGTGGAGGGGGAGAAAATATCGGCAGCTGAGCCGTGATTCAAACCAGTGTGCTCAGATTCTCTTGCTTCCCACAATATGTATAACATTACTGTTAAGGAAAGTGCTATACACATTTTGTAACCTTGAAGATTTTTTTGGAAGATTTCACACTTGCGCATGTGCCAAGTCAGAAGGGGTTACCATGCCTTCATATCCTATCAAAATACAATGGAAAAAGCACAAACGATCACTGGAAAATGAAGTTCAAACTAACATGAAGAAGAAGAGCATGCAATTTTAGGTTGTTTTTTGTTGTTGTTTTTTTGTTGGTTCCGTATTGAGCCCCTCTCTTGCTATCCCATACCCCAAGCCCCCCATTATCAAAATTATTTCAATTTGCATTTATCAAGCTTTGTCAGAACAGATCTCTGTACGTGAAATTTGGGCTGCTCTTCCTGGAAAACATGTTGGGTTGCCACAAAGCAGCAACACCTATATCATTTTTGTTGGTTTGTCTGCATGTTTACTTGTTTTAATGTCAAAGTGGGCTGGGGGTTTTTTGTTTGTTTTTTTTTACTAAAGAATTTTGCCAGGTGCAATCTTTTTGTTGCCATGGGTTGTTTTACATGCGCTAAGTGCATGCTGCACATAGGACCTAAGTGTTTCATCCAAAAGACGAAAAGACAAGTACCTGATCCCCTTATCACTTTTTTTTTCTTTGTCCACTTGTTAAGTTCAACTGACATATGCCTGTCTTCTATCTTTTGTTTGTTGTATGTATGCACTGATATATGTTTGCTTGTTCATATATGTTGTTTCCAAGACACTTCTATTGCTTCTCCCAACTTCTGTGTGTGAGTGTGTCTGTGTGTTTTCTTCTTTTAATTGTTTTTGTTTTGTTTTTTGGTTTATCTGCTTTATCAAAAATGTCTCACATGTTTGGAACAACTGAAATTCTAATATGTAAATGCTTTTTATGAGGGGGAAAAAAAGAAATTGTACAGGGTCTTACCACTATGGCCTTCCAGAGACTGGTTCATGGACAGATTGCTAGGGGCAGCCAGACCCTTCACTTTGGCATCTTTTCCTGTAAAAAACACACACACACCAAACACACACACACACACAAACATAAATAAAATGAATACACAAATAAAATTCAAAAGGTGAAATAAATAAATAAAAAGAAACAAAGAAAGATAAAGATCGTCTTTCTGACCATCTGAACTAATATTCACATAATTGCATGCCCTCCCGTTCTGACATACACACATGCACATACACTCACAACACAAGTGCGCGTACAAACGCTTGCACACACACACGCGCGCAAAATATCTCACAAAATATCTCAAGATCAATCAATCAAACCAAGAAGTTATTCAAATGCATTTTTATGTGTGTGATTGTGTGTGTGTGTGTGTGTAGTGAGAGAGAGAGAGACAGAGAGAGACAGAGAGACAGAGACAGAGAGAGTGTTTACGATGTCAACTGCTGTCAATTAAGAATATAAACATGCACCTTGGACCCAAGATTTAAAAAAAATATATATCAATCAACATTCTGAAACAATATCTGCACTTCTGTTTTATCAGCAGTCTTCAACAATGCCTTCTCCCACACTAATCAACATTCCACATGTATCAAGATCATCATTTCTGTCACTATACAACATAATCATTTCTGTCAGCATTCCACATCAAAGTCATCATATCTGTCAGCAGCCCACATCAAAGTCATCATTTCTGTCACCATTCCACATCAAAGTCATCATTTCTGTCAGCATTCCACATCAAAGTCATCATTTCTGTCAGCATTCTACATCAAAGTCATCATTTCTGTCAGCATTCCACAACAAAGTCATCATTTCTGTCAGCATTCCACATCAAAGTCATCATTTCTGTCAGCATTCTACATCAAAGTCATCATTTCTGTCAGCATTCCACAACAAAGTCATCATTTCTGTCAGCATTCCACTGTCAGCATTCTACATCAAAGTCATCATTTCTGTCAGCAGCCCACATCAAAGTCATCATTTCTGTCAGCATTCCACATCAAAGTCATCATTTATGTCAGCATTCTACATCAAAGTCATCATTTCTGTCACCATTCCACAACAAAAACCATCATTTCTGTCAGCATTCCACATCAAAACCATCATTTCTGTCAGCAGCCCACATCAAAACCATCATTTCTGTCAGCATTCCACTTCAAATTATCCCTGTCAACATTCCACATCAAAATCACAATTTCTAAGATACATAATGATCAGGATTCTTCACTTAGAATAATTCATCAAATGTTTCAGTCAAGATTTTCTTCACTCTTGTGATTAGCATTTTCTCCTTTTAAAATTACATGTACATTTCCAAGGTACATTTCTAGCAGGAGGAAACTTATGTAATTCCTTTTACTGGTTACAAGATAAGAGATTTCTCCACCTTTCACCCCCATCACTTGTTTTCTTTCTTTTCTCTCTCTCTCTCTCCCATCCCACCCCTCCTACAACTGCCCTGTTCCCCACTCTCCACACCCTGTGTGTGTGTGTGTGTGTGTGTGTGTGTGTCTGTGTCTGTGTGCTTGCGCGTGCGTGCGTGTGTGCTGAAATATGATTGAATACGTACATGCATCTAAATCACATTGTAGTAAACAAACAATAAACCAATGAAAAGAAGAAGAAGAAAATTCATCTCTATCTGATGATCAGCAATCTTACTCTCTGGCTATGGGAAAGTAAAAGCTAGAGAAGGCGTGCTCATTAACATATAAAATATAATATGTATAAAATAAAAATAAAAAAGTCATGTCATGAATATTTTTTTTTTACATATATATATATATATATATCTAATAAATCTAATCCACACAAATCAAAACAAACCAGCCCCTGCACCACAAACACCCTCAGCAAAATCATCACACACTTTGTTTTCCTCCTGAACATGTACACATCTGTTTGTAATGATCACTGTTCATCCCAAGACAGAGAAACAAAGTCCCTGCCGACTTTCAATCTATCACACACTTTACAATGTTAACAAAGTCAGTAAACCAGCATGCAAACACACATGCACAACACGCGATGTTTGTTGACCTTGCCCACTCGGGCTTTTCTGGATTTGATTTGAAACCTTTCATGACTTTTCACACACGCACACACTTAGTTACATACAATGATACATTCCTGCACACACACACACAAATACCTGAGTACAGACACACACACTCACACACACACACACAGTCGAACACACATATATACCTGTAAACACACACACACACACACACACAAACACATTTACACACACACACGTAACAAATTCACACACACACAACACACACACACACACACACACACACACACAGAGTTAAGTGATTTATTTTTCCAGTTATTTGTTAAGTTTCGTGAAAATTTGTAACCAACATCAACATCAAACTAACACAATCGCACAGTCAGCGATAACAACAACATTACAGTCCACAAGTTTAGTATACATGTAAACCAAAAAAAAAAAAAAAAAAAAGGAATTAAACAAATGAACACAATAAACAGGCTAATCACATTACCACTGCCTTTGCTTTTCACTCCTCCCTGCTGGTCCCCTAGGCATTGGTAATAAAATAAAGGCAATGTTAACAAGCATGTTCCTCCCAACACCTCCACACACCAACAGAGAACGATGCCACTGCAACTCCATTCTCTCAATTTCCAGCTCCCTCAAGATTTTTTTTTTTTTTTTTTTCAAATCACCCTGTCGCATTCCCCAGTCTAAAAAAAAACGAAAAGAAAAAAAAAAGCCAAAAACACAACCCAAAATCCGGCGCTGCAAGTTTTCTCACCCTCCTTCGAGTTAGCGTCTTTTGCGACAGGTTCTTTTGCATTTGTCTCTTTTGGGTTGGTCTCCTTGGGGGCGGTGACAGACGGTGGGAGTTCTTCTTCCTCATTTTCACTTGTCTCTTTATTGTCTTTTTTGTCTGACTCTGGGGAATCAGTGGGGTGCACTCTTACCAGGAAGCTACAAAATGTGACTGTTAAGTGAAACATCTGTTGTCAATGCTACAGGATGAAATCTGAAGAAAGGTGGTTAAAAGTTATGGTTAAAGGTGCCATAGCCTTTTATGGCTATCAGGGCAGTGAATTCATATTCACTGTGTCTAGGGCTTGGTTTAGGAAGGTGGGGCCCAATCCTCTCTTTTTACTGTTTTCACCTCCCCCAGTCAGGAACCCATTCACACCTGGGTGGAGCGAGGAAATCTGGAATGAAGTGCCTTTCCCAGGAACAGAACACCATGCCAAAACAAGGCTTTGAACCCTGATCATGGGTGAACAATGGATTAGAAATCCATCACCTGACTCTGCCATGGTGCCTGGAATTATATAAAACTATTTTCAGGACATCATAAAATCCTAGTATTAATGTCCCTCATCTCCAATGAAAGTTGGGTTTGTTTTTTTGTTGTTGTTTTGTTTTTTTGGGGGTGGGGAGAGAAACACTTGGGTGCTTTATTTGAGTTCAAGCAGATCAAATATGCACATATAAGATCCTGTAATACATGTCAGCATTTGGTGGGTTATGACAACAATATCCAGCATGCACACCCCTGAAAATGGATTATGGCTGCTTACATGGCGGGGTAAAAATGGTCATACACGTAAAAAGCCCATTTGTGTACAACGAGTGAACGTGGGAGTTGCAGCCAATGAATGAAGAAGAAGAAGAGTTCAATTCAAGTTTGCAGTAGATGTTCAACAAATATTTCAACATGGTTTCCAAATGCCAGCCAGCTCTGGCTCTATGTGATGCTTTCTGTGCATAAAAGATTTGCCATGCTAGAAAATTTCCTAACCATATCATCAAGTTAATGACATAACTGTTGATCCTAACAACAGTTTTCTGTCTTGTCTCATTGATAAAAAAGAAAAAAAAGAAGTTTCACATCACAGAACCTCTCAGCACTGTCCAGTCCAAGACATCATAATCGAGAACAAATGTGCAGCAATACATTCCAGTTTGGTTTTAACCAGTCTGTTCCTCCACTTAACATCCTCAATATTGTCCAACCCAAAACAATGTCTATTGTTCAACTACAAGCTAAACACTGTTCAACCCAATACAGTGTCTTTGTGTCCTCAATAAACGAAAATTACAGTACATCTTAAAAAAAATTGTCTGACCCAAGACAGTGTCTATGTGCTCCACTAATGGTTAACATTGTCTGACCAAATACAATGTCTATGTGCTCCACTACATGCTCAAAACTGTCTGACCTAATATAATATTTATATGCTCCACTACATCCTTAACACTGTATGACCAAATACAATATCTAAGTGCTCCCAAAATTAATATGCTTAATATTGTCTGACCTGAGACAATGTCTATGTGCTCCAGTATGTCTTTAACATTGTCTGATCCAATACAATATTTAAGTGCTCCACAACATGCTTATCATTGTCTGACCCTATACAATGTCTATGTACTCCACAACATCCTTTACATTGTCTGACCCTATACAATGTCTATGTACTCCACGACATCCTTTACATTGTCTGACCCCATACAATGTCTTTGTGTTCCACTACATGCTTAACACTGTCCAACCCAAAACAATGTCTATATGCTCTACTACATGGTTGACACTGTCCGACTCAAGACAATGTCTATATACTCCACTTAACATTCTCAACATTGTCTGACCCAGTACAAGGTCTGTGTGCTTCAGTTAACATCCTCACCATTGTCCAACCCAAAACAATGTGTATGACACAACTGCACTTGTTTTGTTTTCATTGCATTTTTTGCTGCATGAAAGCTGATTGCCATGGCCAGTATGATGCTCATAGCTGACACCGTAAAACACTACTGTGTTGCTGGCACATTCTAAACTGCCACAATGCCAAATGGAAGACAGCACTGGCTCTTTGGGCAGTGTGACAGAGATATGATTCATAAAAATATTTCTGTCCAACAGTTTGCTTTAGAATTACCTTTTTCTATAGAAACCAGCCTATGACAAAGGCCACCTGCGGAAAGCACACAGATTATTACATTTCTGTACTTTCCCTGCCAGGTCAGGTCAGTTTTCAAGTTCTGGCATCAATCAATCTAGGTGTGTTTGACACATCTGATTTCAATGGCTATCTGGCTTTTGGAAAAAAAGATATCAATTTGCACTACTTGCAACCAACTGTAAATAGTCTATATTTGTGACCAGTACCCCTGAAAAAAAAAATGCATGTATGGCTATTCTGTATCATGCACTGTTATGCCCTTCTAATTATGTATGAAAGATCACACAGATAGAGAGGGGGTTGTTGGGATTAAAAACATAAAACAAATAAATAACACTTCTCACACTCAAAAGTTTAAAAACAAAGACAAAAAATTTAAAAAAACATTGCACCACTTCCATTTTTAAAAAAAAAGAAAAAAAAAAGAAACACCAAATGAAAAAAAAAATGCGTATGATCACCCGACATTGATTTTCTCCAACTTGTCTTGACTTTCAGTCCTTTCAAAGTTTCATATTCACTACAATCTGCACCTCTTACTGACTAAGAAGAACACACGATTGTGTGAAATTTGTGTACATTCTGTAATTTACTTTCTGGTTTAGATTTTTTTTATCTGTTCTGGTTTACAAGTATCATCTTGTTCTGCTTCCAACAGTGAGAGAGCTGACTGATGTTAACAAAGTTGATTGCCAAGGATATCTTTCTTCTTTTTTTTAATTAATAAAAAAATATTTTTTTTATGAATGTCAACAAATCACCTAGTCAAAAAATTAAGTACTGCTGACAGACTAATGTCCAACCAACCAACGCAGTTGTCTGATACAATGTTTCAAGCCTATTTTGTATGTGTTCTATTAAAGATTTGCTTAATTTTTTCCAACATGTCCTGTTGACTTGATTCACATGCAAATTACTGAATACCACTGACATGTAGTGATGCACAAATTTGAATTTCAAACAGTCAAAAATAAAATTATTGTTTACTTAACCTCTCAGAAGAGAAAACACTGACAGTTTTATCTCTGAAAAGCTAATTTTTGCACTTCAGTCAAATGTGCAGTGCACCCAATCCCTAAAAGTTGGCAGTGGTTTTCCCACCATGCACTGCTGGAGGTGTTTCATAGTGTGTGACACACTTGACTCAGAAAAAGCTTTGATACAGGCATTGCTCCAAATTTGTTTTGTGTTTTGGAAAACATAGTTTGTGGAAATTGTTACATTATTTTGCTTCACTACGCACAGAAAAACAAAGCTGACAATCTAACAACAGTAACAACTGTAGGTCATGTATACACAAATCTTATTTTCTTAAAATACCAAAGACAATCATAATATGGTGGGTGAATAAAAGTGGATATTATCATAAATCCTTTCTGCTGTCTTA
This sequence comes from Babylonia areolata, assembly GCF_041734735.1. Taxonomy (NCBI): domain Eukaryota; kingdom Metazoa; phylum Mollusca; class Gastropoda; order Neogastropoda; family Buccinidae; genus Babylonia; species Babylonia areolata. The sequence goes on from NC_134891.1 coordinate 17,860,323, forward strand.
CCAGCCTGCATCTCCAGTTTTAAAACCTTGAGAAGGCCCTCCTCCCCTCCACAGGCAATGTAGCCATGCTCTCGGTTCCATGACACACACCTCAGCTTGGTGTTGTTTGGGATGGCAATCTGTTATCAGATCAAGTTATAATACAGACTCACTTTGTCCACAAATATTAGTCAAAAATTAAGTTGTAGTCATACAACTATGGCAGTATGTTAACAGACTGAAAATAATAATCATTATATATGCTCAATTTGTGTACAGATGTTAGTTAAAAATGGCATTGTTGTTACACAATTTATTGTCACCTTTATATTGTTATAAACATCTAATAATACACACTTGATTTTGTCCTCTCTGCTTCCATTCACCATAAACCTT
>NC_134891.1:17865697-17873197 GCF_041734735.1 Babylonia areolata
CTCTCTCTCTTTCTCTCTCTCTCTCCCTCCCTCTCTCTCCCTCCCCCCCTCTCTCTGTGTCCTTTTTGCCAGGATGAACTGAAACTGAATACCATTTATTGTTTATTATATGCACATTGATTTGCGGATGAATTTCTCCAAGACTGTTAAAATATGTTTCCAAGGACACTTTTCCGATCAAACAACAAACAGATAAACTGTCAAGTATCAAAATTTATTTTCCACGTGATCAAAAGGAGAAACAATCTACTCAGACATAATTTAGTAAAATGTCACGTCCATGAACAGAATAAAATTGTGTGATGCTGTTCAAGTATCATCAAACTCCTTCCCTTGAGCAAATAAACATAAATCTATCTACATCACTCTCTAGGTGTGTATGTCCCACCATCCTACCCCCCCCCCCCTTCCACCATCTCCCCACTGTTCTACTCCCCCCCTTCCACCATCAGCCCACTGTCCTACTCTTACCCTTTGCCCCCCCTTGTCCTATTTAACCTTCACCTATGTTTCCCACCCCTCCCCCCTGCATCTCCACCCCTAGGTGCTACTCCACCCCACGCCCTCCTCCTACTCTCCTGTCTGACCTAGCAGACACTTTTCACAAAAAAACCAAAAACAAACAACAAAAAAAAAAAAAAAAACGGAAGAAAGACCACACATTTTCCTCCAAAGAACAGAGGCGTAGAGTTATTGGGTGTGATCCCCGCAGAGATCGCCTAACTCAAAGCTAGTTTTTGAAGACATTTTCCCGCTACAATGCCACCCAACCAAACTAAAATGCCCATATTGTCCTGGTGTATCCACTTTAGCAATTTTTAGCGTATTTCATATTTCAATTCTTTTCATTTTCCGAGATTTTACTGTCTTACCAATGATACTAAAGCCCTATATTCATTTCATACAATGTTCTTGCATAATTTGATACGACATGATTACCATATTTTCTTCTTTTTTTTCTTTTTTTTTACCCTTTTACAAAAGCAAATCTTACATGATTATCTTACAAACACAAGACGTTGCATGACAAAGAGATAAGGTGTGATACATCACTAAAATTACTCCGCTGCTCTCAGCGTGTATACTCATTAGCAAACAATGCTTTAACTCACTCAGTACGACCAGTCCTCTCTTCTCCTCTACACAGACCCCTCGGATGTCCAGTGGGTGTCTGAATGACCCAACCTTTAGCTTCCGTCGTCAGAATTGTGGTATTCTCTGTCAACATTCACTTCTTCAGTATAACAGCCTTCCGCTTGCAATATTTTGATGATGGTAATTGGGGTGAAACGCTGTTAACGTCGTCTCTTTCGCCGTTCGTATGGAGAGAGTTAACATCGTGTCAAACTGCATGTGAATCGGAGAAATCAAATGATTATGTCGTTTGGTTAAAAAAGCCAATGGGTTTAGTTGGAAATTACTGCCCTTTGATTAATAGAGGGAACATCCACCTTCACTATTCAACAATCGACTGAGTCATATCCGTCCATCACCACCCCACCTTCCTGTCTTTCTCTGTCTTATCAATCATCAACATCAAAATATAATCTGCTCAGTCTTTAGGATAGCGTCTTATCCTGCACAGAATTGAACACATCTAATCATCAGTGGCTTAAAAAGACGTACACACATAAATAAACAAATATAAATCTATCTCCATGCCTCCCTCACCCCTCTCTTGGTGTGTGTGTGTGTGTGTGTGTGTGTGTGTGTGTGTGTGTGTGTGTGTGTGTGTGTGTGTGTGCCGAGGGAGAGGGAGGTATTTATTTGGTGCACGCAGGTGCGCGCACGTGTGTGTGTGTGTGTGTGTGTGTGTGTGTGTGTGTGTGTGTGTGTGTGTGAAAGTCACTTAATATTCAATCCAGTGCATGACAGGACTTTATCCTTAAGACTGAACAGATTACACTTTTATCATGATGAAGAATTAGACAGAGACAGGAGGGTGGCGGGGAGAGGGACAGAAATAACTCAGTCAGTTGTCGAATATTGGCAGTAAGGGGAGTGAAGGTGGATGTTCCCTCTGTTAGGCAAAGGGCAGTAATTTCCGACCAAATGATTAGTTGGGTGTTTTTTTTCCCCCATAACGACATAATCCTTTGATTTCTCCGCTTTACATGCAGTTTAACACATTCTTGATGAAGGTGGACGTTCCTTCTGTTAATCAAAGGGCAATAATTTCCAACTAAACCCATTGGCTTTTTTACCCAAACGACAATCATTTGATTTCTCCGCTTCACATGCAGTTTGACACGATGGTAAAGCATTGTTTGCTAATGAGTATACACGCTGAGAGCAGCGGAGTAATTTTAGTGATGTATCACACCTTATCTTTTTGTCATGCAACGTCTTGTGTTTGTAAGATAATCATGTAAGATTTGCTTTTGTAAAAGGGTAAAAAACCAAGAAACCAAGAAAATATGGTAATCATGCCGTATCAAATTATGCAAGAACATTGTATGAAATGAATATAGGGCTTTAGTATCATTGGTAAGGCAGTAAAATCTCGGAAAATGAAAAGAATTGAAATATGAAATACGCTAAAAATTGCTAAAGTGGATACACCAGGACAATATGGGCATTTTAGTTTGGTTGGGTGGCATTGTAGCGGGAAAATGTCTGCAAAAACTAGCTTTGAGTTAGGCGATCTCTGCGGGGATCACACCCAATAACTCTACTCCTCTGTTCTTTGAAAGAAAATGTGTGGTCTTTCTTCCGGTTTTTTTTGTTTGTTTTTTTGGTGGAAAGTGTGTGCTAGATCAGACAGGAGAGTAGAAGGGGGGCTGGAATAGGACCCAGGAGAACAATGGTTGGGGGGGTGGAGAGGGTAGAAAAAGGGGGGACATAGGGAGGGTAGGACAGTGGGGAGATAGTGGTAGGGAGAGTAGGACAGGGGGGAGATGGTGGTAGGGAGAGTAGGACAATGGGGAGATGGTGGTAGGGAGAGTAGGACAGGTAGTCCTAGAGAAAGCTGAGGGAGTGATGTAGATAGATTTATGTTTATTTGCTCATGTGTGTGTGTCTTTTTAACCCACTATTTATTAGAGATATCATATTTCGTGCACGATATCCGGAAGACTGAACAGAGATTTTGATCTTCATGAAGAATTAGACAGAGAGACAGGGGAGGGACGGAAACAACTCAGTGGCACTACAGAAGTGAAGCTGGATTGAGTATATAATCAGTGACTTAAAAATACACACACACACATATATAGACAGAGAGAGAGACAAAAAAAAAAGTACATAGATATCTCTCTCCATTCTTCCCTCATCCTCTCTCTCTATCTGTACACACACACACACACACTCCCTCTTCACCCCCCCGCCCCCCCACCCCCTCCTTGTCAGTTTCCCGACATTTTGATACAAATTTGACAGATGCAGATTTAGATTTTTACAGATCACTCCGTGACCTTTTTTTTTTTTTTTTTTTTTTGAACTGAGGTAAAAAAAAAACATGCACTCGCTGTCAAAAACCTCTCACGCACACGCACGTGTACACACACACTCACACGTATACACACACATACCATCACACGCGCACGTGCACACACACACACACACACACACACACACATACTTAGAGAGATACAGAGAGAGGAGTGACAGAGAGAAAGCAGGACTGGAGAGATGCACTGACGACAGGTAGCACGTGCTTCCCATCCCAAACAAGCTGGCCATTTGCTGCATCAGGCCTTACGTCCAACAGTCTGGCACCTGTGTAGTGCTTCATATCGATCACAGGTGTTGCTAATGTTTGGAGTCACTAAAACCAGGTGTGTGTGTGTGTGTGTGTGTGTGTGTGTGTGTGTGTGTGTGTGGTTGTGGCCTCGTGTATGAGTTCGTGTGTGTTTGAGAGTAGGTGGGTGTACGCTTGTGTGTGTGTGTGTGTGTGTGTGTGTGTGTGTGTGTGTGTGTGTGTGTGTGTGATAGAGAAAAAGAGAGAGAGTTAGTGAGTGAGTGTGTGCATATCTGTCTCTGTGTGTGCTCGTGCACGTGCATTGGAAAGAGTGAGAGAGAGAGAGAGGGAGAGAGAGAGAGACTCTGTGTGTGTGTGTGTGTGTGTGTGTGTGTGTGTGTGTGTGTGTGTGTGTGTGTGTGTGTGTGTGTGTCTGCGTGTGTATGCACGGAATTAATAAATATATGGACCGATCGAACACAAACACATACATGCAGAAAGACAGAAGAAGAGACACAGAGAGATGGTCTGTTGAATACTGTATTAAGAGAGACTCGAAAGGAATGGATGAGAGATCAGTAGACTGAACGGATGAATTTAATGAAAATTATTTGAATAATGGTATCTATTTTTTCAGGAAGGGGAAAAAAATCTTTTGTTCACTGATTCAGCAGCATTGAAAACACTCAGAGTGGTAGGTGGACATCAACACAGGCATCACAAGAAAATCAAGGTGAACAGCACGTCTCGAGGCGAAGTCCGAGCTAATAACGCTAATAACAGAATAACACCCAGCTGTCCAACAGCCGGTTCCTGTCCCTGGCCACACACACTAACACACACACACTAATATACGAGAGAGAGAGAGAGAGAGAGAGACAGACAGACAGACAGACAGACAGACAGACAGAGGTGAACTTCTTCTTCTTCTGCGTTCGTGGGCTGCAACTCCCACGTTCACTCATATGCACACGAGTGGGCTTTTACGTGTATGACCGTTTTTACCCCGCCATGTAGGCAGCCACACTCCGTTTTCGGGGGTGTGCATGCTGGGTATGTTCTTGTTTCCGTAACCCACCGAACGCTGACATGGTTTACGGGATCTTTAACGTGCGTATTTGATCTTCTGCTTGCATATACACACGAAGGGGGTTCAGGCACTAGCAGGTCTGCCTCTCAGAGAGACCTGGGAGATCGTAAAAATCTCCACCCTTCACCCACCAGGCGCCGTCACCGTGATTCGAACCCGGGACCCTCAGATTGACACGGTCCAACGCTTTAACCACTCGGCTATTGCGCCCGTCGGTGAATACTGAAATATCTAATATCATTGGCCGTACTAGATGACATGGGGGTACAAATCAGAACAATAATGGTGAAAACAATGAAACACAAAATTGGATCGGGGGAAAAAACAAAACAATAGAAAACGAGAGAGACTATGAGAGAGAGAGAGAGAGAGAGAGAGAGAGAGAGAGAGAGAGAGAGAGAGAGAGAGAGAGAATCTGACAGAGGAGGGGAGACACACACACACACACACACACACACACACACACACACACACACACACACACACACAGACGGGGAGAGAGAATCTGAGAGACAGAGGGACAGAGAGAGAATCTGAGAGACAGAGAGAGAGAATCTGAGAGAGAGAGAGAGACAGAGAGAGAGAGAATCTGAGAGACAGAGAGAGAGAATCTGAGAGACAGAGAGAGAGAATCTGAGAGAGAGAGAGACAGAGAGAGAGAGAACATACGAACGAACGAACGAATCTTTTTAATGAGGGAAGTGGAATAAGCATGTATATGCCTTTTTACATCCAGCCCTCAGGGCAAAGAGAAATGAAATCAAATTGTTCACAAGATAACAAAAGGTTATAGAAAAACATACGTGACATTCAAATACACTCAATTGCACAGTAAGCATTTACAAGTACATAATCATGATACCTGCATTCATGACAATAATGTATGTGAATAAAGTAATGAGAGAGAGAGAGTGAGTGAGTGAGAGATAGAGAGAGAGAGAGAGAATGAAGGAAGGAAGGAAGGAATAAATGAATGAATGAAGAAAGGAAGGAATTTTATTTCCGATAGCATTAGAGTAAGCAAACAATTGCTTTCTCCAGCCCTCGAAAGGGAAACATGTCTAAAGAAAAGGTATGAAGAAGACCCCAAGAAATGAGTAAGTGTGTGTGTGTGTGTGTGTGTGTTGTGAGAGAGAGAGAGAGAGAGAGAACACTGAACACTGAACACTGAACACTGAAATGTATAATGTCATTAGCTGAAAAGCTCTGGTGACATAATAGGTACAAATAAGAACAAAATAGTGCAAACAGATGAAATGGAACAGAAAAAAAACACCCCAAAAAACAAAACCAGAATAGAAACAACATATAAACTAATAAGAGATTTGCGACACTTTGGCTCATTGTCATTAGCTTAAACGTAAATGTGACAGGAGGTAATTTGCCTTTTTTTCAGTCGTTGGTCTCCAAGGTTTGGACAGTACACATAAAACAAAGTACAGATAAATCATATAAAAAGCATGTAACATCGATACACATCATATCAATACGAACACATCAAATAATTACAATGTCGACATTGACCATCCAAATGTAGTCCTTCCTTTTTTTGCCTATGCTTTTTTCTCATAGAATCTATACTAATTGTTAATTGACTAATGAGTATTTGGACCGATGATGGACGTTTTCCGTCCATTTATTGCCTCAGATACATATTTTGCTAGTGAAAGTATCATATCTTCATTTTCTGTCATTAGTATGCCGAACAAATCTTTTCTCTGCGCTGGAGCTGTATTGAAAATGGTGCAGTTTTTTTCGTAATTCATCGTATGTTTTGCAGTTAAGTATGAAATGATTTTCATCTTCTGGGCTTTCGCCACACATTGGGCAAGGAGATGTTGCTACGTCTGAATCGAACCATCTTCTGTTGGCATTCAGTCCAAGTGTTCTCAATCTGAGCTTCGCAAAGCAGATTCTATGCCATTTATTTGTTATAATCTTAATATACTTCTCTGTTTGAAATGTTGATTTAAAAGAATAAAACCATTTATACATATCATTGTTCTCTATTTCTCCGTGCCAATTTTGTTTGTAGCATGCTATAAGTCTATCTTTAAATTCCGATACAAAGCCGCTCTCGTGCCCTACTCCTTGGCTCATCCAAACAAGACTGAATCCGTGTTCCGTTAGTATTTTCTTGACGTGGAATACCCAGTTCTGTTTGCCCTTCTCCTCTTGCAGTAGCAGTATCTCGTATGCTTGTCTACACAATCGTGATGTTGGCAGTCTTGTTAGTTTGAGCCAATATTTTATGCATTTTACAACTGATCTGATATGCAATGGGTACCTGCCGGTTTCGCCATTCATTACAGTGTTTGATGAGTGTAATAGGACACCAAAAAAGCGCTTCGTTCCAAATGTATGCACCTTTTCCATTTGGTTATTTGGCATGAGTCCCCATATTTCCGCTCCATAGTTCAAGGCTGGTTCAATTTGTGTGTCGAAAAGTTTCCAAAAAAGCTGTGCGTCAGTCGAAGGCAGTCTCTTGAGTGATTTTTTAATATGGATTACACCTTTTCCCCTTTTCTATTTGCTTCATCCCACGCAGACGTCAAACTCAATTTTGTTGTGAATAACATTCCCAAATATTTATATGTTTTGGTTACTTTTATTTCCCTATCACCATAGCACCATTTTTTACTAGTCGAAAGATGACCTCCATTGCGGAAAACTATAATACTGGTCTTATCGAGATTTACTGTTAGTTGTAGTCTGTTTCTTGCTTAAGGGC
>NC_134891.1:17878197-17883197 GCF_041734735.1 Babylonia areolata
TGCCATCCTTTCTTTCTGCTGCTTCTTGAGCTGCACCAGTTTGACGGCGATCATGGAGTACAGCACCGTGATGGCCACCACCAGGCACAGGTAGCACGTGAAGTACATGCAGTAAAACACCAACGGCCACCACGTGTCGATGAAGTCGTCAGACACTAAACACGTCACGCCCATGGTGTCACTGCCGACGATGGGCAGCGCGAGATTCCCGTAGAGCACGAGAGACGGCCAGGAGATGGAGGCGGCCAGCACCAGCGCTCCGAGGCACGTGAACTTGGCTCTCCTGCGCGTGAAGAAACATTTCAAGGGGCGGCACACCTTGTACCACCTGTCAAAGGCGATGGCCACCAAGATGAGCGAGGAGGACCCGTTCAGCGTGTAGGTCAGGAAGCGCGTGATCTTGCACCACGTGGGTGCGTCAAAGGTGACGATCCGCACCAGCATGGCGATCTCCGTGGGCATGCAGATGAGCGAGTTGGTCAGGTCCAGCGCGGCCAGGGAGAAGATGAAGATTTTGGTGACGGTGCTTTGCCACCGGAAACCGTACACGTAGCAGACGACGCTGTTGCCCAGGAAGCCCATCACCATCAGCAGTGACGTGTACAAGATGGCGGGCCACAGTTTCGTCACTTCCGCTGCCTGTACCTCTGTGGCGGTGAGGGAGGAAGGGGTGGCGGTGCTGTTTGCTGCCATGGCTGCCATGACCAGTCACGTCGTTCAAGGGCTGCCTACAATGTGTGCTGCTTGAACCAGGGAGTCATCGCACGTGACCTGAAACATATCGCCATGACAACGGGGATCAGCGCTACGGTGGTGTCTCTTGTGCGAAGATAATGAAACGTCCAATGATAATAACACGTCTTATCTGATGACAGTCGTTAATTCAGCTGGGGCAGTGTGTCTTTCAGCAATTCTGTTTACAAACTGCCGCTCGCGAAATGTGGACTTGTTACAGAAAACCATTCGCGTACTAGTTACAACACAAACACAAAGACATAAAAATCACTACTTTCAGTCTCTCTCTCTCTCTCTCTCTCTCTCTCTCTCTCTCTCTCTCAACACACGCACAACACACACACACACACACTATGAGGAAAAGGGGGCGGGGGGCAAACGAACGGACAGAATACAAGAGAAAGAGAGGCAGACAGACAGAAACATGAAGAGAGATTTATCATATAAAGGGAAACAGCGGGGACGAGGACAAGGCGAAACAAGACAACAAATTAACACCAATGTATTGTGGTAGTTGTTGTTATCCTTGTTCTTTGCACCCGACCCTCGCTTGCTCCAGAGCGCGCAACTCGGGTGTATTGCACACCAGAATCACAAAGCATACCACTATGAAAACGCAAAATATATATGCAGGCACAAAAATCAAATCAAACAGACACAGACACACCCAAACACACAGACAGATAGACAGGCAGACAGACAGACATTCAGATAGAGGGAGAGAGAGAGAGGGAGGAAGAGAGAGCTCTATAAATCGATTTTGAACACACGTCACCATACACAACCAAGCACGCGCTCCCTTACAAAAATGTCCTAGGATATCCGATATTTCACCACACAAAACAATGTACAAAATATAAGTGAAGAAAAGAAATATCCTTCTTCACGTATTTTCCCTAACAACGCTACGGAGCATGGCAAACTGAACCAAAGCACAGAACATCAAAATCGAAAAATGCAACTGTTTTTCTTCCAGTTATTATTCGCTACCGGCTTTGCGAAAAGCTGGCTTCCTTTTTTAGGGGGAACATATCGTGGGTCGCTCTGCTCACTCAAGTCACAAGGCCCACGTCCGACTATCGTCGTTCCTCAGATATACCGGAAGTAGGCTACGTTCCGGAAACGGATCGTGGTTTTTCCGGTCACGACAAAAGCCGGTGATATGACGGATCATGTAGCCCCACAGCATCCTGTTCGCTCTACTCGTGCTGTGCCTGCAGCGGTTCTTCAGAAATACCTTGTTCGCTTCGTCTTACTTTGAGTCATTCTACTTCTTATTTTGGATGCAATTCATCCCGACATGTAGAAATTCTGTGACTTGTAATTTCCTCTTCTTTCCATTGTTTTCGTTGGCATTTCCCCCCACTTCTTAAAAAACAAACAAAAAAAAACAAACAAACAAACAAAAAACCCAACCAAACAAACAAAAACAAAAAAACAAAAACAAAAAAACAAAAAACAAATACCAACGTCGTATCGGTTTTCCAGTTTGTACATGCAGTTAATGATTATCCTGACTGGTTTTGATTTTTGTTTGTTTTATGTGATCAATGTTTGAGTTGTGTTATTTCTTAGAGTTTCTAATATCAGTGATGGACATTCTGCATAAGTGGATTATATTATTATTATTATGTTCTGAGATATCTTTTGAAAGAAGAGAACCTCTGCAGTGCTTACACGAGTCGTATTTTTCTTATGTATATGTATTATATCATTATTTTTAAGCTTCTAGGGAGGGTTGTGGGGGTGCTCTTACTTTTTCTGTTTCCGCCTTTCATGAAGTAACTTTCTTCTCGGTATTATGTCAAGCGCTGAAAATATTTTTTAGCCCAAAAAGTAAAGCCTCTGTGAGTTTTCTATCTCTGTGAGTTGGGGTTTTTTTCCCCTTTTTTTTCTTCTTTTTATTGTTTCCATTTTGTTTTGAGGATGGGAAGTCCAATGGTGTCTGAGAGAGAAGAGACTGGAGTCTTGCTTCCCAAAAACAGCCTTCTTGGCTGGCTCGGTTTTAAACCACGTGAGAAAAAAGAAAGAAAAAGAAAAGAAAACAAAACAAAACACACAAACAAACAAAAGAAACAACAACACATGACTGTGTTTTCAATTTAATGTTCAGTTGTTCGTTCTTACTCGCATACATCAAATCAACACTAAAGATGTTGTGTGTTTTTTTTAACGTCAAACAATAAAGGAATGAGAATATGAAGGTACTTCACACATAAGTTCACAATAATATAGGTAGCTAGTCTTCCGTTGTCTTTCTCTGCGTACATCAAATCAACACTAAAGATGTTGTTGTTTTTTTTAACGTCAAACAATAAAGGAATAAATTGCTTATTTATCACCATTGTTGTCTTATTTATTTATTTATTTATGTTTTATTATTATCATTTTATTAGTATTACTAATATTATTACTACTACCTTTTTCTATATTATAATTATTATTTATTTATTTATTTATTTATTTATGCAAGCTTATCTATTATTTATTCCCCCGTTTTTTTTGTTTTTTTTTTTGTTTTTTTTTGTTGTTTTTTTGTGTGTGGTTGTGTGTGTGTGTTTTTTTTTTTTGTTTTTTTTTCCCAAGGCCTGACTAAGCGCGTTGGGTTACGCTGCTGGTCAGGCATCTGCTTGGCAGATGTGGTGTAGCGTATATGGTTTTGTCCGAACGCAGTGACGCCTCCTTGAGCTACTGAAACTGAACTGAAACTTTCTCTGCGTTCGCAGGCTGCAACTCCTACGCTTGTTCGTATGTACGAGTGGGGTTTTCACGTGTTCAGCCATTTTCTTCCCGCCATGTGGACAGCCATACTCCGTTTTCGCGAAGCTGTGTATTCTTGGTATGTTCTTAATTGTTTCTATAACCCATCGGACACTGACATGGACAACGGGATCTAAACACGTGCGTATCTGATAGACTGCACGTGCATAATTATATACGATCACGCAGAGCGTTAAAGCCATGGCAGTCTTGCACATATGTTGACCTGAAATAATGGCAAACCCTCTAACATTAACGCAGCGGCGAACGGGATTCGAACCCTGAATCCTAAGATTGAAAGTTCAACGCTTTGGCCACTCCGGTACTGCGCCCTTTTTTGTGTCTTATGCGTTGACGATTTCTTTCAAAATCACCGCGGACCGATCTGATGGGGAAAATGTTTGTCCATTACACCGGCTGTTAAAATGTATTCCTGGACAGTAGATTTGAATTGATTATGACTTGAGATGGGACGTTCACCGCTTTTTTAATAACGAAGACAAAGACGATAGCGCGCGCTCACACACACACACACACACACACACACACACACACACACACACACACACACACAAACACACACACACACACACACAAATGCGTACATACCTGCACATACATCGACCCACCTACCCCCAGACCACCACACATACGTACACACAAACAGACACACACACACACACACACACACACACACACACACACACACACACAAATGCGTACATACCTGCACATACATCGACCCACCTACCCCCAGACCACCACACATACGTACACACAAACAGACACACACACACACACACACACACACACACACACAGAGTCAAGCAGACATGTTTTGGAGCATAATGTATACACTGGTTGGTGGTACATGCCGCAACAAAACCTGTAACATAGGTATATATAAGTGGCCACGGGGTTGATGACTATGGTGATGATGTTTGTTGACGACGACATGATAACAGTCATACTGATGATAACAATGATGATGACGATCATGACGACGACAAAATTATCATCATCATTATCATTATCTACGTTGTATACATCCCACGAGAACATTTTCTTTCTTTTCTGTTGTTTTTCTTCTTTTTTTCTCTTGCATTTTGTTTTCTTCGTATATCGGGTGTCCCAAAAAAAGTGAACCGCTTTTAGACAAGTGATAGAGAAACCGAATTCAATGAAAATTTGCACACAGTAACCTTAGGGTATTGTCAACAAGTCTGCAAAATATGCATGTATTGTCAAATTCAAAACAGCATGTCAAAAAATCCAATACCAGAGGAAAAATACTTGTCAAAAAGCGATTCACTTTTGGGGGGACACCCAATATGTATGTGTGTGTTTTGATACTCTCTCTCTCTCTCTCTCTCTCTCTCTCTCTCTCTCTCTCTCTCTCTCTATCATATACTATACTTATTTGTGTATGACACACTTTCATGAGGGGCAATGGCCATTATAGATATGAATAAAACATTCACATCAACATCCGCATCTCTTTCTCT